>NW_020799091.1:19667325-19682032 GCF_003259725.1 Athene cunicularia | reverse complement strand
CCAGCCCCCTGGCCCCTTGGGTGGGCAGGAGACAAAGAAGGGGCCGGGGCTGCCTCTCTCCCTCAAGCACAGCCGTACGTTTTCTCTCCTCGTTTCGGGGCGGGGGGGGAGACCCCCGCTCCCCCCAGGCAGTGGCAGGTTTGTGAAGGTCCCACCGGCCCCTGCAGAGGGAACTGGGCCGTGACCTTCGTTTTTAAGATGTGTAGCATGGTGATGCAAGCACCTGCCTGCCCCGGAGCCCCCTGGCCGGGGCAGGGGAGGCATGGCCAGTGGTCCCCACACAGCTCTCCCAAGCACCCGAGTGGGGTTTGGGCTTCTGCATGTCCCAGGCTCAGCTCAAGGAGAGATCCCTGATACAGCACATCCTGGTCACAGAGGGACCGGTCACTTCCAAATTCAAGTTTTCATCACAGTTCCATGACATCATAGGCTGACTTCTGGCTTTACATACTTGTGAATGTTTTCTTTGGCTAGGGAAAAATACTTTTCTGTGCACTTGATGTAACTCTTAGGTTTACCTGCTAGGGGACAGACAAGACAGTAAAGTGTCATGCAGGGTTCTAACAGCAGCGAGTGTAGGAAAAAATATGTATGTTTTCCTCTTCCTTGCCTATTGTTTGAAGATTATGTGGCACTTGATGGACGTGCTTGGGTTTTTTTGGATGAAAACTTCTTGTGTGTCTTGGGGCTCAGTGCTGAATGCTGTGAGGATGAAGACTGGATTGCTGTTTGTTAGGGATTTCTCTAAGTGTGTATGTGAATTATATTTAGTGTTGTAAGGTGGGTGTGGTAGTTGTACTGAATTTATTACCTTATTAAGCATTAGAGAAACAAGTACATAGTGAAATTATTCTGGTCTCTTAAATTGCTAATGAATGCAATTATACTTTGAGGAAGTTATGAGTGCCTTCTCCTTACCACTGCAGCACACCTTTGTTCAGTGAAAAAGAACTCCTGCATTTCGTGCCTGTCTTTACTTCCTACAGTGGGGTTCAAATTTCTTTTAGTTGGGGTCTTTGTAAGGAAATTTCTCTAACGGTTGCTTTTGTTTTCCTGATGCAGGCAGTGCAGCCTGAGGAGCTCAGCTCATCCAGTCAATGTGAGAGCAAGACAAACCAAGGTGAGGCAGATGGGGAAGCAGCAAGGTCAGCCGGTGGAGACAGCAGCATCGCTTTGAGCTACCCCAGCCTCCGTCTCCAAGCATACAGCATCGAGAGCATGACAACGTTTCCAAATGGCTGTGGAAATGGCACCACTGTTACTTGCATAGTTATGGATAATAAAGAGCCCCAAAACCAGACAACCTGTGTCAGTCATAATGGTGGATACAGCACCAGCAACAGTCACGAAGAGGAAATTCAGGAGGATAAACTCAGCCCTTCCAAAATCATGCGCTTTTTCACCACCCCTCGGAAACGGGCTAATTCTAGCTCTGACAGGCCTCGTTCTCTGGTTTTGATGGGCAACTCGTCCACATGGAATGCTTTGTCTTCCATCAGAAAAATGGGATCTTTCAAGAAGTTGAAATCTTCAGTTCTCCAAGGAATTCAAACAAGGGAATGCGCAGACATCTTAAATGAGAACGGCGTAAGCAAACATGGTTCAAACGGGGCAGTGGTGAGAGTTCAGACCAACAGGTATTCCTATTCGGGGCCTCTGCATGATTTCCAGAATGAGGTGGATGGTTTAGCTTCAGACTACTCTGATGCAGAGGAGAGCGATGAGTCTTTCCTGAGGAATACACATCGCTCACGCAGCATTAGGCGGGCTTATGGTGCTGGCCGCATAAACTTGATAGACACGGATAAAGTTCAGAGTCATCACAGCTGTACTAGGCCAACATCACCTGTCATTGCAGAGCCAAAGATCTGTGAAATTTTGGTGAAAGACTCTGAAAACAACAGGATAATTTATCGGAGGAGCAAAAGTTCAGATAATTTGAACTTTATGAAAAAAAGCTCATTCAAAAGGAAGTCCACCTCAAACCTTACTGACCTCAAGGTTGCAAATGAAAAACAGATGCTGACAAGGACTGTGAGTGTTACTTCTGCTGACTTGGACAAAACTGGTGGAAATTCTGAGAGGAGATCCAAGCGATGGAAGAGCCCTATCAGGGCAAAGGATTTTGACCGGGTTTTGAAACTTGTCAGTAATGTTACAGATGTTGCATGGAAGAAGGATAGCCCTAAGAGCACGGCACCTTCTCCAAGCGAGCAGTCCCAGAGAACAAGGTCAAACAGCAGACTGCACGATGACTACTCCCGCAGGGTTTCCAGCAGCACAGATCATGACAGAAAGAGATGCACCTCCCCTGTATCTACTCCAGACTCTTCCTTGCCGGGAACACCTTGTCTGCAAAGCCCTGCAGTTGCTCAGGATAAAGAGGGTGATGTGAATGTAGCTGTCACTGAAGACAAAAGCCTCAGGACATCATCAGGTATGCCAGACTCTGATAGCTTATCACCCACACTGAATGACATTAGTCCATTTCCCAGTGAAGTGTTTTATTCAGACTCGGAAGAACCAAAAGCTACCCAGCAGTTTACATATGAAGCTGAAAACCCTCATGTTCCAGTCAGACCGACTACTCCAAAACCTCAGAGTCCCACTGCAGAGAAGGTTCAGTGCAATATCAATTTCCGGTGCCCGGACTATCACAGCACGTTGTCACTGAGCTCCTCAGAGAGTGAGGAGAGAGTTGAGGTACCAGGGCTGAAGCTGGGCAGGAATCCTGTTTGCTTCCAGGACTCGGTGCAAACTGTGTACTATGATGATGGAAATGAAGACAGTGGCATAAGCAGCCACTCTCAGCTGAGCCTCAATTTAGCCTCTGGTGCTGAAGAGAAAAAGGAAGAGGTAAGAAAGAAAGCAAAATCCTTTAGAAGCAGTATATATCCATCAGGTTTTGTCTTTATTAATGTGGAACAATGCAAAATAACCTGAATGCTAATGGTCATTGCAGCTTGTTATTGCTAAAATATGCTGAAGCAATTATTTCCTTTAATATATTCTCTTTGGATGCTAACATAAAATTATTTTTTCTTTGTGCATTAATATCAAAGAAAGTTTTGGCAGCAAAGCTATTCATGTATGTTTTCAAGGGCAGCTTATTGCACCCTGCAGATACACCACCTTGTCATGTGGTCTGGTCAGATTTTACCAGCTTAAGTAGGGTCTGGCTGTGTTTTCTTCCAAGGTGAAAGGTCTCTAAAGAGTCTGTGTATTTTGAAGTGGTGTTGATTCAGTGTAAAACACTTTGCCTGTGGAAGCCTTGCAGACCATGGTAATATTTATAGATCAGTGTGGTGTGAAACATACATTGTAGAGGTTTAAGAATTCAGTATCTGATGTTTTCACTCTGCAGTGATGGCCATACTGAGGGTAAACTGTTTGGTTATTTATTTGGCTGCAAATTTCAAACAGCAGTACTTTTAGATGCTGGCTGAGTGTGTTGCTACTGATGTTTTGGTGAAAACACCAGTGCTTCACTGCACCTAATGCATCATTTCATATTCTCAGTAGATGGGCAGGTAGATGTATTGCAGCACCTCAGAGGTAAGTTTGTGTAATAACCGTGTGCCCTTACCTAAAGCACTGTGTGAGTTGGCACTGGAGGGGTTGCAGTGATTGGGCAGTGTTGGTGAAGAGCTGTCACACATATCCTGCACCTTCTGAAACAGTGTGGCTTCGCCTCAGCCCCAGCCAATGTGCACTGGTGTGGTTTTGAGCTACTTGGGGTGAGGCAGCAGAGAAGGGTTTGTTAGTCATTGGGAAAAATACACTGGGGCAAAAATCCCTCTGGATCTGTACGAATTATGGAAACCATTTACAAAATAAAGCTGACTTTTAAGCCACCTCAGTTTGACTAAAAGTATCTTATACCTTTAGGTATGTGATAGACAAAGGCAATTGTTGCAGCTGCACAAACTTCAGCCTTTCATGCTGTAAAGTGTTACAATGTCTTTGAAGCCATCTTACTTTTAAAAGCCTGGCATGGTTTTTGCAAACTGACTGTAAATGGTTACAGACCTTATCAATATTGTCCTTCTGCCAGAGAAAAGCGAGTTTGTTTACTGTAGTGCTTGCAGCTGTGGTAAGATTGGAAAAATAAACCAAGTGCGGGTAAGTGTTGGGGCTCTGAGGTTATTCCTTTTCTAGAGTCCCAGAATTGCCCCAGCCATACATCTTTTTCCAAAATTCTCACTTAAGAGTGTATGCAAGGAGATTCTTTCACACTGCCAGAAGAGGAGAGAGCCCTAGTGTGGATATGTCAGTTGTACTTCTCAGGAATAAAATGGGAGGTAGAATTAATGCTACTCATCTACCATCTAGTGGTGATCTGCGATCATGACCCAGAAGAAATGCAGCTGGTTCCTCCCCTTGGCTCTCGGCAAACCAGTACAGTTTTTAAATGAATGTGTACATTGGGTGGATAAAAGTTACTGCAGTTTTAGTTTTAACACCACATTCTGTTATTATCTAACATGCAATTTAAACTTTCTCTTTATATTATAACATTTTAGGTTAATTGTGAGTGCCTTTTAGTGCTCGCTTCAGTTGTCTAAAATACAGAGTGTGCACTGGTGGCAGCTCTGGGTTTGTGTAGTGGGCAGGCGGCTGATGTGGGATGGAGATGGAAGAAATGGCTGCCAGGGGACAGACTCCTTGGCTGCCAGGACAGCAGCGAGGAACTGTAGTCCCCTCTTGCTGTGAGCACTGCCTGGAGCCCCTGTATATGGCAAAACAACTGTGGCCACACAAATGGGGCAGCTGCATCATTTGTGCAGACCTCACTTTTGATCCCAAAAAGCAAAGTTTTTGGAGGTGCTAGCTGTGGATTGGCAGCAGGAGCTGTGCAGGACAGGGTTTACTTCTGTTCTGTTATGGAAGGGATGTAAACTCTGTCCTTTCTTTTTTCCACGCCTGCTTCTCCTCCCATACTAAAGCTGTGGCACTAGAAGTGACAAAACAGGGAGAGTTGGATATTTTCACCTTGCCATTTCTTTGGAAGGTTTAATTGCTCGTTTTGTCCTCCTTCACAGCATGCTTCCCTCGGTGTGGAGGTAGCTTGGGACCAAAGATGCCTAACAACAGGTTATTTTTTTGTTGGAGTTTATTCAGCCCGCAGGCACTTTTATGAATGCTGCATACTCACACAATGAGGTCACTGGAGTTTGAACTTTTGACTACAATTAATTTTCAACTCTACCTTACACCTCTGTGTTACAGAGCTGTACCCACTCAGCAAGTTGTTCCTGTGACAGCACTTGGTTCATTCTCAACAATCAGTTGAGATGTAATGCTGAGACATGCAAATCTCAGATTTTTAAGACTTTGAACCTTAAATACGCCGTGTTGACGGACAAATAGGCACTGTTTCCATGTTCCATGCATCTTCTTTTCTGTATGGATTTCATGTAGAAGCCAGTATGTATTCCAGTACAGACGCCAGAATCTCTGTGGCTTGGAGACATATTCCAGTACAAAGCTTATAAGGTGCTTGGAGACATGTTTCAGTACAAAGCTTACAAGGTGCTAAGCGGTCAGGCTGAAACATGTTTTTCTTTCAGGACTGGCTGCTATAGCTGGAAGCAAATATAGTTTATTCCCTTACCCCCCTCGTCTAGTAGATCAGTCAGCAAATTAAGTCTGTGGAACTTGGTCCATTTCTGTGTTTTCTAAAATTTGGAAACTAAACATTTCTACCTTGTGTTTCCCTGATGCTGTAAAGCTGATTTTGCAGTATTCACACAAGGGTGTCTATCCATTTATCTGAATTGATGTTTTGGGGACTTTTTTCCTATGCGATTCAGTCATGAGATCCTGTCACTTCTATCGCTTTGTTGGTTTCACCAAAAAGCAAAATTTGGACTGGAGCAGGGGAGGTGCTTGGCCTTCTCTGTTGTTGGTCCTGCCAGAGCTTGCTTCCCAGGGAAGAGCTAATTAAGTGCAGCCTGGATAGATGCCTCAGCACTCCTTAAGCTACAGAGGTGTGAGTCACCAAAGCTCATCTGTGACAGCCCATGCTTTCCCAGTCTCTGCTTTATGCCACTGTCACTTATATTCAATATGTTGCTTTTAAATAGCATCAAGAGATTATTAAGTACAAGTTTTTATTTGGGCTGTTTTGCATAGTCTTTACTTTCTTGAAGAAGAGCCCCAGGTCACTGTAAATAATGAAAATTTAGACTCTTTGCTTTGAATTGGCATGTGTCAGCCACTGCCTAAACAAAAGACTGTTCTGAATTTGTTACAAAAATGACAAATCAAGTTATTTGACATTTTGCCTAGTCTTTCACAAGCTCTTAGAGCACCTGTTATTTAAGTTGCCTTGCTGGCATCTGGCTTCACAGTATACCAGACATTTTATTACTTAAACACCTTATCTGCATGACTGTAAGTGAATGATAAATTACAGTGAAGAGGTAACTCTGCTGTAATTAGGGCTTAGTC
The DNA here is from genome assembly GCF_003259725.1 of Athene cunicularia. Classification (NCBI taxonomy): domain Eukaryota; kingdom Metazoa; phylum Chordata; class Aves; order Strigiformes; family Strigidae; genus Athene; species Athene cunicularia. The sequence goes on along the minus strand of NW_020799091.1, from coordinate 19,675,579 downwards.
ACATTTTGTTTGCAGACTGTATTTTAAGTGCTCTGTATTTTAAGGTGTCTGTCTCTTGACTCATTGATGTTTGTGCCATGCAAAAGTCAGTGGTCCCAATTAATCCACACCGTGCAGTGCCCCAGAGTTCAGCTGTTGGCAGGTTTGAGCTGGTCTGTCCCATACAGTTCTCTGGGCTCTGAATATTGAGCACAGATGGCTTAACTTGGGGGACAGCTTATGGAGGAGAAGAGGAAGAAGAGCTATATGGGTGGGAATATGGAGAGATTTTAGCTCTGTCCTCACTGTACATCCTCCCTATTTCTTGTTTCAGAAAGTGTCCTCACAGTGAAGGACCAAAGGGCTGTATGTGGTCATGTTCAATACCTTCAAGGAGCATGCACCAGTCAGGAGCTGAGGGGGGGGCATCCTTGGTACCTACCACAAGCTACCAAGTGCTGTGGGTCTGGGCATGAGCACAGCTGCTGGGAGCTGGCTAGTTTCAGCTCTCTGAACTCCTCTTTTTGGATTTACTCACCTCTGGTTCATCCACATGCAGTTTAGAGATTGGCTTAATCAGCTTAATCTGTATACCTGAAAATGTGCTGAGCTGTGAAGGATGATTGGGTAAAGTAAAGGGGAAGCTTCTTAAACTGGGTTTACTCCTATGGGACTTGTAATTTGGAGTGAGGGCTCACACTTCAGCGACACTGATCTTGCTGGCTGCAGGGCCTGGGAACAGAGCAGGAGAGCACTGTAACTGGCTTTCAACAGCATCTCTGACGGCAAACTGAGGTTTCAGTTAGACCGAGTTACATTGGATTTACACTGAACTCTCTGAACTGCTCTGCACAAGTCAGGATACATTCACATGATGTCTCCACAGTTGCTCAAAGAGCCAGAGCTAAACCAGAAACCACTGTGCATTGCTGCAAACCCAGACTGCAGAACCGATCACTGAAATGATGCAAAAGGGAGCCCTCAAAGGACATGAATATTTTCCCATCACAGCAAAACTCTTCCAACTTGCTGCAACAGAGCTGTCTGCCATTCAATATAGCCTGTAATTGTTTGTTGCTGTATCCTCTACTATGAAGAAGAAAATCAAGGCACTGGTGATAGTAATCTGAATTCCAGATCAGGTTAAATTTTAGACTGAATAACTCTGCAGTGCTGAATAAAATTCTCCATTTCTGAAAACCATAGAGTAATACAGGAGTTACCATCAGCCCTGCAAAAGGGTCTGTGGATGCTGAAAGGGGGAGCTCAGATGGATTCCACGGACGTTAGCCTGGGGCAATCTACTCCTTTTCCTTACTGCATTTGTGCTTCTCAGCCTTTCCAGAGTGTCTGTTGTTTGACTCTCCTGTAGCTCTCCTCTGACACCTCAGTAGTACGCAGGCACTGCTCACTCTGGGATCAGGAGTAATAGTACCCCAGAGGGTGGAATGGCACTTCTAGCCCTGCAATTTGTTTTTTGTATCAAGCATGGTTTTGACTTGTCAGCACTGAATATCCATCTCAACCCTGGGAGGTTGTGATGCAAATTGAGCAGAGGGAGCTGCAGTTTCCTCTGAGCTGCCTGCATTTCCCCCTTCTGGCATCCAGAGGCTGCTGTGCTGCTCGTGATACTGGGATGCTGAGCGGGATACTGTGGCAGACTGGGACACCAGCCAGGTGCTGGAGGAGACCGAGCACAGCAGCCTTGAATCTTCCTACTCCAAGCTCAACCACAGCAGCCTCGCCCTTACTCCACACTCTAGGAAGTAATAGTTTGCAGACGTAGAGTTGCCCAAGGCAGCTCCACCCCATACAAGCTGGAGTTTGTGACTGTCTCTAGGACCTGCTGGTGGCTGGGCTTGGGCAGGAATGATGAGGCTTTGCTCTGGAAGGGTGGAGAGAGTGGGGAACCAGAGAACCTCTGCCTGGTGAGATGCAAAGGCCTATGGCTTTTTACATTTTGCTTTGTTAGCAGAAAGTTCCACTTTCAACCTGTGGTTATCATCTGGCTTTTGAGGTTTGCCAGTGGACATTACAAAGACAGCCTGGAAGAAGTTGCTTGTTTTGCCAAATAAACAGAAAACAGAGGGTTTTTTTAGACTTGTCACTTGATCCGGGGTGTTCTGAGTCAATTTAGAAATTTTTTAGGGGTTTATTTAGAGATTATTAATGCCAATGCATCCTCCAAAAAGAGGCAGAAGATATGAATACTCCTTTACTATACACTGTGTGCTTGCTGTTCCAGTTCAGATACTGAAGCAGATAAGAGACCATGTTAGAGCATCACCCATCTACCCCCAAGTATCAGTCACTGGAAAACGAGTGAAAACAGTTTTCTGCTTTTAGCATGCTTGCATTTTTATATGGCTGATGAGATTATTTCTGCAAAGCAAATAAATTTCCCTGCAAACTCCCCTATGCCAGTCGGAAATATGTTAGATGATTTGGTTTTGAAAATGAGTTAGAAGGGAAGACGAAGGAAATTCTTGAGGCTGAAGAACAGATTTGAGAGTCATGAGATCTGCTTGTCATTTCCAGTTCAGCCCCATGCTTCCTCAGTGACTTACATGTCTTAACTGCTTTGTGTCTGCTCCTTATCTGTGAAATGTGAATATTATGAAGGTGAAATCGCTAATCTTGGTGAGGCATGTTGCTGAGAGGGAAAGCAATATGCTTGTTGATTATGATAAGCAGGCTCTCAAGGATTGGGTTATATGAAGCAAACCTGCATTAAAAATATCTTAGAAATATATGGCTAAATTTTGTTTGGGGCTGTATCTATATAGCCTGGTGCTTTTAATTAAACTGCTTTTAATGTGGTTTTATAGGTGTATGTGTTTGTTAGAACACCACAATTGCTTTGGTGTCAACAAATCCCAAGTGTAGAATTATGTACATTTTTCCCAATTTCTAAAACTTCCAAAATGAGTGGTTTACGACAGTAGTTTGTGTTGCTAATGGGGATTGATTTTATCATATTACATGGCATAGTAATGTAATTTTACTATATTACAATGCATAGTATTGCCTGCATCCATTCTAGAAGCTTATACTAGTATAGCGCAGGGCTATCCCTTTAGGGAGTCCTCCCTTTGAAGATTTTTTTTTTTTTTTGGGGGGGGGGGAGAGAAAAGGCAGATTATCTTGCTGTAATTTTTATAACTTCCAAGCAGCTAAAACTTTGTATTTTGAATATGGCTGTATTACTTTGATTTCTTCTGCTTTGCTTGTTTGTATATGTGTAAATGCATATGTTATTAAACAGGTTTTTTGCAGTTGTTTCACAGGTCTTATTCTCCTGTCTTGCAGACCACTGGTTGAATATCACTGTGTATCATAGGGATAGATCAATGCATTTATTTGTGATCTTCTCAAAGGCTAATTGAAAAGAAGAGATGCTAGCAGCAAAGTCAGAGGGATGTGAAGAAGAAGAATATAGTGCAGTTTGCATTTAATTAGAAAGTAACAGATGGAAATTTTCTTCCTGTAAGTGAATTGGACCAGTTTAATAATTCTAGTTAGTTTGTGATAGAAGATGCAAACACTGACTGAATAGGTGCTTTCTTCTACAGTCAGCAGTCATTTCCATGGTTACTATTGCTGTGATCTTATCACTGTTGGAAATTGTCAGCCTGTTGAATCAACAGGGAATCAGTGGGTGTTCATAATGCTTTAGGATCTTTTTATAAAATATGGAAAGAAAGCAACAAATATATTTTCTCTGGGAGGCTGTATTGTATATGAAGTCTCATAATCTCTGTTGCTGTCAGAACAGTTTGTAAGTAAAAATATTGATCATGTACAAAAAAGATAAAACAAGCTTTTGACCTCAGTAGTGATGATAAATGAACTTCAACTAATGCTCCCCCACTGCTGTTTAGCAACAAGAAAAAGTGCAAAGGTTGCCTTTTATCATGTATCTGGGTGGAGACATGTTGTCTGGACTTTTACTCTGTTAAGTGAAGGTGATAAAATAATTTATGGTCACTAGGTCATGATCCACTTGCTCCTTTATATTTTTGGTGGCTCATACGAACTGAAAAATCAATTCTAATATTACTACTGATTTCCTAGCATTTGGCAGTTACTGCCTGATACAGAAATACAAGCTATTTAATAGTCACCCAGCATATAGCTATTATTGCTAACATTAAAAGTTTGTACATTTTTATATAGACCCTTAAATGCACAGGGAAATGTGTACTCATGATAAAAATACAGATATGCCTACATGACATAACACAAATACTGTGAGACTTTTTTAAGCCTTGTCATTTACAGAACATGACTGATTATTTATTGCAAGTTTTCACTGAGAATATGTACTAATTGTGTTCTGAAACTTCTCAGCCTACTCAGATTTTCCTTGTAACTTATTCTCAGCCAGAATTATCATGTTTCATTTATCACACTTTTTTATAAATTACATTTGGAAATCAGTATGTATTTCTTATAAATACATTACTATATTTTTATTATCTCCTTTCTCTGGATTAGAAAAAGGCAGCTGTAGTCAGCAAGGCTGCATTAAAAATACAGATACCAAAACAAGAAGCATTGCAAAGTAGTATTGTGGAGCTAAGGGAAAAAAAAAAAAAAAAAAGAAAAAGACAGAAGGAGTCCAGGATGCTCTTTCCCCTGGAGACCAGCAGTTCTGGGGGTCCTTGTCCAAGAGGCACCTACCTGTGACTTCCCAGCGGATTGCCATGTAGAGAAAAATCTTTCAGGATATTTAAGTGTCCCCTTATAGTGCCATGCTTCTCTGTATGTATATGTTACGAAGCACTGATTGTATTGCTACATTTAGAACACAAAAATAAATTTTAAAAAATCCAAGTAGGTAATGGTAGGGGTTGAAATGCAGATTACTGGGGAAGGAGCCTCAGCAATGTACATAGGCATCAACAAGTTTATGGAGTGGTGATTTTATTTTCATTAGGGAGTTTATTGGTATAAACACATAAACAAAAAATCACCTAGAGATTGTTTTTCCTTTGCCATCATGGTGGCAGCAGTTTGTCAGCCTTCACAAGCATACCAACAGCAGCAAGCTGACCAGCAGTGGGCTGTGTTGGGTCAGACTTACAGTTTGGGCTTTTTCTGCAGTGGAGAGTGTGGTCAGGTATAGGATGCAGTGTTATTCATGCTTGGTGTAACTGTGCCAACAAAAGTCCTGCTGTGCAATTTCAAGTACTGGCAAATGTTTGCCATTTTCCTGATAAAAGTTGCATGCATATAAGCAACCCTTTACCAGTACTGTACAGATCAGATATTGTGCTCCTTGGGCAATGCTCCCTCTGAAGACAATTTTGGGTGCTGAATTCATCAAATATGCACTGTAGTCTGAGTAAGAGTTGCAGAACTTGGCTCTCATCTGGCTCTAAAGGCTAAGCTAAAATTTCAGTGGTTAAACACCTGATGCTGATGTTGCTTACATTGGTGTTAATGAGTAACAGGGAATGCCAACAGCAGTCATGTGCCATTAAATGCAACAGGGTTGTACCAGTGCCAGGTTAAGTTGAGTGAGATCATGATCAAGTCCTTGAGGCTGCTGTGCCTGGATTAGGAAATCAGTCTGGGCCCAGGCAAAGGAGGAATTCAGTCTGGCTGGGCTCAAACTCCACGGTGTAGTTGTCTACATGGGAGCAGCCCGGGAAAGCTCCCACTGCAGCCTGGTCGGTGCAGTCAGGGGGCCCTGGGGATCACACCCTAAACAGCACATCTGAAAGTGGCACCTACAGCTGCGTTGAGTTACCTATAAATAGCTGTCAAGTGTAGTGAGGGGCAGGTATCTAAGACAGCTGCGCACAGCTGGAAAGCACCTTGTGGGAAAGCTGCACCTTGCTGGAGCGGGAGATGGGGACCAAGCATGGCTCCCCGAAGCACTGGGAAACATGGTTGTAGTGCCACCTACATCTGCCTGGAGTCAGGTTTGGCACCTGATTCCGGCCTGTAGTGCTGCCTGGCTGGTCTGCTCTGTAGGCTTGGCTGACACACGTGTTTGGGGCCTCAGCTCGACTGCCTGAAGCCAGTGCTGCTGGAGGTGCCCTGACTGGTTCCCCTCATCTTCAGGGTCTTGCTTCTGGAGGGCCCAGGCCTCCCATATGTCCTGTGTCATACTTGCATGAGAGATATTTTAGATCCCTTAGGACATTCGAAATGGCTCTGGGTGCCTATGTTCAGGCAACAAAATTTCACCCCAGATTTCTACAGGCTATGATGACAGCTTTAATGACTAACTAACATACAGACACCTCTATTGTGGACATCAAAATTTAGATGTGGGAGTTTGGAGCTGAATCCCACCTTAAAAGTGTCATACTACATGGGAACAATAGCAAATAGAAGTGTAGCCTGGATCAAAGTAAATCTTCATTTTAAATGGTTGTACTTGTAGCTATGGTGCTGTCAGGAAAAAGGAAAGTGATTGAAATACAACAATTTAACTAATATGCTGTCATAGAAATTCAACTGTCCAGATAAAACTAATTCATTTGCATCAGTATAAATAAGTAGAGTAGTTTGTGCTTGCAGTCTCAGAAGAAACCTAACTGAGGATACCATCTAAAAGACAAGATGAATAATCTTGATTGCTAACATTGGTGATCCTGTGCTGTTGCTACACTAGCAGGTGTGAATTTCAGAAAATACAGTGCAGATTCATCTTAGACCTTTAAATCTCAGAAATCTTAACATTTCTTGGAATTTTTGACCAACACTTCAAATGCATGAGTCAGTGCATGACATTTTGATTTTCATCCTATATGAAGTGCCATATATATCTGTCTATAGATGTTACCAATAATAATTGTATAATATAAACCCAATTTCACTTATCAAGAGAAGGTCATGTGAGGTCAGTGGTGCTGCACCAATATAAAGTCAGTGACAGGTGGAACAAAATTTTTTTCCTCAGATTTTTTTTTCATTCTTGTCTAAGAATCACACTCATGTTTAAGTGACTGCAGTACTGGAGCCTAGGAGTTGTGTGCTGGATATTTTATTCCTACTAGTAAGCAGTCACTTGTTCAGGTTCTGCTTGAGCAGGTCACTGAGAATAAGGAATGTGAGGTTATCAGTCTAGTTTCCTCTTATTTTTGCTATGAGAGGGTTCATTTTCTGTTTTGTAAGTATTCTTCAATGGAGTTTATAGATCTAAGCCTGAAAATACATGTCTCCTTCAGCATTGTTTATTGCACAGCAGAGATTAATCCGCCTGTCATTTGGATCACCACTGTAGGTGGAGTGCTGCTGAAGGAGAGCAGTCCTCTCTTTGCAAATGTTACTGTTCAAGATAAGGGTGTAGAAAGCAGATTAGATGACGACATGTGACGTGTCCTTCCCTCAGTCTAAAAGTACAGGATCATGGGATGAACTTTGCCTGACTGGTTACACAGAGAGTGTGCTCACATTTGTAGCTCTGCAAAACAAAAACATAAAATGACTCTCATGAGCTCCTTTCTCAGCCACTGTATATGTGGAGACCCTTTACCTGTGTCCGATTCTGAGGTAAGAACCTTATTTAACCTGTGATTTTGCTGCTCTGACATCGGAGGGGCTGTGTTTAAGGAACAGCTTCACTGAAGCTGTCTTGGTGCACCAGCCAGGGAGTCAGTCACTCTCTACTGAATTGCTTATACTATTAAAACTGGCCTTGTGCTAAAAGCTGCAAAGAAGCTCAAGTATGCTTGAGTGACAGGTGTGATGCCATAGAAATCAGAATTTATGCAAGTGCTCTATTTAAAATAAATTTCATGCTCAAAGTGAAATAATTGAATGTATAGCAATGTAAGACATTGATAATTTTTCATACCTTAATTGCAATAATCATGTTAAAATGCTGACTGTTTAATAACTCTGCCTGTTAGCTGAAGTGCTTTTATACAATGAAATTTCAATTACACTTTCTTTCAAAGAAAAAGAGAAATCTGCCCACTGTATCAGGTGGCCTTCTAAAAAGGCTCATCAGAGTTCTACTAGCCTGGTTGTAAAATGGTAGGTGGAGAAGAAGGTGACAGAATGTAAGTCCTCTTTCACAGGCATCATTGTAAAGGGCTGATTCTGGGCTGCATGTTTGCTTTGAATATGCAATACGTGAGATGCCTTCATCTGGTCTGAAACAGAACAAAATGTAACCAGAGACAGACAAAATGATGCCTCTCTGTGTTGGGATACTTATTAGCTTTGAATATTGTCAGAAATGCACTTAAGTAGTTTAAAGATATCCTATGAAAGAGGTAGGCTGATTTTTTTACCAAAAAAAAAAAAAAAAAAA
>NW_020799091.1:19653973-19667275 GCF_003259725.1 Athene cunicularia | reverse complement strand
TAATAACTCTGCAAAAAAAAAAAAAAAAAAAAAAAAGTCAGAATTAATTCATTATTTGTATGAGAGCTTGAGGCGGGGTTCACTTGCACAGCAATGCTTTAGAGTTTGTCATTTATTCCACCAGGTGTTCATGCAAGCCGCCACCCAGCCCAGAAATACCCATCTTCCTTTCTCTGTTTCTTTTCTGTTCTTTATAGAGGAGCCAGAAAAAGACAAGGAAATGCTGAGAATTTGGAAATTTGAGAGAAAAATGAACATACATTTTTATGTGCAGGGTTTTTGCTGGAAAAGTTTATAGCAGTATTACTCCAAATGCATTGAAATACTTAAACAAGTATTTCCCTCTAACAAGTATTTCAGTTGAGGTTATTTTGTTTCCAAACTTGTAGTACCAGTGCAATTATGATACCTGTAGGCATTAAGCTCCAGGAGCCAGTTGTACTGTTAAATAGGAACAACATGCTGATTTTCCAAGCTTCCTCTTCTAAGAACATCAATTTTTCCTTTATGTGTGTTACAATGTATATCTGGTCCTAGTCCCTATGAGTATAACCTCCCTGAGTGTATAGAAAATTAGCTCCTCCCTTCCAAACTGTATGAACTCACTTACCCAGTTCGCACATGGCTTCACAATCTCTAGATCTGACCCAAGTGAGAGTGTGGGAGCGAGTGGTAGGAGGGAGCGCAACTGCCCATTTTGGTATCGGCTTACAGTTACTGTGGGATCAGCAAGCAGTCAAACCGCAGCCTTACTGTTTATTTTCATCACTGAATAGAGGTAAAGCAGAGGAATATTATAGAGTCATAGAATGGTTTGGGTTGGAAGGGACCTTTGAAGATCATCTAGTCCAACCCCCTGCCATGGGCAGGGACACTTTTCACTAGACCAGGTTTCTCAAAGCCCCGTCCAACCTGGCCTTGAACACTTCAAGGGAAGGGGCATCCACAACTTCTCCAGACAACCCGTTCCAGTATTTCACCACCCTCATCAAAAAAAAAAAAAAAAAAAAAATTATTTCTTATGTCCAGTCTAAACCTACTTTCTTTCAGTTTAAAGTCAGTGCCCCTTGTCCTGTCACTACAGGCCTTGATAAACAGTCTAGAAACACAGCACTCTGATTGAATTATTTTTACTGATGTTACATGTAACATCCTACTTCTGCACAGGAACAAGTCCTGTGAGTGCCAGTGCTGTCTTTCCAAGGCATTATTCAGTGCATCTGGTGTTTGTGATAGGGCCTGTCTATACTGCTGAGGTAATAGGCGAGTTTTTAGTGATATTAATCATGTTTGCCTAAGAGGTGCTGATGGCTGGGTTTACCTTACTCAGCACAAGCATCATTTCTTTTGCAAAGTTACTCTGTTCCTGAATTGTCAGTTGCATTTGTTATATTTATGGTAACTTTTTAGCAATGTTAAGTTGATCTGCCATATGAAAAACAAATGATTAACTGTCGGAAAATTCTATGCCTTATTTGACTTGTTCACATTTAAAAAGGTTGTTTCTGATGATCACTGGAAGAGGTCCCCATCCCAGGATGAAGGAAAGTCAGATGCACAAAGGGTCACACCCAGGAGATGGGGCTCTGGAAAGAGATCTCGGCCCAGACCTCTCTCAGACTATGGCCAAATGTCCATCAGAAGTTTCTCTATACCAGAAGATGCAGTTGCAGTGGAGTCTCAGAAGACAGACTGCACAGATGGAGAAAATCCGCCAGGGCTGGCTTCCGTCGGGTCTGGGATCCAAAGCAATACAGTAGGCTACCACAGAGGGCGAAAAAGAAGACCCATCTCTGTAATAGGTGGGGTCAATTTCTATGGAAACGGTCCGGCAGAAGATATAGAAGGTCTGCTGACACAAGTAAGATAAGAGATATGCTCTCTGCAAACTGCAAGAGACCCTTTCACTTCCTTGTCTCTATCTTCAGCCTAGAAAATAGAATGGATGCTTCCTTCTCTTCCTTCCCTTTTGTCAAGCTGACATCGTGTACTTACAATTCTGCTATCCTGGTCACTAATTACTTTGTCTTGTTGTTAAGAAACAAACCAGCATGGAATAAAACTGTACTGACTTTGAGATAATCTTTTCCATATTGTAAATTAACTTTATTCCTTTCTTGGAATGGTTATTATGTCTCATACTGATATGTAAGAGCTCATTTGGTGTAATACAGCTGTGTGTTTAGTCTCCTTACAGGGTGTAGGGCTGACGAATAGAGGAGTACAAACAAATGTGAAAATAACACTTTATTTATTGATCATTTAAAATTCTCCAAAAAACAGGCCTGTTCAAAACCTGTGGCATTAGCTGTGGTGTTAAAAATCTTGGTGTTGGCATACTTAAAACTAGTGAAGACATTGCTTAAGAAAATTGGTAATAAATTGAGGAATTATTGAAATAAAGAAATAATCTTAAGAAAACTGTCAATACAAATAAAATATCTGTTTATGTACTGCTAAACTGACCTGATGATACAGATGTAGGAAGCCTGTAAGAAAATAGCATGTGATTGAGTTAGCACTTGAGCAGTACCTATATACTATTTGCCATCTCTGTAGACTTAGGTAAGAAAGTGAGAAATAAAAAAGTTCTGAAAGGTAAAGATAGCTCCTTTTTCCCTGGAGGTGGTCCTGAGTGGGTACAATGTATAGAAGAAGAACTTACAGTTGTGTTGGTAGTGGTGGCCCTGTTCTGCAGTTGGTTACAGAGTTTCAGGCTGATCAGGTGTTTTTCACTTTCCAGAAAAGCAGGAGGACTCCTTACTAAAGCAACTGTCAAGCTGATAAAGCAATAGAAAAAAAGAATAGCATTTACATCCTCAAAAATGTGATTCTGGGGGTTATTAATGGAATTGGAATCCTCTTAATCTTTTTCATGTCACTCGATCTCCTGCTGGAAAGTTTAGTGGTACTCCCCTCACTGAAATCAAATGCTGAAACAATGGCACGATTTTCAGTCTCCTGTGAAAAGGAATTTTTAACATGCATACTGTTATTGTATACTGCACATTTTTTCTTTGTAATTCCCTGATAAAAAAATGTATCTTGAAGCAAAATCAAGAAACCAATGAACTTTTACCCAGGCAAAGACCATAGTTTCAAACCATATATAATTGAGATATTTAAAAATTAATTTTATCACCACTTAGCTTGGAGGAAAAAAAAAAAAAAGAGGAAAATTTTGGTTATAATTTCTAGGCCATCTTCCTCAAGAATAATAGATGGATTTAAAGGGATAGTAGGTATTGGCAACCCAAGTAACCCTTGCTGTACCACAGAATTGATTTAACACTCTCCAGGCCTTCATTTACTCTGAAAACAAATTGATTTATCTTCAAACCTTGCTTGCATCAGTTTATTAATGCAGGAACACACATCAAGGCAGCTATTTGAGTTGACACTTTCTGCACTCTGATGCTGCCTTGAGGGCTGGTTGGGGTTAAATGAGCACATTGCTGAATCACCATGATCAAGACCAAACTATAGAGCATTCCCAGCGGGGGCACATTTTAAAACCAATTGATGGCCTTCCCAGGCCTGCCACTGAATAACAGCACATCCTTGTCTATCCAGGGAAGGGATCTGGACTGAAGCCTTACAAGAAAATTCTAGTTGCCCCAAAATAAATAGCTTTGTTTCTTAAGCAGCCAGTTATTTGCATATAGTGATTGCCATCACTTCTATTAGCTATTTGATGCAATATGTTGGACTTACTCTTTGTGGTGTTATTCAGTGATAGGATCCTAGTATATTGCTAAAGCACTGAGGAAATGAGGTTTAAAGATGAGGTTGTAGTTAAATCATATTCAATACACATTGAGGTTTTTGGCAGTCACATTAGAAAGTAAATTTGTAGCTGGAATGTAAAGGACTAATGAAGCAGGGAAACATGCTAGAAGTATTTTATGTGGGGCTTTCAAAGACTGATCTTCACATTGGTGATGTTTTTCTTAAAAGCTTTGAAAACCCATTGTAATATTTGGAAAGTATAATGCTAATTCCTTCTTTGTTGTCTTTTGTTTTGGTCTGACAGGTTAGGTGTGAGGAAAGGTTTTCAAACAATACTAAATCATTGGTTTCATAACAGAGTGTCAAGAGAGAGTTCATTAAAAAACCACCTCTGATGTTTCAGATTACTTGATAGAAGGGCCTATGAACAGTAACAACTGAAAGATAACAGAAGATCTAAAGATGAGTTTCTCTGAAGTTTGTGTGCTGAGGTCTGGCTGTTTAGTGTTGAATGTTCATGCAAGGTCATTCAGCCTGGCTAGTGTGGAGTTGTTCAGGGATGACATAAAATTAGACTCAATTTGCAAATAAAACAGGGGTAGGTTCTCTAATCATAATTAAGCAAATTAATGATTTAACTAAAGAAAATGGCTCCTAGATAATGCTACCAGTAAACGGAATATTACCTCTTTTTAATGAGACTCCTGGGAACTTCAGAGCAGAGGATCATTTAGACAATTATTTTTGTCTTGTAAAATATGTTTATTTTACTTAAAAGCAATACATTTATTTGAAGAAAGCAAACATCCCAGGAAATTAACACAACTTCCAGCTGTAGCATTTCTGGAGATTCTCGCCTTGGGTTTTCCCTCAGATGTATGTTTACAATGCCCGTCGGCATTGCACAGGCTGTTCTCAAAGCAGTTAGATCCCAGAGCATTTGCGCTAGGGTATTACAAGATGAAAATTATGGACCATGTCTGATCATAACAAAAGGTTAAAGAGTTTTTAATGTAGCAGAGAACTGTAATGTAATAAAATATTTTCTGTGGTGCTGGTGGATATGGTATGCAGTGTTTAAGCAACTTCAAAGTAGGGGATTTTACTGCCCCTGTAATTACCTGGACTATCTGAAGAAACCTTTCCTCATATATGAGTTTTGCTCAGTTGGACTTGCTGGTAGTTTTACTAATACTGGATTTTCCTGTTTTCTCTGTAGCCTGTTACACGGCCACCTGTTCCAGCACACCAGGTACCCCCTTACAAAGCTGTTTCAGCCAGGTTCCGGCCACTCACCTTTTCACAAAGTACCCCCATTGGCCTGGACCGGGTTGGACGAAGGCGGCAGATGAGAACGTCTAATGGTAAGATGTCTTTCTAACTTTCTAGATCTCAACTTCATACCCCAGGTTGGTCAGGAGGTAGATTATAATGTGGAACACAAAAGGGTGCAAATCAACTCAGTGACAAAGTAGTACTCAACTAAGTTGCTTTGTCTTCTAAGTTTCTCATTAGTAGCTGCTTTTTTTTTTTTTTTTTTTTTTTTTTTTACATCTACTGTTTGACGTTGCTCTGGTTTATTCTTCTGTACCACTTACACTCCTGTATTTTCCACTCTCTACTCACATACATGCTTGAAGATAATAATAGAATATGAGGGAAATAAGATCTAATATGCTTGAGTTCATACCCAAACCATAGCCACACCACACATGCATTTTTTAATTTTCTGTTTGACATGCATTCAGCTTAACTACCAAGATAGGCAAGCCTTAAATAAATGGCTTAAGTAATAGGGTTAAGTAATAGGTTTTTATGGTTCCAAGCTAAGTTTTAGCTGCAATGATGTCCAAATTCTGCTCAAAAAATCCCTCAGATACAGATTAATTTATATAAGAATATGTTAAAACTACATTTTCTGGTCATCAGTAGAACATGATAGTTTTCTTCAGAAGGTGCTCTGCAAGGAACAGACTTAGAATTTCTATCTAACTATAGCAATGAGATACATTATATATACTATATTAGTATTTTCCTTTTAATTTATATTGTAGTGAAATATTTGGAACTACTTTAAAACCATGTCTGGAGTGTGTCCTTGCTGTATGTATCTTAGTATACTTAAAGATCAAGATTAGACATCAAGGTAAGCTAGACACCTAATGCTGTGACCCATGCTGAGATTATGTGGTGTATCAGTCCCTGATTCCAGAAGGACCACTCACAGAATAACAGGTTTGCCATGAACTAGTTTTGAAAAAAAAGAGACTCTCTAAGTATTACAGGGTAGGAATTCTACTTTTAGTTATCCTTTCCATTTCATGTTTGGAAACCACATGTAATAATATTAATTACCTAGACAACTGTCTGAGAGTAATATCTTTCCAGGTATTTAGCTTTTGATTAACTGGTATCCTAAACATAAGCATCAGGATGACAGATAGACAAAGTAAGATTTCTGCCACTTTTTAAGACAATGAAGGCAAAGCAATATTGATTATGCTAGATGTGACTTTTATGACTCATTACAGCAGAGAAGTTGAGCAGAAAAAGATTCTGAAATCTAAGACTTGAAGGCAACGGGGGAGTATCAAGGACTTAACAGTTTGAGAGCAGTTGCAAAGATCTGTTAAGTAGCTCCAGCAGAAAATAATAAAGTGACTAGTGCCACACATTCTGATCTCTTTCCTTTTTCTCTTAAAATCACAAGGCATTTCCTTGTCTTTGAACATGTGAGAGTTTTTTGTTTGCTCATGTACAGTGAAATTTGATAGCACAAAAGCCCTTTATTATAGAAAGAAATTCTAAACCCAAGCACTGAAAACCAGTGGTATCTTAGTTACTTGATAAAGCCTAATACACTGCATGTCTACTTTTATAACAATGGGAGATAGAATTGGAAATGTAAATTTTTAGAAAAACAGCTGTTACAAGACAGTAAATCATCATAGTGTAGGAGACAGAATAACAACCAGCTAACATGTAAGGAAAACTTCCCTTGAGACTTATATTGCTACACTTGTGCTTAAAGGGTTACAAGTTTTAAATTATGTTGAAGAGGTTTATCACAGCAGGGCAATTTTTATAAGTACCTTAAACACATGTTTTTTGCATATTGTGATGTGGGACTTGAATTTGGATAAATTAATTGGTGAACTCCTTTAGATAGGCCCAGCTCTAAGCAGGTGGATTGGAATTCAGCTGTAGTTTAAGTCACCTGAATTCAGTCTAAATGTAGGTTAAACATAAGACTTAAATATGAAAACACCCATTACAGGCAGTGGAGGACTAGGGTTTGATTCATTTACCCACCTGAGGGTCCAGTGCACTGTGGGGCACCTGATAACCTGCCTGCAGCTGGAGATATCACAAAGGACCTATGGGAGACCTATTCCTTTCTTCAGTGCCAGCAGGATATCCAAAACATTTAAAATGGCACTAAGTATCTCTGTTTAAACAACTGAACCATTGCAGTCAATGAAGGTTAGAGTAGGAACAGCCTTTGGGTGAGATGGATTGCTCTCTCATCTGTCTCTATTGTGACCAGTACCTGATGGTTCATTCAAATGTGGATTCCAGCATTTAGATTAATAAATTTAAATGTCTTTAATTCAAGTAGTGTCCCATCCTGGATGTTTGCCTACAATGTTAAACTAGTGTCAAGCTTTTCCCAGTTCATCAAGGTTGGGTAACCAAGTAGGTTTCAGCCTGTGTGGAGCACAGCTCAGGAACTGAGGTACAAACAAACTGACTGTTGAGGAGAGGAGATTTTCCGGTTCTCCATTCCTATTACTGATCAAATAAACAACCCCCACTCCAGATATCATCAAAATGAACAAACAGAAGTTTTTAATCACTCCTTGAGAGAAAACAGTTCCCTGCTTGCTACCATCTCTGTGCTACCCTGTCCTTGCTGGCCCACCCCCAAAGTGTGAGGATGTAAGTGGGATAATATGCAGGAAATGAAGATTCCCAGGTTACTACACTGAGTGCCATATTTGTGTTTACCAGGAGGTGGGTGGAATATATCTGATGTTGCAAGCAGCTCCGTGGTGGTTGCTGTGTTCTGTGGCCCAGTGCCTGAAAAGCTCAGGGAGGCAGAAAGACTCATGGACAGGACCTGAAGGGGCATCATGAAATCTGTTACTGCAGGCTAAGCAGTTCCCGTGTTGCTGGGGACAGACAAGCCTCTGGACCAGAGGGTGATGTCTATGTGATACTTTGACAGATGGGACTCTTAACTGATCAGGTAGAAACTAAAAGACCAGGAGCCCAATGGTAAAATTGTGCAAAGCTTTGCTAATGTCATGCTCAGTATTGGACAGAGAGGCCTTTTTACCTCCAGGCACCCTCATGCAGAAAGTTGTATTAAAAAGAGGGAGATTTAGATTATTTATGAACCGAGGAATGTTTGAAATAAAAAGATCCTTTGTTTTCTAAACCAGAACAAAAGCAGACTGCTTACATGCAAATCAAGAGATTATGGAGCAGTTTCTAAACAAAGTATTAGGGGAAAGCTAGCAAGGGGAATAATACACAGTATAAGGCAGCACATCCTTTACAGGCAATGTAAGTGATCATTGCATCCTCAAATGAAGAACTGGGCAGAAGCTGACAAAACTCAAGTAAAAAATAGTCAGAAACAGTGTGACAAATGTTGTTTAAAGAGGATTTAGAAAGACAGGCAACCCTTCCAATAATAGTGAAAGTTTAAAAAGTAAGGTGGAGAAATAAACATATTTTTAAAAGAGCGAAATGGCATATGTCAGAAACTTGGTTGAAGGAAGATAATCAGTGGAGTATAACCAGCATACCACTGTCATGCAAGCTGTATAGACATAACAGAAACGATTGGACCAGTGAAAGAGGGTCTCTTAATGTTTAAAGAAAATCTAAGAGCCAAATCGGGTAAACAAATTGACTGTTATCTTCAAGTGTCACAGGATCCGAGGACTGGAATGTCATGCCTGAATGGGAAAATTTATAGTGACAGGATTAAATGAACTACCTGAGATCATCAGGATGGTGATAGTAAATGTGACAAACCAAGGAAACCAGAGAAGTTTCAAGGGCAGCAAGCACAGTCATAAAAGGAGACTTAAACTGCTGTTCTGTGGGTTGAGAGTTGTAATGGGGCACAGTGCAGTATTTTTAGATGCACCATAAATAACTCCTTGGTGCAACTAATCAGGAGACCTACAGGAAGGGAGACAATTCTTGAACCACTCCTGAGGTGTGTGCTGAATCACACATAAGAGCTACTCTGTAAGGGCGGGATGTGTCTCATTATAGACTTCTAAGCTAAGCCAGGTGACCTGGACTGGAAGAAACAGGTAGTTTAGGGTGCCGTTCATTAACCAAATACAGACAGATAATGAATCTTGCCCTCTGTGTCCATAATGCACTCTGAGCCAATATCCTTGCAGGGGTGAGAAGAGTAAAAAAATCCAGCACAGTATGTGTTTTAATTTAAAAGAGGGATAGTAAATAAAAGTGAGAAGTCATTCGTGTAACAAAGGAATTTAGAGGAGCAGAAAAAAGTGTTGAATGCTTGCAGGCAGCACAGAGAGTGTTCAAGGACAGCATATTAGATACTTAGAGCAAATTCATGTCTCCTGTCAAAACAGAATTTGGAAACATCAGAAAAGGGTTCTGTCATTAAACACAGAGGAAAAGAATGTATCAGAAGAACAAGAAAAAAAAGACATCCTTCAGATTGTTTAATTGAATCCACATAGCAAAAAAAACCCCTCTAGCAATTTTCATGTAAAGCTATAGGAATGTAGAAATAATTTGCTAAAGATATAAAACATACATCCTTTTTGAAAAACATGAGAACCTGGCAGACTACTAGATAGTTTGTAGGCCTTGTAAATGACTGAGAAATAAAACCTGGGCTCAAATCAGGTTCTGTCTCAAAATGTCAGTAAAAGTTTTAGAGTTAATGAAATGAATAATAACAACTTGCCAGAACCAAGGGATTTAAGAATGAAATTGCTGAGCTACTGCCTCAGCATGGAATTTGTTCCTCAAAAATTGCCTCAGTACAAGGAAGAAAGCAGTGAGGGGATAACCATTTATAAAGAAGTATCAGGAGGGATCCACTGAGCAGTAGACCACTAAGTCTGACATAATGGTACATGAAATATATAAAGAATGTATTTAGGATTTAGAAACTATAATGGACTGATGAAACCTTATAATGAAGAAAAGTCCATGTGCCCTATGTACAGGAAAGCCGTGCCCCACAAATGGTTTATGTTTTCTGAAAAAAATCACTGAGGATGTGACCAAGGGGATTCAGTAGGTATAGGCTACTTGGATCTGCAAAAGACCTCTGACAAGATCTCTTACAGATGTCTCCTAATGGAGGCCTGGGATAAGAGGGAAGATCCTCCCATGCATTAATAAGTGAGTAAGCCCTAAGTAACAGAGGAGGAAGGTGGTTGGTTTTCTTAAGGAGAGAGCCCATGAGTGGAGTCAGATGTTGAGTGTCTTCACAAAAAAATGTGGTAAGGGAGGTGTAGAATGAAGTTACAGTTCTTGCTTGTGTGCTAAATTATTCACAGTAGTAAAAGCACAAGCTGTTTGAACAGAGTTGCAGAAGGATTTCACCACACGGAGACAAAACGCACTGCACTGGTGGCAGGTGAATTTGGTGTTAATAAAGGCAAGGTAGTGTACATGAAGGCACACGAGCCTGTTATGCTTGCAGAAGAATGAACTTTGAGCTGGATACTGCCATTCAGGAAGAGATCTTGCAATCCTAACAGATAATTAAAAGTGTCGGTTCAGTGCCTAGTAACAGCCAAAACAGTAAATAAAAGAGCAGAAATTTGTAGGAAGGGAATAGAGAACAAAACAGAAAGACCAATTGTGCCACTGGTGTGGTGTGTGTGGGTCATCTTCCTTTCCACCTCAAAAGGCATTTTTTACAGGGGAGGATACAGGCAAAAGGACAAGAAAACCTACTCAGCGTCTCTGTGTGAGGAACTATTAACGATGCTAAGGGCTCTGCAACTTGGAAAAAAGGACAATAGGGGAATAAAAGTCAGATTGGCATGGGAGAAGTGAACAGATAATAGTTACTGTTTCCAATAATGTAAGAACTAAAGGGCACCAAATGAAATAATGAGATAGCACATTCAAAATAAAATATAGTTTTCACACTGTAAAATTAAACTATGAAACTAATTGCTACACATATTTCACATGCCAAAAGTTTACAGAAATTTAGAAAGTGGTTTGAAAAATTCAGTTCATTAAACGCAAAGATAACACTTCTGCCCTGGGAGGGATCGACTCTGATCATCAGATAGCTGGAATTTAGAAAAATACATCAGAACAGTGCCATTACATGCCTCATCTATTTTTATGGTATTTTCTGGGCATCTGCTACTGGATGCTGTCAGAGCAGTGGTGGGGGGCAGGGGGGACACACCTTTTATCTGCCCCAGAGTGGAGGGTCCTGTGATACCAGAGGACTGTCTAGAACTTGACTTTCTTGAGGCGGGTGAACTAGCTTTTAGTTTCATTATATTAGTATGTGCTATCCACAGCCTTTTCAGTGCCCTGCATAGTGGGTAAGCCAGCTCGGCATGCATTTGGACAGGGTCATTGTGAACTGCCACCACAAGGACAGCCTGAGCCTCCTCCTGTCCCTCGCTGATCCTGCAAGGAAATGAACCCGCCGCCAGCTCACCCCAACTGAGTATTTTTGTGGTTGTTCAGTCTGTGGCTGCACAGTTGCTAGATGTGCCAGTGCAGAGGAGGGAAAACAGATTGCCCCCCTGCCCAGCAGCATCCCATGGTGGCACTGGGTTAGTCATCGGGCAAAAGCACACAGTCTGTTCCGTTCTGCAAAAATCAAACCAAGTAACTGTTTTCCAGAGATCGTTTTTAATGTACGTTCTAGGAAAGCTGTGTGGTGTCTGATCTCAATTTTCCTTTGGCAGTTCAGTTGTTTCTCCCCTCCCGTTAGGGGTTTGACATGGCAGAGAACTTGTGCTCTGGCTGATTAAAAGCGTGAAGCCTTCCCTTGCAGGTACCAGGATCATCAGCACTTCAGTGTCATTTCTGTTTGCTCGGTTGGGTTTTTTTGGTAATGATTTGAGTTGAGAAAAATATGTGGGGCTTTGTATGAACATCTTGTAATACGTAGTAGCTTGGTTTTACTGTGCTATCCAAGTGCCCTTGCAGCAAGAACTAACAGTGAAGTTTGGGGATTCAGAAGAGAATTCCTGTCAGTCTCCTGTGCAGTGCAGCGCAATCTGGATTTTTGTAGGAAGATGGCATTAATGTTGCAGGGCAATGTTTGGCCTTTGCTTCTCCGTCTGAGGCAGCACTAGGGGAAACCATGTGATTTCAGTGGGTGTTGAGAAGTTGCTCTGTGCAGAAATGCCTCCAGGGTTTTGTGGACATGTCCCTGGAGGAGGCAGTCCCCAGTTACAGGGCAGACTCAGCTGAGCAAGGCAGTTCGCAGGTAAAGAATGAGCCATAAAGATGATGGAGCTTTCCATACCATAAATGTAGTGCCGTGTACACGCGCAGGTTGTAGCAGGCTTTGCACTCTGCTGGTGGGAGCAGCTCCTGTGTTTGCTTCCGTGCATGAACTGGCACAGCTCTGCAGCAGACCGATGCACAAGTAAGGATGGTAAATGCTAGTCCTTGGTGAGTGAAGGAGGTTGTGCTCTGGCTGGGTCAGTCCCGGTGAAAGCCGGACTGCTTGGGTGCTTTTCTGCTTTGTGCCCTATTTTCTGGAGCAGCTGAATTAAGTTTGTCATCTGATTGAGAAAATGTCTCTGTCTTCCCCTCTTCTGGGAGCAGACTGCTGTAGCCTTAACACTTCGGCTGCTTGTGCCCTAAATAATGGTACAGCATTTGCCAGTGAAGCAAGAGAAGTTTTAATAGCCTTGCAAAAAAATACCTTCATTGTTTATTTGCTTCTACTGGAATTTTAACTGATATAATATAACAAAGATAGACCGATACTCCAAACAGTGTTGTAATACAAGGAACTCCCAGCTCCCATCCAAATAGTCTTTCCCTTTGAATTGCAGTCATTTGAATATAGATTGAAATCGCATTAAGCTGCTTTAATGAAAAACAAATGTACTCCTTGGCTTGCTGCGATCGAGGCGTTCAGGCACTTTGGGAGCGGTCTGGGCGGCGCAGGCGGCTGCAGGCACAGCGTGGCCAGGGCCGGGCAGCCAGGTTTTTGTTTCTTTTCTGGAACTTCCTCCCTGAGGGCACCCCATGATGTCAGCGAGCCGGGAGCTCGCCGTGGCCGGGCTGAGCGCCGCCGGCAGTCCCCAGCCGGGCTCGGCCGCCGAGGCGCAGCCGGGAGCTGAAGGCGGCGAACAGGCTGTTCCTCTGCTCTGTGGGTAGCTCAGAGCCTTTTGTGATCCTTCGCCAGCCCTTTTTGGACCGAGCATCACCTGTTAAGAGGTCAAACCCTTGCCCTGGGGTCGAGTCTGACGGCAGCATGGTAGCCAGGGGAGGAATGGCACGATTTTGGAGTCTGGAGAGCCTTCAGATGGGTACGTGTGAGTAGAACATGCTCCCCCCCCCCCC
>NW_020799091.1:19616763-19653923 GCF_003259725.1 Athene cunicularia | reverse complement strand
CCTTTTATCTGCCCCAGAGTGGAGGGTCCTGTGATACCAGAGGACTGTCTAGAACTTGACTTTCTTGAGGCGGGTGAACTAGCTTTTAGTTTCATTATATTAGTATGTGCTATCCACAGCCTTTTCAGTGCCCTGCATAGTGGGTAAGCCAGCTCGGCATGCATTTGGACAGGGTCATTGTGAACTGCCACCACAAGGACAGCCTGAGCCTCCTCCTGTCCCTCGCTGATCCTGCAAGGAAATGAACCCGCCGCCAGCTCACCCCAACTGAGTATTTTTGTGGTTGTTCAGTCTGTGGCTGCACAGTTGCTAGATGTGCCCCCCCCCTTTTTTTTTTTTTTTTTTTTTTTTTCAGTGTTTTTAGATGGAACTGATAAACTGTGGCAGTCAGGGGGCCTGATTCTGATCATGCTTATACCATGTCATCCATGGGAGCCTGTAGCCTTACACTGGTGGCAAAGCTGCAAGGAGATCAGAAGCAGTCCTGGGCTGTCTTTTTAAGTTTTTGCATCCCGTTGATGCGATCGGAAAGCCCACCCCTACCTCTGATATTTCTGTCTGTAAACAATAGAGGGATAGAGAATGCAAGCGACTGGTTTTTGCTTGAGTCTAACTACGAAGACAGTGTGAGCTTGTTGATTTGGTACAGAATAACGAACAGTTATCTGTCCCAAAATTGAAGTCATTTTTCATCTGGAGCTAAATAAATTATGTTATTTTGATGTGCCATTGTTACTGGAAAAAAACAACAGGCGGTACTGATAGTACAGTGGAGATGTATGAAGAATCACTAGGATTAGTTCTTTTGGGTGTTGCTTTATAAGCTGAAAATTGATTTAATGAATTATTTATTTGCAGATTTTTTTTTAATAAAGCACTTTCAGTAAGTTTTACAAGATGTATTTCAAAGTTTATCATTTCTCAGATTTATGAGACTGTTGGGAAAAAAATATCTTGTTTTTTTAAATAGGGATTCTGCATCCTCCCTGGTTGGGCAGATTATACCATTGATGTGAGTGCATATTTAAAATGCTGGAGAGTAGAAGAGAACAGTCGAATAGCCATTTTCTGTTACATCCACTTTTAAAGGAAAGAAAAATCTTGGAAGTTTTTTTAGTGAATCTGTGCAGTAATCAGCTTTGATCTCTCTTGCAAATTAATACCCAAATGACCAAAGATGCTAGTGATGGTATGACCGCCCATAAGGAGGGGGTTGAAGCATTTCTCCCTATAAGGTAAATAATGGATAGGCAACAGCATGCCTGTTAGTTGTGCAGGTGCGTGGAGTAAAGCCAGGAGTCATCTCTTTGCGACTTTCACCCATCTGGAGCACAGAGCTCAGCAGGCAGGCAGTGCCCAGGCTTGATGCAGGGCAAAGAGGCAGCGTCAGGGCCCTGCTGCTTGGCCTTGCTGCTAGGTGGGAGTGACAAGTTCAGTAACTCTGCTTAACGGTCTCTTTCCAGGCAGTTGGGAGTGAGAGGGATGCTCTGCAGGCTGCATGGCAACTTATCTGGGACACAGTAACCATTAGAAAAGGAGTGCAGTGCTGGCAGGCCATTAAGAATTTATTTTTTTAATTAGCTTTTGCTTTTTATTTTTTATTGGATTTTTGAGCACTGTATGATCTTCAGACTCTAGTTATTCACAGCTTGGGCCTGCCATAGGAATAACCTTTAGGGATAAATTAACAAGGACCAGATAGTGCACTCAAGCACATGAACACTTCTTGATAACTAGCTCATCCCCTGATTTGTTTTGAGCATTACAGCTGGCTTTCAAAGGCAAATCCACTCTGAAAGGGTCTAGCACTGAGCAGCGTGAACGTAAGTCAGTCACTATTACCTGATTCTGAAATCAGTCCCCAGTCCTCTTCATCTGCTGGCACAGAGATGATTGCCAAAAGGATCTACCGCCCAGTGATGTACCCCAAATGGGTTTTACAGTTTTGTACAGTAACTGCAGATTTACATGTGCATAGTGACAGTCACATGATGTTTCTCTTGGTTTATGTGTCTGTGTAATAAGATTAAGCCCATCATAGTTCTGGCTTCTATTTCTCTACAAAGCTGCCTCTTTGGTCAGAAAACATACAGTTGTCAAACCAAGAATTTTTTGTGTTTGGGGTAATTACAACAAGTTTTTTCTCAGGCAGTTACACCGTGCTTAGACTCAACTCCCTGTCCCCTTGGTCCTCTCCCAGGTATCTCTGTGCTGCCAGAGCCTCTCCTGGCATGTGGGAGACATGGTGGCAGCCGGCTTGGAGCAGAGGTTGCGCTGTGTGCTGCCCTCCCCTCTCACAGGTGGGTGGGCACAGAGGTATTAGGTCATTACATCCCTGCAGAGGACATGACGATGTGATGGCACCCAGCCTGGGACTGACAGTGGCCCTCTCTGAGTGACAGGGGCCCATTGGAGCTCTTTCATCTGCCTTGTGGGAAATGACATTCTGACAATGACTCTCTTCTGACTCAGGTCATTTGAGATTTTGTCTGGGTAAAAAACAAATAAATAAGAGTTGTAGTTCTATTTTTCACGCACAAAAAGGAGAATTTCTCAGTATCATCAACTGATAAATGAGAAAATTCTGAAGAAGAGTAAGAAATATTTGGCAGAAAAGTGATTTTCCTGAGAAAAGTAATTTTCCTGAGATCTCTGCTGCCCTCCACTTCTGTTATTGTTATATTTGTGACAACAAAAGCAACTTCTCAGTGATTCCTCTTGCATTGTTTGTTTTGTTTTTTTAATCATAAAAATGATGAAACAAGCAGCTGTTGCACCTTTGTTTTAGTTGCTGCAGATGGTGGGACTGAATCTTCAGCCTTAGTGGATGACAATGGCAGTGAGGAAGATTATAGTTATGAGGAGCTCTGCCAAGCCACTCCCAGGTACCTGCAGCCTGGAGGGGAACAGCTAGCAATTAATGAGGTAATGTCCTGGGCTTTGCATTGCTGTAACAACGGGGGATGTGTTTTCCACAGGTCTGAGGTTTCATATTAATAAAAAGTGCAGCGGCAGTAGCCACCATAGAGCAGAATCCATCAGCCATGGTGTCCTGTCTGACAGGGCCCACAAGCAGATGCTAAGGGAAGAGCATAGTGAAGTCCTGGTCACTACTGCTCTGGAGTAGGACTGTAATTGTTCTCACATTAGTGAGATAAATTTAATAAATATATTTATTAAAATATATGCATAGATTTTTGAAAATCCAGAATTTTACTTTTGTCCTGTAATAGGAGCAATCCTGGGTACTCTAGTGAGGTATTTTGATCTTTTACTAATTTATAAACAGTTGTTTATCTTTTGTCCTTCACAACCTCATTTTCTTCCCATCTCAGCTGATAAGTGATGGCAGCATTGTTTATGCAGAAGCTCTCTGGGACCATGTGACTATGGATGATCAAGAGCTGGGCTTCAAAGCTGGAGACGTCATTAGAGTCCTAGAAGCTTCCAACAAAGACTGGTGGTGGGGAAGAAACGAGGACAAGGAAGCCTGGTTTCCAGCTAGCTTTGTCAGGGTGAGTAACTTGCTTGCTTTTGTACCATTGTCATGCAAGATTCCTAGCAGAGTGCGACATCAATGGTCATGGCATTACATTTAAGTGAAGGGCCTGATCCTCAGCATCTTTGTATCTGAACATCAGTGGTGTAACTCTTAATGACTTCACAAGGAAAAAAGCAATAGAGAATCACACCCCAAGATCCCTTGGCTCTGACACCTTTTACTCTTGGCTTCTTCCTTTGTGTGGTGCTTTTGTAGCCAAAGGAATTTCTCAAGCAGAAATGAGGGCAGCAGAAAGCTCAACCAGGAGCAATCAGTGTATACTGAAAGGATACAGAATTTTTCATGAGGGAGTGGGGAGAGCTACAACTGCAGGGATTTCTTGGTAAAATAGGGCTTAATTTATTATCATAACACTGTGTAGGAATCTGGTTCACAGTCTGAAGTCCCCAGTCAGAACTCAGCCAGATTACTGACAGTATGACTCTTGAATGGAATAAAATTGAGCTATGTTTTAGAAATTAATTTAAAGTACTTTTTGAGAGCCTGTAAAGAAGATTGGGCCACATTGTTTGAAGTACTACACAAAGTGCAAGAGCTGTTTCCTGCCTTTGCCCTTCCTAGATCTCCAGCCAACATGGGCAATCAGACAAAAGTCAGAAAAGTAGGTGCTGTTATCCACATCGTACAGATGGGGAATTGGGGCAGAGGGAGACTATATAAAAGTGTTTGAGTTGTTCACTTCTGTAATTTTTACCCATATGCTGGCTTGGCCAAACTAGCACATAAACTTTTAGTAAGGGTCAGAAATAAGCTTGTCTGAAAAATACACAGACAACACAACATGGTATCTCAGATATTGTGAGTAGAAAACCATGTATTTAACCAGACAGAAATCTCAACACTTTATTTGAATGTGCAGAGGGTTCAAGGAGATAAATTCTGTTGTGGAACCCCTTCTAGAAGGTAAGAATGGGAACATTTCTGTAGCAAGTCCTTTCTTAATTAGGAGAAGTTTGTAACTGTTTTACTATTTGTAAAAGTCTGCTGCTTTACTTTAGTTTGCTTTGTTTGTTTTGGCTGCAGCTGCGGGTTAATCAGGAAGAAGTGCCAGAAAATTGTAGTAGTATCCAGGATGAAGAACAAGATGCAGATAGTAGCAAGCTTCGTCAGAAAATAGCTGAAAACAAGGATCAGATGAGAACCAATGTTATACAGGAAATTATGAACACAGAACGAGTCTATATCAAGCATCTCAAGGACATCTGTGAGGTACATGCTTTAACCTGAGGGCATTCTGCTGACCTAATATGAACAAAACATCCCATATAAGCTGAGAACCAGAGTGGTTTCTTGTATCAAATTATTCCCAATTGCACTTCTGAGGCTGTCAGTCAGACCCTTCTTATGTCCTCTTATGTATGTTTTTCCTCTCTGCCGACTGCCACACAGCACCGCTTCTTTTTAAAAAAAGATTTGATAAAAGATTTGACTTGGAAAATTGCTTTGCTTATCTGCCTGCTATTTCCATAGTAATGAGAGAAGGAAGTCCAGTTTATTTAGAACTTTTTATCACTTGGTTTAGGTAGAAAATTTTAATCGATTACAGTTCAGGGACAAAAACTTTTTAAAAGTATCTTGCAAAGAGAATATTTGCTAGGTGAGATTTCTTTTGCTTGCTTTCTCTAACACAAGAGATTTTTGCTGGATGCTTAGAAGCTGCGAAGAAGTCTTTGAAGGTATTTTAGAACTACCATGCTTGTTTGAACCGTAAAATGTGGAGAGTTTTCTGCTTTTTGTTCAGATTTTCTTGGATGCCCACACTTGGACAAGAAGCTTCTTAATACTTTTCAGCAAAGTTTGCTTCTTCTGATGTGGACTGTGATGCATTTGACCTGTACTTGACTTGTATTTTGGTTAGCATCTGAAGGGTGCTAATCAACCTACCAAAATATTCTTTGTACCCTTAGTTTGCTAGATCTGTCTTTGTTTTTGTCCTGTTGTCATGCTTTAGTCCACCACTCACCATTAGGTTCTTTAATGGACAACAAAGTAGACAAGACAGCAGTGTTTTTTGATTTTTTTGGGTTTTTTAGATCAGGCTTTTATACATTTTGAAGAAAGAAAAAAGAGAAAACAAAAAGACAAAAAATGGTTGTTAATTGACTAATTTTAAAACATTAAATGTAAGTTTTGTAATTTAGATTTACTGTTTACTTAAGCTAGTAAGCTTAACTGTGTGCCTAAAAGATCAGAGAGGAATCTGTACACACAGCTGTGTCACTGCCATGGTTAGCTGAGTTCTAGGGATAGGACTTTCATATTTTACTGACCTGTTAATTTTTAGACTGATATTAATAATTAATTTTCTCTAACACATACCTCATATACCTCTTTTAAAATCTGCATGCCTCTTGAGTTTAATACAAGAGAGCAAACACATATTCCAAGTAGAAAAGTGATGCTTCATGTTCAACATGTGTGGTAGAGATGGTCTGCTTTCCTCAGAGTGAATCTGTAGCGTCGTGCAAGCAGGATGTAAGGCTGAAAATATACTTGAGTAAGACTAAGCCAGAAAAGCTACTGCAGACAGTAATCCAAATTTGAAAGCTCTGCACTATAATGAATCACTAGGGCTGATACAGTCAAGATCATGAAGTTGGAGTATACCCAGAGAAAAATTTTACATTCAAGAAGTGTCTCCAGTCCACATTGCAAGAGCTGCACAGGAATTTTCCTTGTCGGAGTTATCCTCCTAATAGTAGTAGATGTGGTAGCTGGCTTGCAACATAGCCACTGCACAGCTCTCAGAGCAGATGGCTGTGGAGGAGACAGGAATATTCATAACAGTGCCACTAATATTCAGGGTTGCTTCCTGGTAAACCTCACCAGAGTAGTTGCAAGGTTTTTTACAGCTATCTGCTCCCAAAGCGATTTGGTGGAAACCTCAGTGAAAGCAGCCAAAAATGGAGGAGCCTGGCAGATAACCCCTATCATACCAGTTAACCTTTGCACTCATCTGTACCCTGGCGCCATAACTGATAGGAGAGTATGAGCACAGCAGCTATTCCTGGATATTCAGCCCCTGCCCTGTGTCCTCCTCAGCATGCTCAGCCTTCTGGAACAGATACCTGAGGATGTGCCAGCTGCGCATGGCAGCTGCTGCTGTGTGTGTCAGCCCTAAGAGGCCCCCAGTCATACCTTTACGTCTTTGCTGTGCAAATGATGATGTGATCAAACGTTGGTTACTGATGGCAGGACAGAATTTGGGCATTTTAAAATTGGAGGGCTCAGTTGTGTATCTGCTTAATACTGGGTATGAATAAAGTCAATTGGACCCCTGTGATGTTCTTACAAGTAAACAGAAAAAAAGCCTGGATAAGTGATTGTATTTTTATGTGCGGCCTTGCCAATACTATTATCTCCTGCTGATACTGTACGGATGTTACCAAACAGCAGCATTATGAATGTTTTATAATATGTTCTTCATTTTTCTTCTTTGGCTTAGACCATGCCCTACTTACTTACTCGTTAAGGAACCAGTACTTTAGCCCTGGTAGAAATTGTCTTTATATTAATTGTTTTATGGTTTGTTCTTATCCTCATAGAGAAGAACTGTTATGGTACAGAGAAATTGCTACCAAAAAGTGTGGCAGCTGAAGTAATAGCATACATGGGGCTTTAGCAGCCTCGCCTCCAGCTTGGTGGGTAGTTGTAACAAGGAGATGCAGATGGGCTTTACACACTCGGCAGGTTTCTGGTTGCCTGGTTCCTGTACAGTACTGTGAGACAGCAGTTGGACTGCAGGAATCAGTGTGTAAACATTTCAGATGCAAATCTGAAATTGCATGTCCGTGTGTGTGTGTCTGTGTGTGTGGCTGGGAAACCACTCACCTGCCCAGAGATCACAGGGGTTTTGCCAGCTCAAATGGGCTTGTTCAGTGTACAACCTGTTTTCACATATTCAGACTAAAGAGGGTTTTTTTAATTTCATTTCCAGGGCTATATACGGCAGTGTCGCAAACATACAGGAATGTTCACCACAGCTCAGTTAAGCACCATTTTTGGAAATATTGAAGATATTTACAAGTTCCAAAGGAAGTTTCTGAAGGATCTTGAGAAACAGTATAACAAAGAGGAACCTCATCTAAGTGAAATAGGGTCATGTTTTCTTCAACATGTAAGTTGCAAAAGTCTATTTTATTTATGAAATTAACAAAATATGATAAGAAAATGCTAAGTTAACATGTTAGAAGGAGACTTTGGTAAGTGCTTATCAAATACTGAACTATGTATAGATATCATTTTAGAATGTAAAATAATTTACAATTAAAGAATCATTTAAATGTTTTCGATTTCTCCTCATCTTTAGCAAGCATGAACTTTGTACACAATTTTAAGTTTTCTTTTCAAAACTGTAATGATCACAGATGAGCTGGACTATTCGCAGTAACTCATATTGGGCATGTAAAACTTCCTAAAGGAAATAAAGAAAGAAGGTGGTGAGGAAAGAGGCTGTAAGTTCATGATAAACACTTGGTAAGCCTCTGTCTTCCCCAAAGAAAAGTACTTCTTAAAGTGGGTTTGATTATCCTGACTCAGTGGAGGCGCCCATTCCTTTGTTCTTACAAAGAAGGTACATAGTTTTGACAAAGTAGATTTCTGCATAGTTTCAAGACTGATTGGGGTGGAAACAATATAGGAAATGGATTAATTAATCTAGCTAGATATAATAGATGTTACAAAAATATCTTTCCTCTTTATATAAAGTCAAATACTTGAGTTAAAGCTTTGACCTTTTTTTTTTTTTTTTTTTTTTTCCCAATAGCAAGAAGGCTTTGCTATTTATTCAGAGTATTGTAACAATCATCCTGGTGCCTGCATTGAACTTTCCAAACTAATGAAACAGGGCAAATACCGTCACTTCTTTGAGGCCTGTCGCTTGCTTCAGCAGATGATTGACATTGCCATTGATGGTTTTCTACTCACGCCTGTTCAGAAAATCTGCAAATACCCTCTGCAGCTTGCAGAATTGCTCAAATACACCACTCAGGAGCACAGGTGAGAGAATGAATAAGCCAAATCTTGTAATAGTAATAACACCTAATTACTCAAGCTTTCTGGGTGATGCAATACTAAGCCTTTTGAGATCAGGAACAAACCTCCCATTGACCACTATAGACAAGAGCTCCTTACTAGGTGGGCATCTTGGAATCATCACAAAGATTAACAAAGGCAGTATCTGAAAATGCAGCACAGGGGACTGACAGGATGCAAGACAGAATGAGGAGTAAGTGAAAGAGTGAGAAGGAAAGGAAGAAGGTGCTGAAATAGGATGCAGGGAGGGATGTGTAAATCAGAGTGAAAAAAAGCCAGAGTGTCAAAGAAGTGAAGGAGAAGGAAATCCACAGAAGAATGGGGGAAGCTGTGTAAATGTTGTGGATGCAGGAAAAATTAAAGAGAGCCTTAGAAAAAAAACACAATCTGAGCAAGTTTGGAGGTAATGTTTTTTAGAAACTTAGTAGTAATAAGCATTGCTTTTGTTTGCAGTAAAGTCCAGATAATAGATTTTCAGCTGGGATAAAGATTTGAAGTTACAAGTTATTAGCCTTTCTAGTATACCCCTGAGCTGATTAAATCTTCGACTAAATTAAGATTTTATCTTTACATATCTGCCTTTTTACCTTACACAACTGCAAGAAAAATGTTCCACTATAACCCCCTGTGCTCAAAGTCCAAATACAGCCTGAGGCAATGCTTCCTTGGCCAAAGAGAGACAAAGCCTCTCTTTAACCTTGGGAAAACTCCTCTTGGAGACCACGGGATTTTTGCCAGGGGCAAAATATAGGGGATATGAAGAACTGACATTTAGATATGAAATGCCTCCATTCAGTTCTGTGGCTAGCTGGGAAGTCCTACAATAACAATTACTAACATGAGTATCTCTTTCACTACTACTGATTTTAGAGAGATTATTCTGTGAGCTGTTAAACCTGCAGATGAAGTGACAGCAAGGTATTGCCACCTTCCACCCATAGTGCCTGTTTTCCTCTTCTGTGGCACAGCATCCAGAGATGCCTGCAAGCACTTAGAGGTGCCCACAGACAGGCAGGCCTGCACCCACATGGAGCCTTGCTAAAGCTCCAGCCAACGGAGTTTTTTGGTGGCTTTTTTGTTTTGGTTTCAATAAAAGTTGGAAGATCCGATGTGCACAGCCTGGTGTGAAGGCCACAGGTTATGCAGCAAGTCTGGAATAACATACACACCAACAAAGAAGGAACTGAGATAAGGAAGGGCAAGAGTAGCAGTGTGGATATCATGCGGTCACCCTGTGGGACATCTCCCTGACGCTAGTAGGATCCTGTTATTGTTAATCTCACTTTTTGTATACAGCACAGCAGAAAAGAGTTTACATAGATATAGAGGAGAGTAACCTGCAGATTTAGAAGAGAAGCGCATCCATCAGCTGCAGCTGATGAAAATAGGAACTGAGACAGAAGCAGATAAAAAGCACAGTGGGGTTGACCCCTTTGCAGGATTTATTTCTGGCTTCTGCTGTTTTCTGCCTCTGGCTTCCTTTTCTGCAAGAGGTGTTCTGATAAAGGAGGGAAGGCAGCTGCTCTGCTGAGACTCTTAAAGCAAGAAATATGTCTCTTCTCTCTTCTTAGGCACTCCATTTAAGAAAGGTGAAGGAGTGATGAATGCTATTCAAAGGGGAATGGAAACGTGCATACAGGCTGTGGAGATCCATAAGCATTTGGAGAGTTCAGGGAAAGAATGAGGGGAGCAGAGCAGTGGAAGGACAGGAGGCTTGCATTTGACCTGGAGCAGGCAGGGAAAGGTCTTGGCTCTCACACATTTGTTCCATGAAAACAGGCCACTTGGTCATCATTGTCTCCTTTAATTCCTTTCTCCAGTTCTCGGGTCTCTCACCCTCTTTGAGGTTGCTTTTGGTGTTTTTTCTGCCCACATAGCATTCTCTCATTGCGTTCACTGACCCAGCCATCGGGAGCAAGAAGGAGAAAATGCAGTTTTTAATCACAATTAAAGAAATGCCTCTCCCAATAAAATCCCACTAAAATCTTGGTTAAAAACCAAATTCCTTTGGTGAAATGTAGGTATCACTGAGGTCAATGGGAGTTCTACCATTGTGTTCAGTAGATACAGTATTGCAATTCATTGATCTACCTCCTCTTCCTCCTTCCACCATTTTAATACTTTGCTTCTGCCTAGCAGTACAGCAAGCACTGAATTGTAGAGTACTGTGTGAGGTTCAGGATATCTGAGAATCAGTTTCTCTTACTTTACCCTGAGTAGAGGGATAAATAGATAATGCAGGCTAATCCTTCAAGCACTGTGTCACAATTTGTGATTGCATCATATCCATTGCATTAGTGATCTTTGAAAAGTGCCTACATTTCACAGTGATTATAACAACATAAAAGCTGCATATGAGGCCATGAAGAATGTAGCGTGCCTGATCAATGAGCGAAAACGAAGACTTGAAAGCATAGACAAGATTGCATGTTGGCAAGTCTCTATTGTAGATTGGGAGGTAAGTGTCAACCTGCCCCTTTCCTGAGCAAAGGTACAGTACTTCATGTCCTCTACAGGTTATCTTTCTGCATAGTAGGTAGTTTATGGTCATTGCTCAGTTAAAAGTCCAGCTGCTTATTTGCAGTGATACTGTTACTGATTACTTTGTTTATAAATCAGGAAGAGCAGCATGTATTAACATCTTTGCGATGACAAAATGGATTTTTAAAAAATGCTTGTCTACAGAGTCTCCTTTGGATTTTTGGTAGTTCTGTCAGAACTTGAACCTGCTTCCCTGACTTCAATGAGTTTTGTCCTGATTTATGTAGAAATAAAGTAGAGCAGAACCACATTCATTGAGTTTGCCTGTATGAGATTATCTACATGCTATGACATTTTCAAATCTAGTAACAAAAATGCAAAAAAAAAGAATTAAGACTTGATTATAAAATGTGACTCTTAATGAGATCTTAAAATATTATTTACTTACTGCATACATATATATATGTATCTTCTCAGGGACCAGATGTATTAGCAAGAAGCTCAGAACTAATCCACTCAGGAGAACTGACCAAAATATCAAAGCAAGGCAAAAGCCAGCAGAGGACTTTCTTCCTTTTTGACCATCAGCTTGTGTTCTGTAAGAAGGACTTACTGAGAAGGGACATCTTGTATTATAAGGATCGTATTGACATGGATGAGATGGAAATTGTGGACACTGAAGATGGCAGAGACAAAGACTTTAACATTAATGTCAAGAATGCCTTTAAGATAATAAACAGAGCAACAGAAGAGATTCATTTATTGTGTGCAAAAAAACAGGAGGATAAAAAGAGATGGATGGAGGCGTGTGAAAGTGAAAGGAGAAGAGTTCAGGAAGACAAGGAAATGGGTGAGTGGAAGGATTTCCTCTCTAAAAGTTGGTAAAAACAAAGGAGGATATTCTTGCTTTTACACCACTTTATGCTTTGTGCAGATGTGCAGTCTGCCTTCTGGGACTGGTGTCTCTTTCTTACCTGACATGACCTTTGGCTGTGTAAGAGAAACCTATTGAGATGTTCAGCCTAACCTTGAGTAAGCAGGGAAAAAGGTAGCAAATCCTGGGATCAGCTTTAGACCCACAGCCTGTGGGACACTCTGAAGGACAGTGTCTTCTGTGTGAATGTACATTTAGAATTGTTACTTACATTTTTTTATTGCATAGTTTCATGCTTCCTTTAAGATCAGTGACAAAAGCTCCAGCAAAATTTCCTTGGCAAAACATACACAAAGAAGACAGCAACAGTAACAAAAAAAATAAAACTCTCTTAAATGTTCCTAAAGAAGTAATGAAAATATTAGTGCATCTGTGTGTGTTGACTGCATGAGAACTTTGCTTTTTTATAACACTCTTCGGGCTTAGGCTTTGGTTCACAACAGGTTAAAACTGGAAGTGCAGTGAAGTGGATGATATAACTCAGAAATTATTAAAATGCCAGATCTCATATTCCATGTTCACTTAAAACACCTAGTCAGAAGAATAGGAAGACAGGAGTAACCCTTAGATTACAAATGTAAACCTTTTGATCTTAGTGGCTTTCTCTTGATTGATCTGTTGTAAGTATGACAAAAATAAGGTCTCCTCCATATGTATGGTAGATAGTCCATAAGCTGAAGAAAATACTTTAAAGTTTACTAGTTCACACTCTGTAACAGTCTTAACTCTTCCCTGTTCCACCAACTTGCAATTAACCCCAATCATCTCAAGTCCAGAGTAGACAATGAAGCAGCCACAGCTAAACTTTTCAAAACCAAGTCTTGTCCTGTGCTGAACATCATGGTGTGACATTGAGCACAACACTGATGGCTTTCACGAGTTACTCTGCGTAGAGCTTGTTCAGTCACCTTGAGCTCATGGGGATGGGTGGTGGCTGCTTTTCTAACTCACCTAAGTAGAACTGAGCTCTTCTGTATCTACACCTCCTCCTACAGCGGTAGCTTTATGGAGCACCAGGAGAGTATGTTGAGTGGGCTAAATGCTGTATGTCAGGATGCTTCTGAGGCTTACACTAGTGCTTGCCCTGGGCAGCAGCTGGTCTGTCTTGTGCAGGCAGTGAGGTGTTACCATTTCTTTGAAGTGACACTGCTGCAGAAATCCCTGAGCATGAGGCAACTGCAAAGGTGTAGTAGCTACAGCCCTAAATGTCATTATTTATTCTACTGGGACCTCATGAAAATCAACATATGATATTCAGAAGGGTAGCCATTCAGCAGTGGTGGCAGGGGCAGCGAAGAGATTTATCGTTACAGCACTAACCCTTCTTTAGGGCTGGGTCACAAATTCCCATAGTGCTGAGTGCAAGGATTGCAAGGGAGGGTCCATCATGCTTGCTGCTTTTCTGGTACTGTGCAATATAGTGAAGAAGATGCAGTATAACAAGAAACTCTGTTTTTGATAATGGCACATAGGCACACGCAGTCTTTTCTGCCCATGTAACATCCAGCCTCCTGGAAACTTGCTTTTCAAATGTTGTAATTCATTCTTCCGATGTACCTCTTTTGGCACAGGTATTGTGAACTAGAGGAAAGGTAGTTGAATTGTAATAGCTCATGTTCATCTGGTCTTGTGAGTCATAGTGGCTTGGATGTTTTCTCCATTACCCAGAAGACTGCTTCTTTTCTAAAATTTCACTTTTTTGGCATAATTGAACATTTCCTTTAGCCAAAACCAGTGGAAAGGTGCCAGTATTCTCAACCTCAGGTTTAAATTTATCTTGTTGATTTTGTAAGCTATCTTGCTGGACTTCACACAAAGCCTCTAATCTAACCACTCAGAGAACAAATACATAGTCTTCCAATTCAGAACTGCAAATGGCATTTTATTTCTATTTTCAAAGACACTTTGGTGTGAGTCACTGTCTCCCAAACCATACCTAGCTTTTCTTAGCTTATATGAATATATGGGAAGAAGAGGCCACAGCCAGAAACTCATTCTCCAAACCACTAATAGTAACCCTAAGAAAGTGGTCTGATCTCTGTTGATGAAATTGCTTTCTTTTTTTTTAAAATCTGTTTCCTTGTTTCTATAAAGGAAAAAAACCCTGCAGAATAAAATAAACTGCTACCCCAAAATTATGGCTAACTGCTGTTGTATTGTAAGTTAATAGGCTGATTTGTAATAACTTCTAGTTACTACATAGTTATAACTTTATTTCAGGCTAAAAAAGTAAAGGGAATTTTAAAAGTATAGAGAAGTGCAGGAAGATGCAAAGTGGAACCAAACCAGATGCTTCATTCTGACTTTGAATCACAACTTCTGTGCTCTTTATGTGCGTGTGAGTGACAGCATTTGCACCCTCTTTTCTCCTGGTGCAAATGTAACATATCTATGTATGATGTCAACTGTGTTGTACACAGGGAGAGGAAACTGGAGTGCCTGTACATGGGCTCCACATGACACCAGTCACTGGTGTCACCGTTCATAGCAGATGTCAGGCATCTGAGTACAGTCAGCACCGATCAGTCATACACCTGTCACGTGACAGTAAACAGCACAGGGTTGACCACATACTATAGCATCACGTAAGTCATACAAGTATGCAAACAAGTACGTGAGAAACTGGAGTGAGGGATCCAGCCCCAGTCTGATGCAGCCACAACCACATCACAGGCTGCTTCAGTGTCTGGCAGATTATGTGATACTGTCTCCTCTCAGTGGAGAGAAAGATAACCAAATTTATACTACTGCAGTACCAGTGACTTCAATTTGTTACCCCAAGATAGCTCAGAGTGAGTGAAAAAAGAAAGAGATTCTGCATTTGTGATCTATTACTTGGTGACATGTAGCTTTCAGAAGTGTTAATTTACACTTTTTTTTTCATCTCTTGTTATCTGGACTTATTTATAAAAAGAACTTTTTGTGTGGTTATTTCCCCAATGATTGCCATTTGCAAGAACTGGAAAGCAGCTTTTCCCAGTAATCTACAGGCAAATTAATGTTCATATTGTTATCCTAGTGAAAAATTATCTTTAAATTTATATGACAAAGTAAAATGTACTTCTAAAAAC
The DNA here is from genome assembly GCF_003259725.1 of Athene cunicularia. Classification (NCBI taxonomy): domain Eukaryota; kingdom Metazoa; phylum Chordata; class Aves; order Strigiformes; family Strigidae; genus Athene; species Athene cunicularia. The sequence goes on along the minus strand of NW_020799091.1, from coordinate 19,638,841 downwards.
TTCAGGTATATTACTATTAAGATTTACTAAAAATTGTTTAAAATATAGTTTACTTATTAATTTCATGTAAACAAGGATTAGATACAGTATATTTATACCAGTGCCCTAATTTACACTTTGACATAGGAATGGAAATCTCAGAAAACCAGAAGAAACAAGCCATGCAGAATGCTCGTAAGTCAAGGCATGGAAAAATTAAAGGTGGGTGTTCAGAATTTCTTTACATCCTTACTGTGTTCAGTGCTCTTTATGTTAAGAGATAGCACAGTCTGACTATGGTTGAGTTCTTCAGTCTTTTAAAAAATTTTCATGGTTTACATGGAGTTAAAAAAATTTCCATTAACCTGTATTTTAATATCAAATTTCAGTGCCTTTGTAAACTGTCTACAAAATCAGGTTCCCAGTCTCCTTCAGACAGGCAAGTCAGTATTCTATTAGAGAAGAAACTCAAGAGATAAGACAAGCAGTTTATTTAAGAATGTAAGAAAGTGCATGCAGAGATTAAATTAGAAATGAGGGTTATTGATTCCCTCCTTTGCTTTTACTCAAACAGTATCTTCTTCTTTAGCAATTCTGTGCTTTGTTTAAAATATTCTGAAGTTCTTTTTGCAAGCCACGTGTTGCTGTATTTATGATAACACACTCAAAGTGGCTTCCTTCTGTCCTAGACTAGAAGGAAGGATGGACTAGAGATGTGTTTCTCTGGAAACAGCTTTTTTATTCCTATTGTGATTTTGTCCTTTTCCATCTTGAAGTCAAATTTGGGTAAATCTCTATATTGTGTTGTGAGAATAAATTGAGCAAGTGGGACCAGATCAAGTCTGAATTTAGGAGTGAAGGAGTTGATGTTAGTTAGTCCTCTGATCCCTAGGATTAATATTATTAAAGCATTTTTTCTTTATCAATCACCAGATACCTATAAAACCTGTCCAGATTTTCAGGGGGGTGGCTGAAAATTGTGATCAGATTCTGTTCAGAATGCACAAAGGTCAAAGTCTGAGAAGATTAACCTGGAAAATATTTTCAAAATTGAAGAAATAACATTTTTGTTGGTAGCAATATTTTACCCAGCCTTATTCTGAGAGTTGACTAAAATACAAGTATCTAGTGTCTTAAGTAATTTCGTTGAAATACCAGCATTTACTTGTGCAAACAATATAGCCAGGCTGTGTGAAACTGCTGCTTGTTTTTTGTAATTCTGTAATGTTATTTTTACTGGCATTATTCTCTTCTGAAGCCAAATCAATGCATCAATTAACAAGTTTGACATCAGAAAAGGTAACCTTTAGTAGTGCTTCCATTCAAAATCATGGCAAAATTCATACTGGCTTTATTGACCACTGAATTTGTCCCACGGTCTTGTGCTTAAATTGTCCTAGTATTGGTTGCTCTGCCAGCTGACTCATACACTTTCTTAAACTGTTCCTTTTGCAGGTGTAAGCTATAACGGGTGTCCTGTGCCTCCTCCACACCAAAGCCTGCATCCCATTCATCAGCGCCACATCACTGTGCCTACCAGTATCCCTCAGCAGCAGGTTTTTGCCCTTGCAGAACCCAAGCGGAAGCCATCCCTCTTCTGGCATACCTTCAACAAACTCACCCCCTTTAAAAAGTGAGAGGCCAAGGACCTGGGAAAGGGCATCAGCACGGAGGGAGGCTTACTCCAGAGAAGGACTGTGGAGACACAGTTAAGCTTATTTGAGCTCAGTGAATCTCCAGTTTTGGAAGGAAAACCTTGGGCTCCCTTGAGCCAGAAATACAACCTCTGTCTAGTAGAAGAATGAAGTTCCTCAAGACTGTTCTGAAGTCGATGCTGCCAAGTGTCAGCATTGCTGATGAAGAGCAGTCTTCTTCCCTTCTGACAAAGACTTGCTGTTACTCTGAAGCAGCAGTATTTGATCTCTGTTTCTTAGTTGTGTTGAAGTAGTGATGGAATCATGCAGGTCATTGTAACATTTCATTTTGCTTAACCTTATATTGATGGCCAAATTTAAGATAGGGAGGAATTTTTCCTAGGGGTATATCAGCAAGGAATCTTAGGAGAGTTTTCTGCTTCGTATTGGAGCACGGAGCAGAGACCACCCATTAAAATCAGGTGGAGACAGCCCATGTGATTAACCAGCTGTTGCAGAATTTAGTGGACCCTAATCCTTCCTGTCTTTTTCTATTAAATTGCCAAATGGCAGGAGAATGTCCCACAAGGCCTTACTGTATTCCAGATTGGAACAGGGAAATTTTATTCTGTCATATAGAAACATGAACAGAGTGTGAATGGACTATGAAGATACGTGCATTTATTGCACACAAGTGGGAACAAGAAGAGCCCAGGGCATCTCAGATTGATTACTTTCAGTCACAGCAATATACTGCATGCATGTATGCTCTTCCATATAGGGCTTTTATATCACTTTTTGGGCACTTCTTTGCCTGGGAGATGCTTCTTTATATTTCCAGTATGCTTATTTCTGTGTGTAAAAAGTATTTTTTTATTTTCTAATGGAGATAATGTGAATGTACAAAGTCAGAGTTGAGACAGTATGTGCTGACTGCTGGCTACATTACATAGTTCTCACACTTTGTATTCATATAGCTTGACTTAGAAAATGGATTAATGGTAATGTAAATATATTGAAATGGTCTGGATCCATGCTTCTTATACATGGGTCAACTGACAATGGGTTTTGACCAATTATTTCTTCACAAAGAAAGATAAATCCTTACTGGAAAGGACAGAGGAATTGTGTGGACCAGAGATGGATTTTTGTCTCGGAGCCGTCAGTCTGTATTGGAAGGATAAGAACCTGACTTGATTAACGTCAGCTCTGGCCAGCATATGCAGTATGTGATTTGCATTGCCATGATTTGCCTATGACATGGAGTTGATTTGGGAGAATAACTTTTAAAAAGCCACCAGGAAAAAACATGATCTTGATATTTACAGCACTGATAATTTCTGCTTGATAACTCTCATTAAGGATGACAAGACTGCTGGTAATATGGAAGGAAAGAAAGATTCCCTATGTTTCAGAACTGATTTGCTATGAATGTCTTTACAATACTTATCCTATGCTGCTGATTAGGGGCATTATCTGATGATAAGGATAGATCCAAGGATATTTGACAATGTACACAGTCAGCTTTGTCATGAATGTGTAATACATGAAGAACAAACAAGGGGCTAGAGGCCAGGCATCTTAACTGTAAAAAAGCCTTATTTTAAACATATATTTGTTCCTACTACTATTGTTACCTCTATATTTTTATTTATCATCAGTGTTGTGAAGCCCACTAGTCGCTAGATTTTGTGACTTGATAACTTTGTGGCAACTTCTGTAAAGCCCAGGTTTGTGGTTTTGATTTTAAATGACATCTTTTGACAACTGTACATTTCAAATGCCTTGTGTATATAGCTCAGCAATAATGAAGAGTCTGGTGATGCTCAGCTGAACTGTTCACTGCATAGTGAACTTCATTGCTTGTGCTTTCCTGTAGCGATGGAAGATGACCTGAAACACTGGAAATACGCACTGACATATTCAACGATCCAGCTTAAAGAAAATGCATGGGAAAGTCAATGAAATAAGATGGCTGGGTTATATTTTTCTTTTGATGTTTATAACAAGCCATTTCAGATCAGATTTTTTAAAAAGATAATTCTAAATGCAAACGCAAGGAGCAGACTTCCAAATGCAGGCATGGATGCGTGCCCTTAACCTTAATAAGTAACCCTTTTGTGTTTCTTACCTACCCATTTTTGAGGGTATTTATCATGTTCAGGCCTGCAAACCAAAGTGATGCAGAAATTTTGGAAGTGGAGATGATGTTTTTCAGAATCACATTTTGAAAGTCTTGTTCTAGATGGAAAGTGTCTGAAGTTGGATTGCAGTGCTCACCTGGAAACTTTTCCAGCTGGACCTGAAGACATGTGATACACACACACACATACACACACACACACACACACACACACACACACACGACCTGAAGACATGTGATACACACACACACACACCACACGCGTGTGTCTTTGCTAAAACCTACTTCCTTCCCGGGTCTGTGGAGTGCTGGAAAAAAACAAGGGGAATGTATCGTCTGACATGTCAGTGCCCATGAAGGCTCTTCCCATGTAGTAGTGCTGGTGCCTTAGCCCTAAAAATGAACAGAAATGTTTGCATATGGTTTTGGATGCAGCAGTTTTTTTCACAAGAAGTGAATTTCGGAGAGATAAAAAGCAAATGTTTCATGGTGCAGATTACTCAGGACAGTTTAACATACAATACATATAGACATGGTTGTTCTATAATGTTTTCTGTGTCTTTCTTTGCAATCTGACCTTGCAACAGATTAAGATAAAATATAGCAAGAGAGGCCAGATTTAGACTACACTATAATATTTTAAAGAAGTTATAGTTAAATGAAAACACACAATTACGTTATCCAACAGTTAAGACAAATACTTACTTGGGGTTCAGACTCACTTTAGAGTCTACAAAAAAGAGTTGCAACTGAAATGTAAAAGTCTGTGTTCTAAATGTAAAACTCTTGCCCCGATCCTCCTTCTGATGACAAAACTTATATGTGATCAGAAAGGTGTGACAGCAACTTCTGTTCCTCTCATTTTTGCATGCTTTAAGTTACTGTAACTACAAAAAGTTCTAGGGCAACCACTAAGCACATTTGTGCCTCCTTTAGATAAAGCACAGCCAGAGACTTTCCGATGGCCTGCTGAGCAGATAACCTCAGACTTTATGCATGAGATGCAGTAAAATATAATTGTCCTCAAATGTGTTCCCACTGAGTTAGGAAAATGCCAAACCATAATTGCATCTAACTCAGAGCATTTGATGTATAAAATAATAAGATTGTTTTACAAGTGGCTCTTGCCATGCTGAATTTCACATTGAGTTTTAGTGGTCAGTGTAATAATGGAGTTCAAAGACAGACTACTCAAATGTTCCACATTTTAGTTGTCTTTTGAAAATAATTATAACAGAGTTTTGGAGCCAAAGGTCTTTAGCCATAACTAACACAGTACCTTTCTTTGACTGCCTTTCTGCTTTTTTTCTATATGCGTGGCATTTGTAGGAGATGCTTTCTGAACGATCTCTAATTTAAAAGTATTTGTTGTAAATACTAGGGATGACTTGCATATGTATTTTATTTTGACAAGCATTTTGTAACATTTTATCTTATGTACTTTGCTTTGTGCATCTTGCAATCTGCGTGCTGTTACACATGTTGTAAATGAAGTGTCCTAGCTACAGAGCAGATGAATTGGCTGTTGACGGCTGAAGTACAATGTATAGGACTGCAGTAGCTTGATGTGCGTTTGTTCTTAAGTAATTACATTACAAGGTTTATTTACTCTTGGAACATTTTTTGTCAAATGAATCTATTTTCTGGAAATAAGTACAAACTTACATTCCTGTTATTTTTCTCTTACTGTACATGTTTGAATTAAATAATGTACAAAGCTGAAGTTCCTCAGCTGTGTCTTATAAAACTTCATTGTGCAGTTCTAAAATTGTTCCGCTTTTTAAATTGTCTGCAAAATATCCTCTGTGATGCAAAAATTTATCGACTGTCATATTTCTTGTTTTAAAGCAAAAAGCATCACACCCTCCTCTCTTGGTTTTCCAGTAACAGCTACCGTACTTCCCAGCACAAGTTCATTTTAACAACTACTAAACCTGATTCTGGGATTGAAGTCCTCATTGTTCAGGCAAAACCCATCCTTGTTATTGTCCTAGCCATATGCATCTGTGATCGCTGTGCTTTACCTTGTCCTGGCAGACAGTTCCCACAGTACCCCGTGGAAGTAAATGCAAATGCAGCTTCTGTGTTAATAAAGCTCCTGCTAACAGAGGATGGTGACTTAAGTACTGTAGTTTAGGTAAGGAGGATTAAATTTTATTTTCTTTGTAACAAAAGCAAAATCATTTGAAAGGGTTCACCCAAAAGGCGTGTTCTGTAAATGTGTGTGAACAGGCTTACCTGCCTGCTTGTGAGAGCAATAGGCAATGCTGCTGGAGATCCCACTTACTGCTCTGATTCAGGGAAGACTTTAATTTCTTATTTTTCTGAGAGAGCAGGAGACCACATCTGAAAGGCATTGCTTGTGTCCTTCCTGCTCAAGACTGCATCAAAAATTGTGTTTTGCTGAGACACTTTAGAACATAATTTGCTGAAATCTTTTCATCAAAAATGCTTTGGCGAGTTCAAATGCTGCCAGAATAGTTGGGTTTTCTAGCTCTTTCCCCCTTCTTCCAATGTCCAAGCTCTTATCTCTGTTTCTTGGTTTACCTCAAAGCTGAGAGTTTCCCAGGCCTCCCAGGTGCTGCTGCCACAGGTGGGATGTGTGCCAAGCACTCCAATATCAAAGTGAGAAGCACAGTCTGAACACTTAGTGAGGTAGATCAGATGACTGAAAAACATACCTAGAGCAAACACAGGAGTAGGACGTTGTGATCAATATAGGCTTTCTAAGGAGCTTGCAATTCATCTGGCCATGGTGAGCTCATTTGTGCATTTTATGTCATGCTCCGGCAGTCAGGCTGAATCCTGTAGATCGTTTCATACCATGTCAGCTTTTAAGTTCTTAATGATCTGTTCTATCAGGTGGAGCTTTTAGTTCGTGCAGAAATAGCACTGCTTGTCTTTTTTTTTTTTTTTTTTTTTTTTTTGATTTGGGCCTTTTTATATTACAGTACCAAAGGAGAAATGAGGAAGTCAGCAGTGGAAAACTGCATTTAGCCTGTAAGGAAAGCACACAAATATTTAGTGTGTTTCTGAATTTTTTTTTCAAAATTCAGTTATTCTAACTAGCTAGAGAACAAGTAATTGTGAGAATGTGTCAAAACTCTATAAACTGTCAGTACAACATGTTTTTCTTTTATTAAATCTTAGTACTGTGTTACGTTTAGTTCACTGTATTCAGAACTGAATTCTGGTTGTCCAGGTGAGTACCTAGAGCTGAGAACTCACATACTGCTACTATTAGGTATTTAGGCTCCGGTTTCAAAAAAAGATTTTGTGTGTGTTTGTGTGTGAGTGTAAGTTTGTATACGTATATAGTTGCACACTCATGATTCACTGGAGACACACACTTACCTTTTATAGACTCCATATGGCAGCCCCAGATAACATCTGCTGGCACATAGAGCAGGTTGCAGCAGACAAGTGATCCACACCCATCTCGCCCTCCCTCTGTTTATGTTACATATTTCTGTTGTGCATCTTGGCATAGGGGGGGTAGGACACACACACAGCACCTGGGCAAGGTTTCACCCAGGTCATTTTAATGTTTTAAGCAGAGTGGGCCCTCAGCAATGACAGATAAACCACTCCGCAGACAAGTGAAGGTTGGAAGGTGCCCCCATCACTGGAGTCTGGTGTCAGCAAAGCTGAGAGGGCAGAGGTTAGCGGGCAAGGAGTACCACTGCCCTACAAGGGCCTAGTTTCACTCAAGAGAAACACAAGATGATGTAGGATTTATCAACTGTTTCTTCTAGTGATTTCTGGAAAGCTGAAACTGCTTCAGGAGGAAGGAGGAGCTCCAGGTGCTACTGAGGAACTTTGCTGGCAGAACCAGACATGCCAAATTCCTCCTTGTTTCTAGTGCACAGGGGCTAAAAAGGCAGAAGGCCCAATACACCAATACACCAAAGTGAACTGTAAGTAGGCAGATTCATTAGACACAGTTAACCTTGGCCTCTACGTATGAGCATACCCCAAACTTTGGACATACTGACTGATGAAGGACTCAAAAAATGTCTAAAAGGTGCTCTGCTAATAAGGTTAGGTATATCTTCTTTTATTAACCATCCAGCTCATGGTCATTACAGCTCCATATTCAGCTCCCAACAAAGGTAATTATTATAGCACAGCAAGCAATCTAAAATAACCCTGCATCTCCTGCCATTCTGATACGACATCTTTTAAGAGTCTAATTATTTCCAAGGCATTCTGTGATGAGACAAGGCACACTAGAAAGCAGCTGATGGTAATGTTTATCTTTAAGGCCATTCCCACGTGAGTTTTCCTGGTTCTTTGCTAAAAAAGCATCAAACCAGACTAACTGCAGAGTCCATCAAGATGGATGTAACTAATGAATTATGTCATTCTCACCTCAGGATTGAGATAGACAGACCATGACTGTAGTCACTATAAAATTCACAGACTCTCTTGGGTCAATATAAGGGTCCTGCTCTGGGAGGCCCTGCTCTGCCGATGCCATGTCCCCAGGAGTCCCGGCTGCCCCCAGTGTTGTCCCCACACAGCCACCCGCTCTCCCAGTACCCTGCAGTCAGGGAGGTTTGTCAATAAATCCAGGTTTTCTGCATGGCTGGACAGATCACTGAACGCACAGCACTAAGCTGGCAGGGTGGGCTATTTTTTAATGACTCAAAACTCTGAAGTGTGAGAGAAGACTGAAGCTAAGAACCTTAGAAAATTTCAGATGGTGCCTCATGGGTAAAGAGAAAATGATTGTCTGTCATGACTCTCATTTCTTCTTCATGATTAGCACAGCAGTGAGGATAATTTTAGTACAGAAGTTCATTCAAGTTCAGCCGCTAATTGCTGCTCATTGCCCTTTTCCTCAGACCACGGTGGTAGATAACTATGTCCTAGATACAAACAGGGAGCTAGTACACTTGCAATATTTTCTTATTGCCACAGGGTGGTAGTGAAGACCTTTGTGAAAATTATTCATTGCTCAGCTGTGTTGAGGATACCTTTTTTGATAGGCAGACCACAGTAATTTTTTTGCAGTGTGGGAACGCCCTCAGCCACAGTGTTTTCAGTCACTTGCACCAACAGGGGTGAATTGAGGCCACTTCATATAACAAATTAACTCCTGTTACTATTGGTTTTATCCTTCACTGTTCATGATCATCGTTTAAGGAGTTGATATGCTCAGTTGCTTTATTTCCACCAGTCCTTAGCAGCAGTTTCAGTAGGACACAGTTAAGTATCAAGTTATGGCTTCTTCAAATTTAGTTACCAAAAAAATATATTTTAGTAGCACAACAGCTTTGACTGATGCTTGAATGGCTGGATGGGGAGCCTGCTAATTAAATGTGAAAAGCTCTCTTTGTCATTCCATTTATTTACTTTATTTCAACCCTGTTACATTTTTTCCATAATCATCTAATATTTGTAATGCTACATTCACAGCTTTATTAATTTCTGAGTCTTTTTGCATTGTAAATTTCTTGATACAGAAACTAACTTTATTACATGTTTTTGCAGCACCATAATGGTATGAGACATGCCTTGCATCCTACAAACCAACCAAGCTGTCAAAAGCTAACATTTGTGTAATGTATTTGTATAATGGAACTGGCAAATCAAAGCCTTATTAATCTTTTTTTAACAATTTTATTTCATGTAACAGTGGTAAAAGCCAAAGTACAGAGCACTTCATCTTAGAATTGGAATAAATAGGAAGATTCCAGTTTAAACCTCTGTTTTAATTATTGAACAGCTCTCAAAATTAAATCACTGACCTTTGAGAATTTAGTGACCAACCAAGTGCTTGTCCTCAAGGCACATATTTGCAGCATGCATTCCTTTACATGAAGCTCTTATACTCCGTTTAAAGATGCCCAAGAACACTGCAAGTACAAAGTGAATGAGGTAAGACCGAAGATATGTAATGATGGTGGTGGTGGTGGTGGTGCTGCTGCTGCTGTTGATGTTGTCAGCTTGTGGAGAGAAGTGCATGTAAGAGGACTGAACTGTCTATTCCTTAGGCAAGAAATGCTCCCTTAGACAACTAGGAATGGGGTTTTCTGTCAGTGGATAAGGACTGTCAGACTTCTTCATGGGGTGCATCATATCCTAACAGTGTCATGCAGAGCACTTCTTCCTTTTGAACTCTTCTGGAGTCCTTTGACTAAGGCAGCAAATGTTTACATAGCTCAGAAGTAGCAAATGTTTAATCTATTTTCAGATTTCTTTAGTGCCAACCATCATCATCAGCAGACAAAACGGGATTTTGCTGGTGGGTGATCAAACATCTCTCTGTACACCATCGGCAAAGGCACCGTAAATCACATTTCCAGTAACTGTGACAAAATGGGGAACTTTTCCAAAGGCAAAATAAAAAGGTTGAGGAACATGTCCCAAATTAAGGTCTTCCTCTATAAATTACGTTAAAAAAATATTTAGATCAAATACTGCTAACAGGGTGTAATTATTCTTATTGAGAACATAACTAGTGTCTCTCTACATGGTATTTGTGTGCATTGTTTCATACGACTGAGAAATGGTGGTGAAGAGATTAAATGGAAGACACAATTTTTTTAGTTGAATGCTAGTTAATATTTCAGAAGGAATAATGATCTTAGTATTAAGTTCTCATTAATGAAACAACCAATTCAAAAACCAATTATGTAAAATTTACTCATTCTGACTATCACCTTTACCTGTATAAGTACTTAACCTATATAGCCCAAGCTTCTGTGCAGTAGATATTGATGAATAATAATTCCAAATAAAATGGGCATTCATTTTGTTGCTATTTGATTTTTGGTTCTCAATCTAACCACTTCTCATTAATTGCTTTTACACTCACCTAAACCAGTTGTGTCCAGAATGAAATATTAATGTAGCAATATTTCAGTGTGCCTATTAGGGACACTCTAATGAAAGGATAAATATAAGATGGACTTTAAGTAGCACAGTTACATGAAGGGGGACAACCAGACTAAAGACTTGTTTTTGCCAAAAACCTCTCTTACTTGACCCCCACATCTTTGAGCTCATCTTACTCTGCTCCAGCTCTGACCCCCTCTGAGGTCATTCAACTTATTAACCCAGAAGATGACTTACTCAAAAAACATAAAAAAAAAAAAAAAAAGGAGAGAGAGAGAGAGAGAGAGAGAAAGATTATTGCTCTGTGCTGAATTAGGGGGTTGAATTATCCTAGTTCACCTCCTGTGGCACCAAAGCCAGCTCCTGGGAGATGAGAGATACAACTGTGCAGTCATGAGTAGGTGCAGGAAGAAATGTGGATGCAAAAGTGGGCATTAAGAACTCTGCTGCTTCTTGGTTATGAGCTGTTTGACTGGCTCAATTATATTATTTTTCTCTTAAGAAGCTATTAGATAGATACTGGGTTATTAATGTCCAACACTGATAAAAGGTTGGAGATCAGAGAGAAGAGTTGCCTTACAGACTCCAAATGCATACGGTGACATTTGGTAGGAAGTCTTTGAAACAGGAAAGAGAAAGATAGAAGATGCAGACAGGCATCTGCATGGTTCTGAAAGGCAGCAGTGGCCATAAAATAGCTCCTCTTTGGGCACTCTTCTGGCTAGAGGAGTTTACAAAGAGGTTTCTGAACAAGGAGAATGCCTGTGTGTTATGTAAGCAAAACTACAGCTCAAAGAAACAGGACATTGTTTGATGCCTTGAGTATGAATGTGGGATCACTGGTCCTACCTGAATCACCCCCTAAAGACTTGAAATTTTGACTGTCAATTTGAATTTAGAACATCAACAACATTATTATTAGAACACTTCATTGCAGATTTGGCCAGACATTGGGGTTTTGTGGTTTTGGTTGGAGTAAGACAGGTCATTGGAAGTTCTCCGGCATATAGCTGCTGCAACTGTATATTCCTTGTTGTAATTGCTGGGGATGGGGCAGGGTCAGGGGGGAAGATGATCACTTTGGCCCAAGTTGCCTTTTTATTATGATCTTGAAATTTGGGTTAAGTTCAACCAAATCCATGAAATCTGGGCTTTGTCAACACACTCATGGTTTAAACAGAGTAGTGTGATGCTCTGTGGGATGCAATGAGCTGTTGTTTTCTTGTTTGCTGGCTAGATCCTGAGGACATTAAGGGTAGCTCTAAACCTCCCCAGAGCTTTTGTGACTTTCTGCTTCTCACCATCTACCTGCATCAAAATTTTCCTTTCCAGAGTCACTTATTTCCACAAGTCATACTGCATAAAAAACTATGAGACAGAACCTGATGCTCCAAATCACAGGGAATTAAGGTATATTTTGAATTGTGTAAAGCCAAGTTAATGTTTCAAATGTCTAATGATGCTATGGTCGATACTCCCATTAAATTATTATTAGAAATAGTGTTCAGTCTCCAAGACTGCACTTAATGCTATATAGAGACCTATAAATAACACAAAACAAAACAATAGACATGGTGAAAAAACATTTCCTTTTTTTTCCTCCCTTCCCCACCCTGCATCTCCTTCTAAGTAGACTTGACTTAGTCAGACGTACTTTTGCTTTCTTAAATCTTTCAGACAAAATCATATAACCTATTTAAAGAATGAAAAACTGGATTATACTGCTGACTATTGTAGTCAGCACAGCAGAAACACAAAGACAGGATGTCTGCACCCAAGGGTATCCTGGCATCCCTGGCAATCCTGGGCACAACGGCATACCTGGTCGTGATGGACGTGACGGTTCAAAAGGTGACAAGGGAGATAAAGGTATTATGTTCAGAATAAATTATTTCATGTACCAAATGCAATGCCATTAGATTCCAAAATTGTTTGTAGTCTCTCTGCATTAACAGGATTATTCTGCTTAGTCTTTATAAAAAATTCCAGACATTTGTCATTTACATGTTTGAAGAAGGAAATATAAAGAAATACCTAATAAAGAAAGCAAGATAGATGATACTATGGAGAGGTCAGGTCCATGGGATAAAAACAAAAGAAGAAAGACTTTACCTTCTATTTTGGGAACACATCTCTAAGATAGTGGCTATATTTCTGTAAAGCACTTCAAGCCCTGAAAAAAAATTCTAACAACTGATACCTTGTTCAGTGTAATAAGAAGTATGCAGTGGTAAGAAGACTTCTCTTTCTTATCTAAATTTTACATTTGTAGGACTTGTTTCTGTGTGTGCCTACTTGCTGTAACTCAAGAGCCACTAGAGGGATGTTCAAGAATGGTGACTACTGAAAGACAGGGTAGGATTCATGTCTGTTTTAACAGGCTATAGTAGAAATTTTAGTGTGATACTGAAGACAGATCTAATCTCGGCATCCTAAAGCTAATAATTCCTGTAGTACTTTAAGCCTTAGGATAACAGTGGCCCTTGCATCCAGGATGGAATATCAAGGCCAGGGTTGCACAGGTGGGCAATGTGGACATCTGTGGGCCTGTGGACATATAACACTTCATCTGAAGTGCCACAGCCTCAGAATGTCTACTGCTTCAAATCTGTTTGCAAGATTTGGAGCGGGGTGTGTGTGGAACTTTTCCCTAATAGGCTTTATGTTAGGTCAGCTATTGTGTGGCGTCGTGCAGGTGGCATTATGGCTTAATGCATAAACTTGTCAAAAACACTGTTATTGTGGGCCTGGCTAACTCAGCTGCACAAACCAATCCGGATCAAACTTGGATTTATCAGATAAACCCAAGTGCTGATCTTAAGGACGGTGAATTACAGGTCTTTTTAGTGGAGTATATAATCTAGTACATAATTCAAACTGAGGTCAATAGTCTAAAAGAAATTTACTTAAAATGTGCTGGAGCGTTTTAAAGTGTCTTCCAACCTAGTGAAAATGTCTGCCTTTAACAGACTGAGTTGCTAAGCTAAGGAATTGCCTACTCCACCAGAAAAGTACACACCTCTGCAGAGAGTGTATGCTGCAGAATCAGTGTGGAAGGTGTGGTTTGATGTGTGGTTCTTTAATGGCTATGCTGCCATAGGCAGGATCCTCTACCAGATCCTTTTCCTACGACTTGACTCTTCTCTCTTATACACCACGACTCTTTGTGTGACTATACAGTAAACTAGATCAGCTGAAAAATAACCAGCACTTAAAATTTGGGCAATGAAGAGTTATCACTGCTTATGGCCTGCCCTGGACCACTGAAAGACAAGTCTACCCACTTATGTACTTACCTCAGTGATTGCTAAAGAGTTATTTTGAACTCTCTTGTTTATAAAATGATTGAGAGTTCTCTGTCAAGCAACCACTTGCATGCTCCTGCTTTCAGTGCCCTACCTTGGCTAAAGCCAAAACTTTTTAAAATCCAGAAACAAACAAACAAATCCATTAGCTTAATAGGCATATACAATTAACTGCCTTCTTTTTCTATATGCAGGGATCCAGGAAAGTCTGAAAAATGTAAAATCTAGAGCTTATTTCTTCTCACTTCTTTTAAAGGTCCTCACTTTACTCCAGTAAGTTATCACATATCACTGGTTTTTGGTAAAGTCCCCAACTTTTTTTCCTAAATTAATTATGACTGTACTGACTATTCTTTGCACAAATTGGTGTTACTGTACCATTCTTTATATTGTATGTATGTACACCTTTGCAGTTAAATACATGAAACTTAGTTTTGTTCCTTACCAAATCAATGAAATTTCAGCAGATGCTGGACTGTCCAGCAGAAAACTCCTACAGCAATGTTCTTCGGTCCATATGGCCAGAGAGCTACTCTTGGAATATGGTTACATACAAATTTTAATTCTGTTGCATTCTGGATGCAAATCTAGGTATTTCATCACACACCTCCTGGTCATCTGTGATGTTTCTACACAAATGACTTCTATATCTTCTCTCTTTAGAGCAGTGGAAAGTCTGTGTCATGCTAGATACAGGGATCAAGAGTGTGACTGCCTTCCTCAGATCTACAGGCAATACTATTCTAATATAATGTTTCATTACCATTGGCCAAACCCCTGCAGATGTCTTGTCTTGAGAGTGGAGTTTAGCATTGTTTCACTACTAGGCTCCCTGTCCCTGCAGAGCTTCTTGCTGAATGTGGCTTCCTCACTCTTTTCCTGCTGGTATCTTCCATGGATGGAGGCAACAACAGAAGAGCTTTTCACATTGGTCATCCTGACTAGGGTATAGCTCCTCTACATATCTCAGTAATCCATCTCTTTATGTCAAGGATTCCCTCTATCTCAAAAAGCACTGTCCTCCTGCAGTTTCTGAGTTCTCTGTCAGTCTCTCCATAAGATTAAAGGTACCATCAGTGGTACCCACTAAAGCTCAGGAATAAGTCTACTCTTTACATTACTGTTTAGCCAGGCCTGAAGAGGAAGGATTAGAGAAGGATTCATCCCAAATTTTCTGGTAATTTAATTGTTTAATAAAAATCTGTTTTTTAATTCTGTACTAGGTGAAGCAGGACATCCTGGCAGTCCAGGACAAGATGGTGTAAATGGAGAGAAAGGCGAACAAGGTCAGAGAAGTGTTTCAATTTATTGTCTATCAACTGCTGCCCTTGTGTTTGTGACCACTGGACATGCTATACATTCTTGCTGTAGTGAAAGTACCATAAAGGTTAAAAAAACATTTTCCAGAGGTAGTAGAGTCTGCACACATATGCTGACAATACAAGAGGAATTTGCCACCTCCAATTATCCTGCTGCCTCTGATGCCCTACAGCTTGTTCATTCACTCTGTTATCCTACCTTTACCATTTCTTATATTTTTGTCAGCTGTTGGGGAAAGACACCACATATGTAGCTACCTCAGGAAAGTGAGGCTCTTGTAGCTATGTATGCAACTTCAAGTAAAGAGACTTTTAGAAGAAATTGTAGAAGACACAAGTTATACACCTAAAAATACAGTAGATCCTGTATACTTCACCTGTTCAGCCAACCTATGCATATGCAGCATGTCTCCTGTGTCAGATGGATGCACATGTGCAGAGTGACTCATGCATAAAAGTGGGGAGTCAGCCATTGTGTAAGTGGCATCACATCATTCTGCACAAGTGTAGTAACTCTGAGTTGCTGGACTTGTGGATCCTTAGAGTAACTGTACACAGGCAATGTATATATACAAAAGCACAGAAGCCTGCCAAATACAGTGTCCAGGTTCTCCAAAATCCTGAAGTTGACCCTGAGAAATAACATTTGGAATATGCATTGCATGGGAGTAATTACAAGGTGCTCTACACCCCTCAGACTTCTCTCCAGTCTATCAGAAACGACCCCAGTCCTGGAAGGAGTGTGAGACATGAAGCCACAAATGTTTAAAATTAACAAAGCTACATTCCTTTCCTGTGTCCTTGTCATGATGGACCCATGCTGCTTTTCCCAGAGGCTCACCATACAATCTCATCTGTTTTCAGTTCATTGCTGCTGTTAAATACTCTCAATTGTAAATTGAGAACAGTAAACTGTAAATACAGCATTACTCCTAACATCAGGAGCCAGATGTTCTTATGCAGAAACTATCAACTTCTTTTCTTGATGGATAGAGTACATGATCATTATGGCACCTTTTGTCTATTAACTGCTAACATAGAATCACAGAATTGTTTAGGTTGGAAAAGACCTTTAAGACCATCAAGTTCAACTGTTAGTCTAGCACTGCCAAGTCCACCACTTAACCATGTCCCTAAACACCACATCTACATGTCTTTTAAATACCACTAGGGATGGTATTTAATCACTTCCTTGGGAAGCCTGTTCTGATGCTTGACAACCATTTTGGTGTGGCAACTGAGGCACGGACGGATTCTCCATTGAAGTGCAAAATGAAAGACCCTTTATTATTACAAAAATACATACTTATGCTCTCACCAAAGCTCTTACTTCACAATTAGCAAATCAGCAATTAGACAGCTATCAATCCTTTCTCCTATCAGCATAAGACCACTCTAACACGCGCTGTGCAGACAAATCACCTCCTTGTTTATGCGCTGTTCACACGGCGGCAGCTTCTCACAATTTGGGTAGTTTTCCACAGTTTAGTGTTGCAGCTGTCCGTTGTTTTTCCCTGCCACCTTGGCACAACTCAGCAGTTTCTTATCTTTCTTCCAAGGCCTGTTTTTCATCAAAGCCTAGCAGTTTCTCAGAGGCTGTGTAGGGCTGACAGGCCGCTGCCTCCTACATTTTGGTGAATAAATTTTTCCTAATATCCGGTCTAAACCTCCGCTGGTGCAACTTGAGGCCATTTCCTATTGTTCTATCACTTGTTACTTGGGAGCAGAGACTGGCATCCACCTTAATGCAACCTCCTTTCAAGTAGTTGTAGAGAGAGATAAGGCCTCCCCTGAGCCTCCTATTCTGCAGGCTAAACAACCCCAGTTCCCGCAGCTGCTTCTCATAAGACTTGTGCTGTAGACCCTTCACCAGCTTTGCTGTCCTTCTTTCAACATGCTCCAGCACCTCAATGTCTTTCTTGTAATGAGAGGCCCAAAACTGAACACAGGAATCGAGATGCGGCCTCACCAGTGCCGAGTACAGGGGTCAGATCCCTTCCCTGTCCCTGCTGGCCACGCTATTGCTGACACAAGCCAGGATGCCATTGGCCTTCTTGGCCCCCTGGGCACACTGCTGGCTCCTGTTCAGCCGGCTGTCAATCAACACCCCCAGGTCCTTTTCCACCAGACACCTTTCCAGCCACTCTTTCCCAAGCCTGTAGTGTTGTATAGGGTTGTTGTGACCCAAGTGCAGGACCTGGCACTAAGCCTTTTTGAACTTCATACAGTTGGCCTTGGCCCATTGATCCAGCCTGTCGGGATCTATCTGTAGAGCTTCCCACCTTCAAGCAGCTCAACCCTCCCACCCAACTTGGTGTTATCTGCAAAGTTTACTGAGGGTGCACTTGATTCCCTCATCCAGATCATTGATATATCAAGCAGAACTGGCCCCAGTACAGACCCCTGGGGAACCCTACTCGTGACCGGCTGACAACTGGATTTAACTCCATTCACCACAACTCTGGGCCCAGCAATCCAGCGAGTTTTTAACCCAGCAGAGTATACTCATCCAAGCAGTCACTTTCTCCAGGAGAATGCTGTTGGAAAGGGTGTCAAAGGCTTCACTAAAATCCTAGGTAGACAACATCCACAGCCTTTCCCTCATCCACTATGTGTGTTAACCTTGTCACAGAAGGAGGTCAGGTTTGTCAAGCAGGACCTGCCTTTCATAAACTCATGCTGGCTCAGCCTGATTGCCTGGTTGTCCTGTACGTGCTGCATAATGGCACTCAAGATGATCTGCTCCATAACCTTCCCTGGCAGCGAGATCAGATTGACAGGCCTGTAGTACCCTAGATCCTCCTTCCTGTCCTTCTTGTAGATGGGCATCACATTTGCTAACTTCCAGTCAACTGGGACCTCCCTGGTTAGCCAGGACTGCTGCTAAGTGATTGAAAGTGGCTTGGTGAGCACTTCTGCCAGCTCCCTCAGTACCCTTGGGTGGATCCCATCCTGCCCCATAGACTTGTGTGTGTCTGAGTGGTGTAGCAGGTCACTAACCACTTCTCCTTGGATGATGGGTCTTCTTTCTGCTCCCCGTCCCTGTCTTCCCATTCAGGGGTCTGGGTACCCAGAGAACAACTGGTATTACCATTAAAGACTGAGACAAAGAAGGCATTGAGTACCTCCTGATCCTCTGTCACTATGTTCCCCGCCACATCCAATAAAGGATGAAGATTCTTCTTAGCCCTCCTTTTGTTGCTAATGTACTTATAGAAACATTTTTTTAATGTCTTTTAAGTCAGTAGCTAGATTAAGTTTCAGTTGGATTTGGCCCTTCTACTTTTCTCCCTCCATAATCTCATGACATCCTTGTAGTCCTGAGTGGCCTGACCCTTCTCCCAAGGATCATAAACTCTCCTCTTTTCCCTGAGTTCCAGCCAAAGCTCTCTGTTCAGCCAGGCCAGTTTTCTTTCCTGCCAGCTCATCTTCTAGCACATGGTGACAGTTTTCTCCTGCACCTTTCAGATTTCCTTCTTGAAGAATGTCCAGCCTTCCTGGACTGCTTTGACTTTCAGGACTGCCTCCCAAGGGACTCTGTAAACCAGTCCCCTAAACAGGCTGAAGTCTGGAAGTCCAAGGTAGCAGTTCTGCTCACCCCCTCCTTACTTCTCCAAGAAACTCTATAATTTTGGATTGCTATGCCCAAGACACCCTCAAACGATCACATCACCCACAAGTCCCTTCTCTGGTCATGAACAAGAGGTCCAGCAGGGCACCTTCCCTAGTTGGATTGTTCACCAGCTGTGTCAGGAAGTTATCGTCCACACACTCCAGGAACCTCTTAGAGTGTTTCCTCTCTGATGTATTGTATTTCCAGCAGACATCTGGTAAGTTGAGGTCCCCCATGAGAACAAGGGCTAGCAATCATGAGACTTCTTCCAGCTGTTTATAGAATATTTTGTCTGCCTCTTCATCCTGTTTGGGTGGTCTATAACAGAATCCCACCATATCTGCCTTGTTGGCCTTCCCCCTGATTTTGACCCATAAATTTTTACTTAGTGCTGTCATCACCATCACTGAGCTCTAGACAATCAAAATACTCCGTAACATACAGGGCTACCCCACCACTTCTTCTTCCTTGCCTATCCCTTCTGAAGAGTTTACAGTCATCCACTGCATTGCTATGCATATGCATTGCATATCGTAGTTTTCCCGGTGCACAGTGGCTTCCAGCTCCTCCTGTTTGTTGCCCATGCTGTGTGCATCGCTGTAGATGCACTGCAGTAGGAGTATTGATCCCGCCTCTTTTTTGGGGGGAGAAGCCCTAATTCCTGTGTGACCATTCTCAGGTGCTTCCATGGTTTCTAACACATCAATATATTCCTTGTGTCCTTGCTGCCACATGGATCTCCATCCCTTACCTCCACTGAGATGGCAGACTGAAGGACCTCACTAGCACACCACCCCTCAAATATTGGCATTCCAACCCCAGGCTTATCTCTAGCAAGCCTGATTTTATTCCTTTCCCCATTCAAATCTATTTTAAAGATCTTCCAATGAGCCCTGCTAACTCCTGTGCAAAGATCCTTAACATGACCTTTACATCATGAGACTTTCACCTTCAAACCCTCCTGTAGCAATCAGAGGATTTTCAAAGGCTTTGAGCTTCAATTTGAGAGCGGATGAAGGATAAATGGAGCATATGGTAGTGAATAACAAGGATAAAAAGCCTTTGGTTGCACTGCAGTAGCAATCTAGGTAACTCGAGCAAAGTTCTATCACGTAGAAATTATACGTAGCAAACAAATTCTGGGTGTTGTCTAAATAGAACCTTCCTCTGGCTTAATCATGAGCCATCTTCTCCATTTTGCATACCAAAGGCTGAAAACAAGTGTCTGGACAGATGCTGCTTGTCCCTGAGAGGATGTGAGCTTTCAGTGCTACCTGTAGACAAATCCCACCTTCCTTTCTTTGAGCTTATTCTTGCTGCTCTCAAACAGGGTACCTATTTTTTAACACAATATCAGGTTCTTCAGGTATTATGCTTGTCCTGAACTTAAATATATGAGAGATTGTATGTACAGTGAGCCAGTATATACAGTGTTGACACACACCTACACATATATGTCTTCATGCTGAAACTCGTTGTGCTCCACTAACCCAGTGGAAGATCACAAGAAAGTGTCTTTTTTTTTTTTTTTTTTTTTTTTTTTTTTTTTTTTTTTTTTTAAAAATTTAGGAGCCAATGGGACTGTTGAAGAGAAAGGGAACAAAGGAGATAAAGGAGAAAGAGGACGACCTGGAAAACTGGGACCAAAAGGAATTATAGGGTCAGTGGGTTACAAAGGTCAGAAGGGAGAGCTGGGACTGCAAGGACAAAAGGGGTTAAAAGGAGATATTGGGCCCATAGGTCCAAGAGGGACAAAGGGTGAAACTGGCCACCCTGGAAGAGTTGGTTTCCCAGGGCCAATTGGCCCGCCTGGTAATCCAGGTCCTAAAGGTAATACTGGAGATCTGGGGCCACAAGGTAATCCAGGAGTTCAGGGGGAAAGAGGCTTGAAAGGAGACAGAGGAGATAAGGGGAATGTAGGTGCCCCAGCAGTCCTGCCAAAGAGTGCTTTTAGTGTCGGCCTTACAATTGCCACTAAATTTCCCCCCCCCAATCGCCCAATCAAATTTGACAAGGTGCTGTATAATAGTCTAAATGACTACAACGCAGTTACTGGCAAATTCACCTGTAAATATCCTGGTGTTTACTATTTCACCTACCACATCACAGTCTACTCAAGGAACGTCCGAGTAGCTCTAGTTAAAAATGGCATCAAGATGCTGCACACAGTGGACAGGTATCAGGGTGGAGAAGACCAGGCCTCTGGAGCTGCCATCCTCGAGCTACAGGGAGGAGATGAGGTGTGGCTGCAAGCTCATCAAGGAGAGACTTTCAATGGGCTGTTTGCAGACGCTGATGATGATACCACCTTCTCGGGGTTCCTCCTGTTCAGCACCTCTGACCTGCTGGAGCCGCTGCCATCGCCTGCCACATAACTCCATGTTATCCATGAATGCTGTATGTCTGTGTCCTTCAGACCTCCCTAATAAAGTTCACACAGAATCATCATCTAGGTTGGAAAGGACCTTGGAGATCATCTAGTCCAACCATTCGCCTAGCACAGTTCCCACCTACAGCATATCCTTAAGCTCCAAATCGACCCAACTCTTGAACACCTCCAGGGATGGGGACTCCACCACCTCCCTGGGCAGCCCATTCCAACGCCCAACAACCCCTTCTGGAAAGAAATGCTTCCTAATATCTAGTCTAAATTTTCCTGGTGCAACTTGAGTCCAATCCCTCTTGTCCTGTCACTTTCTACTAGGCTAAAGAGACTGATCCCTCCTTTCAGGGAGCTGTAGAGGGCGATGAGGTCTCCCCTCAGCCTCCTCTTCTCCAGACTAAACCCCCCCAGTTCCCTCAGCCACTCCCCGTACGACCTGTGCTCCAGACCCTGCACCAGCTCCGTTGCCCTTCTCTGGACACGCTCGAGTCATTCAATGTCCTTTTTGTAGTGAGGGGCCCAAAACTGAACACAGCAATCGAGGGGCGGCCTCACCAGTGCTGAGTACAGGGGTCAGATCCCTTCCCTGTCCCTGCTGGCCACGCTATTGCTGACACAAGCCAGGATGCCATTGGCCTTCTTGGCCCCCTGGGCACACTGCTGGCTCCTGTTCAGCCGGCTGTCAATCACCCCCCCAGGTCCCTCTCTGACTGGCAGCTCTCCAGCCACTCCTCCCCAAGCCTGTAGCGCTGCTGGGGGTTGTTGTGGCCCAAGGGCAGCCCCCGGCATTTGGCCTTATTGAAACTCCCCCAGTTGGCCTCAGCCCATGGCTCCAGCCTGTCCAGGTCTCTCTGCAGAG
>NW_020799091.1:19613044-19616713 GCF_003259725.1 Athene cunicularia | reverse complement strand
CCCAACTTGGTGTCATCTGCAAACTGACTGAGGGTGCACTCGATCCCCGCATCTAGATCATCAATAAAGATGTTAAACAGGAGTGGCCCCAAAACCGAGCCCTGGGGGACACCACTTGTGACCAGACACCAACTGGATTTAACCCCATTCACCACAACTCTCTGGGCCTGGTCGTCCAGCCAGTTTTTTAGCCAGCAAAGTGTGCGATTATCCAAACCTCGAGCAGCCTTTTTTGCCAGGAGAATGCTGTGGGAAACAGTGTCAAAAGCCTTGCTAAAGTCAAGGTAAATTACATCCACAGCCTTTCCCTCATCCAGTAAGCAGGTCATCCTGTCGTAGAAGGAGATCAGGTTTGTCAGGCAGGACCTGCCTTTCATAAACCCATGCTGACTGGGCCTGAGCATCTGGTTGTCCCTCATGTGTTGCATTATGGTGTTTAGGATGAGCCGCTCCATCAGCTTCCCGGGTACCAAAGTCAAGTTGACAGGCCTGTAATTTCCCGGATCGCTCTTCCGACCCTTCTTATAGATGGGCATCACATTGGCCAATTTCCAATCAGTCGGGACCTCCCCAGTCAGCCAGAACTGCTGATAAAATGATAGAAAGTGGCCTGGCAAGCACCCCAGCCAGCTCCTTCAGCACCCTCAGGTGTATCCCATCTGGTCCCATAGACTTGTGTACGTCTATGTGATGCAGCAAGTCACTGACTGTCTCCTGGATTGCAGGGGGGTTGTTCTCCCAGTCTCTGTCTTCTGGCTGTGGAGGCTGGATTTCATCAATACAACTAACCTTGTTATTAAAGACTGAGGCAAAGGAGGCATTAAGCACCTCAGCCTTCTCCTCGTCACTTGTTACAATATTTCCTCCTGCATCTAGCAGGGGATGGAGACTATCCCTGGACTTTCTTTTGCTACTGACATACTTGTAGAAACTTTTCTTGCTATCCTTGATTGCAGAGGCCAAATTAATTTCCAGTTGGGCTTTAGCCCTTCTGATTTCCACCCTGCATAGCCTCACAGCCTCTTTGTAATCACTGTGTGTGGCTAGCCCCTTCTGAGTTGCAGCCAAAGCTCCCTGTTCAGCCAGGGTGGTCTTCTCTGGTGTCGGCTTCTCTTAGAGCACCTGGGGACCGCCTACTCCTGAGCCATTAACACTTCCTTCTTAAAGAGCACCCAGCCTTCTTGGACCCCTGTACCCTTCAGGAGAGTCTCCCAGGGGATGCTTTCAAGCAGGTGCCTAAACAAGACAAAGTCAGCCCTTCTGAAGTACAGATGTCAGTTCTGCTTAGCTCTCTCCTGGCCTCTCTAAGAACAGAGAACTCTATTATTTCATGATCGCTGTGCCCTAGTTGGCCTCCAACCTCTACATCATCCACCAACCCTTCTCTGTTCACAAAGAGGAGATCCAGCAGGGCACCTTCTCTGGTCGGTTCACTCACCAGCTGCATCAGGAAGTTGTCTCCCACACATTCTAGGAATCTCTGGGACTGGTCTCACTCTGCTGTGTTGTATTTCCAGCAGATGTCTGGGAAGTTAAAGTCACCCACGAGAACAAGGGCAAGTGATCGTGAGATTTCACCTAAGTGCCTATAAAATATCTCGTCCATCTCTCTGTCCTGGTTGGGTGGCCTGTAGTAGACTCCTACTACAACATCTGCCCTGTTGGCCTTCCCCCTGATTCTAATGCAAAGACACTCCACCCTGTTTTCACTACACTTGTACTCGAAGCAATCGTAACAGTCCTTAACATACGGAGCCACCCCACCACCTCTCCTCCCCTGTCTGTCTCTCCTAAAGAGCTCATAACCATCAATTGGCACACTCAAGTCATGGGAGACATCCCACCATGTTTCTGTAATAGCAACAACATCATAATTTTCCTGTTTCATCACGGCTACAAGCTCCTCCTGTTTGCTACCCATGATGTGTGTGTTGGTATACATGCACTTCAGATGGGCCGATGTTTTGCCCACTTCAAATCTAGTTTAAAGCTCTGTCAATGAGCCCAGCTAACTGCTGTCCCAAGACACCCTTCCCTCTCCAGGACAGGTGCATTCTGTCTAATGTCAAAAGATCAGGTGCCCTGTATACCAACCCATGATTGAAGAATCCAAAGCCCTGATGGTAACACCAGTCTTGGAGCCACCCATTCATCTGCTGAATTCTCCTGTAATCTTCCTCATCCATCCCCCCAACCAAAGGGATGGAGGAGAACACGTTGTTATCTGATGGCCAATTTCTGCTGGATTCAACAGAAACCAGAAATCATCCAGGGAGTTACAATGAGGGCTGAAAGGGAAGACATAGGACTGCAGGGTAGGTTGGGACCAACTAGGCATCTCCCTAAAAGTTAAGTAAATTTTTTTTTTTACTGAAGTCATCACAGTGGGAAGATGTAGGAAACCAGGCCTCATTATGCACAAAACTGCTCACTGCACAACTTATTGTGCTGAAGTTTTCATGACCAGCTGCTAAAACAGGCTCAAGGCTTCAGAATCATGTTCAGAAGAGTTTGAATTAAATGCCTTCTTGTCCCAGTCACAAGGTACCAGGTATTTCGTTATCAAACTGTCCTGATCTAGTGTTGTCAGCTTTGTTTTTTAAAACTCAAAATAAAAAACTTCTTAATATGCATAAACCATTTTTATGGCTGCAATTGCAGGACAGTTGGTTTCAGGAACAGCTTCTGCACAAGAAGAGGACAGCTCTTAGAAAACTACACATTTCTGGTTTGGTGACTTACTAGTTTATACAAAGATGCACACACCAGTTCTGAAGGGCAAATGTTTTAAAATAAAGTAGGATGAAATAGACGATAAAATTTCAAGTTCTGGAATGATGACATATGGGTCCCTGCCACCTTGTATAAACATTAAGCAGCAGTTACTTCCAAGCCAGTTTATATCTAGGTGGCATGTGTAGATGGACTTGAAGCTTCATTAAATTTCATCCAACCATTTCAAAATAATTTTTAAACTTGGAATTAGTGTAGTTTGATACCTCCACACTTGTGCTCTGTGGCACATGTGAGGTTTGTTGCAGCTGGGTGGATCTTGAAGCTTTTAAATATGCTTCTTTTCTCTCTGTGTAGCCAAAGATCTGAAATAGAGTGAAATGGGGTGATAGGAAATGCGATGTAGATTAGCTGATGTGGGCAGGTATTCTGTGCAGGTTAAAAAATACAGCATAATGCTGCTGTACTTCAGAATTAGCTGGTTTAAAATTTTCACAATGAAAGATAATTTTTAATCAACGCTGAAGCAGACATACTGGAGAACCGATCGAGAGATATTTTCTGTGCCATAAAACTTTTGATTTCTGTAATTTTTCTAATTTTTTTTTTTCTTTTTTCTCCTTTCCCCCTAAAACAAAAACAAAACAAAACAAAAAGCTGTCAAGTCTCATTGCCTCAACACGGCGAGGTGGGTTTCTTCAGGAAAAACGTCTGCACTTCTCCGTCAGCTGAATTACAGCGAGGGAGATTCTAGGCCACCAGGGTTATGTGAATTTTTCAGTAAAAGGAGATTTTTTGCTCGTAAGCCACAGGCCATGAATTCGTGTCACAGAAGCATCGAGACCAAAAGAAGCACTTTAATGCGGACTTATGTTTAACCGGAAGACATGTAGGAGACATTTCAGCCCGCAGAGGCCCCTCCTCTCCGCTCGGCCC
>NW_020799091.1:19498324-19612994 GCF_003259725.1 Athene cunicularia | reverse complement strand
CGGCGGGGCCGGGCCGCCGGGCCGTCAGCACCAGCTGGTGCCCGGTGGGCGCCGCCTTCGATGCGAAGCAGCAGCAGCAGCAGCTGCGCGGCGGCGCGGCGGGCCCGGAGACGGTGAGCGGAGGGAGGGGAAGGGCCTGCGGCAGGCAGGAGGCGGCCCTGGCTGCCGGCAGCCTTGCGCTTGGCTTTTCTTGTGTGTAAATTTTTGTTGCAAAACTCTTAAATCCACGTGGCGGGGACAGCCGGGCGGTTACCGGAGTGTTGGGCGGTGACATTTTTGTAAGGGTTTGTTTTGGTTGTAATGAACCACAAAGCATGATGCCTTCTGGACACCCGAGTTTGAAAATTAAGGCCTTGTTTATTGAAACATTTGCTTAGGGACTCAGTAGAGACCGGACGTATATATATGTGCATTACTCCTTCCACTCCCTGCTCTTACCTGACAGGGTCTTTTTTAATTCGCCAGCGTCGTGCCAATGCAGTTGGCTGTGCCTCACAAATCAGACTGCTGACATCCTCTTGCCAGGGATATCGTTCTTGGCTTTCGGTTGCTTGTGCCAATAAAGCATTTCTTTGCTGGGTTAGTGACACTTGGGACCTTCCATTAACTTGTCTTTAGGATGAGTCAGATACGTTTGTTAATGAGAGCACTGGGAATCTAAACAAGTTCCTGGACAGCATGAGATGGGTATTTTCAATGGCACCGTGCTGTTTGTCTGCTAGCTCAGCTATTCCAGCCACAGTTCTCGAGGCTGGTGAAGCTGTTGGGGGCTCAGTGAGGGCAAATCTGACCTCTGATTATACTCCAGCATTTGTTTGGGAAACGTTTCTTCTGGCTCTGCTGCCTCTGTAAGCACACTGGTGTAAATCTTACTCCAGGAAATAATCCAGTTAAATACTGTGCATTTGCCTGGTCTAGGGATCAAGTTCTAGGTTTGCTTGGCCCGTGGAGAGGATGTAGAATTCTTTGGGAACAGAGATGCATGTTTCAGGCTTGCAAAGAGGCTGTGACAGGTAGGGTGTAAATGCTGAGGCCAAGCAAAGAGAATAATGCTGCAGTTGTGCAACCACACAGTTAAAAAACACAGAGACCTACACCAGGCTTCATTTTTTAATATTATAAAAATTTTTATGTCAAACTTGGTGTCGTATGGAAGAGGAGCTCCGTGGCTAATTGATCTATGAGATGATACCTCGTGTTCACAGAGGACTACAAGCAGAGGAGGAGCTCACTTGGAAGGGTGAATAGCGATGGAGGGCAGCAGGAAGGCCAGGAGCTTTCTGGGACATTGCAGGACACAGCCTCAGCTGGCTGAGGACTGGAGGGAAGGGGCAGTCTTGAGTCCCTTATACAGCAAGCGTTAGGGAAGGGTCGTGTGGTACATGTATACCTATGTTTGTGTGCATGTGTTTATATACCCTTGTAAATATATAAAAATGTCTTTTGCAATGTTCATTTCAGTCCAGTTCCTGTTTCCAAATAATAAATTACAACATGGCAAGTGTGAGAAAACTTTCTGTTTTAGGGTGGCCAGCTTATAGTAAGAGCACTACGGAACAAAAAAGGCAGTTTTTGCAACAGTGACAGAAAGACAATAGGAAATAGCAACTCGGAATGTCCCATATAATTACTTTAGAGTATGCTTTTGTTTCAGAATATATACTTTCAGAGATAAGCTGTCAATCTGCAGCTTTTTATTTGATTGAATAACTTGGAAGCTTTATGCAAACCTTCAACTGACTGCTATAATAAAGAGTTTGGAGAACGTGCATTTTAAAGTGTCTGGCCTGCGGATTTTCAAATCCAGCTAGTGATTTTTAGATCCTGAGGTTAAATTTGAGAAGGGATGGATGTTGTGTGAAAACATGTACCTTGTACTGGTAGTTAGGAGGTAAGGAGATGATCATGTTGTAGTTAAGCAGTTGCAGAGGGAGTGTACTGCTTGCAGAGATGCTGTTTTATCTTAAATGAAATGTTTTTACTTTAGGCTTGTATTGTGCAACTTCTGTAGCAGGTAGCGATAGCAATTTTGTTCGATCTGCAGTAGAACCTTTTTCATTCTCTTCAACAAATGCGGAACATAACTGTTGTCTGTGTCTACCCTGCCCATCAGTATGTTTACCCTGCTCTGTTTGACAGGGCTAGACTTGGTAAGAACTTCAGGAATAAAACTGTTCATGCCATAAAATTTTTGAGTTGTTCGTGATCATTCCTTTGAGATCTGGTTCCAGTATTGGGGGCTTATTTAATGAGCCTGAGACAGCTGTCCTATTGTCTGCAATCTGTTCATATCTAGAGCTGCTGGCTAATTTATCTGCTGTTTTGACAGTCCTGCTTAGTCCTGACATTCCTTGATAAGTCTTTTTTTGCATCAGAGGGATAATTTTTCCCATTTCAGAATGTAAATGAACTTCCTATGATTTATCTGGTGCCCATGCTTTGGAAGCAAGATAAAAAATGCTTTGAGAAAAGGATGATATAGGAGGTATGGGGTGGGAGAGGAGAGTTTGTGGGGATTTGGTACTGAACTCTTAAGGTTTGCTGAGAACAGTCCTGGCTTAAAGAAACTCAGTGAGGTTTTGCTCTGGGAAATAAAGATGTTATGTGGTATGTCTTTGATTTTGTGACTATTATATCTGCAAATATATTCGTGTGGGAATGTTTTAGTGAAGTGTCACAATGTGCTAGCTAGGGTCATTTTGGTAAAATTTCGTGGTGATAATTTCATTCTGAAACAAAGGGACAGAAGTCGAGAAGGGTAATGGTGATGTGTTTTCACTGTGTTGTGCACTGCAGGGTCTGTTTGGTGTTCCAGAGCTGAACTGTCCAGAAGGATTTCAAGAAGCACAGAACAGAGCATTGCAAGAATCAGAACAGCTAGTCCAGAAAGCATGTTCAACACCACCAGGGCCAGAGACCGTAATGATCTTTGATCAGCTTTCAGATGGCTTGTGCAGAGTAGCTGACTTGGTAAGTTACTTTTTTAATTATTACTTGAACTGATTTCTTTTAAACTGACTGACTTAAAAAGCTTGCACCGTGTTTTTCCTTTTTATGATTTTCTACACTGCAGTAAATAGCAGACCAGCTCTGTGAAATTTTGTGTTGACAGAAAATTAAATTGATTGAAAATTAATTATAAAGGCTTTTACGAAATTATAGGTAACTACAAATCCTGTCAAAGTGACCAGTTAATTTTGACAGGTGTAAAAATACTATAAAGGCCACAACAAGAAAAGTAACAGTGAAATTAGAATTGTATTCCTGCTGTAATATAAATACATAAGCTTTCCAGTGTCACATTATGGAAAACAGGGGGTTGGTCTCAAAGCAGGGGTTGTAATACACATGTTTTTAAGTTTAAGTTTTTAAGAATTGCAGATTAAATGCAACAGTGAAAATAAACAGTATTGCCTTTTATTAATACAAGAAAAAATGCAAGTATTTCCTAGATTGTAGTTTCTGTGGTCCACGGAATTAGAGTACTTGGTCTGATATTCTGTATCACATAATATTAAGTTTAATGGAGAACTTTGTATTGTGCACTGGAAACTCTTTCCCCAAAGTACATCTTTTATCAAAGCATCACTCTGTTTGAAGGAAGCAGACCCTTTATACTGAAATCGGTTCTTAATAAATAGGTCACTGAATTTTTTGACTTTGGGTTTCACATTCTAGTTTCTCTGTGTGTTTTCAGTTCCCAAATCTTGTTTCTTAATCTTTTCTAGATTCAAGACATCGTTTGTGCCAGGGACTTTTTTTTCTGAAAGTACTTAACATGCCCTCTTGAGTCACTGATTCTCCTTTTGTCTCTTATATTTTACATAGACTATGACTAATTCCTCTTAATCAATCAATATCTAACTAAAACACTAATGTCAGAATTCAGTAGTCATAGTTTCGTTTCACTTTGCTGAGTTAAAATTGCCTCCTAGGTATATTTTCAGGTTTCTGTGTTCAAAGAAAGATGCAGAGCTTGCAGAGCTCTGTCTGTAAGCAATTTAATGGTTGTTATCTGTTGGCAGGAATTTTAAGATCTGTGATTCAGCACCTATCTTGTCAATATTATACAGGATTTTAAACAGGGATTCTAAGAAGTAAATATCTTAAGTATATAACATTTAGTTAATTAGTTTATTAAAATAGTGTGACCAGCAGAAATAGGGAGGTGATAGTCCCCCTGTGTTCTGAACTGGTGAGGCCACACCTTGAGTATTGCGTCCAGTTTTGGGCACCTCAATATGAGAGAGATCTCGAGGTGCTGGAGTGAGTGCAGAGGAGGGCAACGAAGCTGGTGAAGGGCCTGGAGAACAAATCCTGTGAGGAGAGATTGAGGGAGCTGGGACTGTTCAGTCTGAGGAAGAGAAGGCTGAGGGGAGACCTCATCACTCTCTACAGCTACCTGAAAGGACATTGTAGAGAGGTTGGTGCTGGTCTCTTCTCACAGGTAATGAGCGATAGAACAAGAGGGAATGGCTTTAAACTGCAACAGGGGAGGTTTAGACTGGACATTAGGAAAAAAATTTTTCACAGAAAGAGTGGCCAGAGAGTGGAATAGGCTGCCCAGGGAGGTGGTGGAGTCCCCATCCCTGGGTGTGTTTAAGGGTTGTTTGGATGAGATGCCGGGGGATATGGTGTAGGGGAGAACATTGTAGAGCAGGGCTCGTGGTAGGACTCGATGATCCCAAGGGTCTTTTCCAACCTGAATGATTCTGTGATTGTGTTTTCAATCAAATGGCAGTCATGCTGTTGAACAAAGTTAAGCTTGTTTCATGTACTTTCTGTAAAATCATGCTGAATGTCTTCAATGTATTCCTAATTTTTAATTAAATGTATTCCTAATCTTTAATTCTTTATCATTTTAATGCCAGAACTTCCCTGAATTCATGCTGGCAGTCATGGAAGGACCTAGCTCCCCAGCCCCCTTTTCATATCCCTCTAGCCTTCTGAACTCTTTTAAGTATTTGGAGACTTACTAAGAATCAGTAATAATAAAAGCCCTGTTCTGAATCCAGAATAACTTTGGGGTTTTCTCTTTAAAGATATTTCTTCCTAGTAGGTAATGATGTCAAAGCATAACTTGATGGTGTGTACACAAGAGTAAAAGAGTTTGAAATCAAAGCCTCTATGCACATTTGGTGGTGTGCTTTCTTCTTAACTGTGAACTTTATTTTAAAAAATATTTTATAGCATTTAAATACGTTGGAGTATCTCTGTGTTGTAAGGACTCCAAGATACACACCATACTAAAAATGTTTTCAAGAATTATATGGATTAAAGGTATTTCTTAGAGACTCCTTCACAGTCTGATTTAATAGTTGTCAGCAGTTTTCCAGTAAGCTTTATTTTTTAGAAAAAAAACCCAAATTCTGCAGATAGGTTGCACAGAACTGTAGAAGTAAATGTTAATGTAAATGGAACTAGTTGAGTGCAACTTTGTTTATAATTCAAGGTTTTACTTGTCTTTTTGCCTCACTCTTTTCTTCTTCTATCTCAGGCTGATTTTGTGAAAATTGCCCATCCTGACTTTGCATTCAGAGAGGCTGCTGAAGAAGCTTGCAGGAACATTGGTACTATGGTAGAGAAGTATGTTTTCTTCTTTTTTATTATTTTTCTTTTTTATTTCCATATGCATCTGTATGATCATCTATGAAAACAGCAATCAACAAAAAAATATGTATGAAAGATTTGCATGTGAGAACAAAGTGTCACTGTTGCTGTGACAAATATTTAGGGATTTAGTGTTGTTACAATATCTCATGAAAGATATTATAGTTTCAATTTATGTTCTGAACAGTTTGTAAGTTATCAACTAACTGACTTCATGTCACTGAAACCCATCAAAGATTCAGAGCTACATTTTTTTAGGACTTGTGACAGTTAACTAGCTGCTGTGAAGCATATGTACAAAATGCTAATTTGTTTTTAAGATTTCAGCTGTTATATTGTGCAACACTTTCTTGTGGTTTGCTGACCCCTTAAATTCCAGCCAGTGAGTGAAGTATGTGGAAGAGGAAGGCATAGTCTCCTGTTAAAAGGATTATTTGAGTATGTGTCTGTCTAAGTCTGTGATACATGCCTGGTCTACCCTGTCATGCTTGTGCTTTATTTAAAACCCCATTTCATGTACAAGTCCTGAAAGACTTCTGTTTCTGAGGTTTGGGTCTTCTTCAGGTCCTGGGGTTTTTGATTTTGTTTGGCTTTTTTTGTTAATATTTTAGAACCTAAATCCTGAAAGTTACTTCTGTGGCCCTTGACTACAGTGAATTGATTTGCTTCTCTTCTGGTTTGGTTGCTGAAAAGGTGGAAAGGGGTAATCTTTCCAAATAGTGTCCTTTCAGTCTCTTCACTTCCTGTTGCATTTGGGAGTACCCTTCTTAAGTGAAGGCTTTACCAAGCAGTACTGTGAAGGTGACCCAGAGTCTGCTGCTTCCCTCAGGGTTCCTAATAACAGTGGAGGCAGTGATAGGTTGACAAGGTGTCCCACAGTAAGTTGCAGAGGCAGAGTGAAGGCTTTTGTACTTGGAGGAGGACAGCAGTGCATCAGTTTGTTTAGTAAGCCTTGTGACTAAGATGGCTGGCTAAAAAGAGAATTTTAAGATTAAATTCAGCAGAAACTGTTGCTTTGGTCTTGCCAGTGTTTGGAAACGTTTCACTTGAAACTGGGTATTTCAAGACTTAGATTGAGCACACCATATATAACAATATGACTTTAATATCTGAATTACTGCTTCAGATTTAAAATTTGTAGAGAGAAGAAAGTATTCACAGATTAACCGGAGACGTTCATAAACTGTTGTAAATGCTCAAAACTGGCTATTGTTGAATGTTTGCTTTCATGGGCAAAACGTATTTCTCAGGAACTACTAACAGTACATACCTGCTTTTAGCCACTCTTTGATAGGTGCTGGGCTTCTTCTTTAGCACCTTCTGTACAGAGCCTTTTCTGAAGTACAGGCATGATGCAATGTTGTGTTTTGTGTCTGAATTGGGTATTGGTAATTATTAAGTCATTTTACAAATGGGGCTGCAGAGGCTTCCTGCACCTCAGCTGATTTAAGAAGTTAGTGTGCGTGACAGACTAGGGGCTGCTGCCCACTGCAACTATGCTGATGTATATGCGTGTTTTATTCCCCACTGTGATTCCCACCCAGTAATCCAGGTTGACATACGTGCTTGTAGTTATGCCAAAAAACCTGATGGACATAGTATTTACTGGCAGAGGGACAGTGATGAGTGTCTGGAAATGTTCTGGGGGTATTAAGATCTTAGTCTACTTCAGTGGCAACCAGCAGCACATTTATCTGATGGCAAACTTGAACACAGATTTTCCTTTAATAGAGTCCTTTCAAAATAAGGATTAGAAAACAATTTTCCTACCTGTATGCTCTCCCCGTGATTATCTTTGTGAATAAAAAATAAGCTGTCAGTCTTAGACTTGCTTGTATTTGCCACAAAATGCCATCCAGAAGTATTTTTCTATTGGATACACAAGACCTGTTTCCATGCTAGTTTGTCTGCATATCTTTTGTATACAGATTTTTTAGTTTAGAAGTGTGGTTGTGAAATTATTTTGAAAATACAGTCCTTGGGTTTTGATGTTGCTCCATTGAGTACTAAGCTCTGCCTTTGAGTAATACCAAGAGACTGAAATATTAGTGTTTGTTGCTAATAGGGGATTCTTTTACTCTGTATCTTTCCAGATTAAACACAGATGTTGAACTGTGTCAGAGTTTGAGACGTCTGCTAGCTGATGAAATTGTTATGCGTTCCCTAGATCCAGAAACCAGGTACTTACTAATATTTGTAGATTTAGATTTTTATGTAGTATATATCATTCCTTATTGTGCTTATGTTTTGTGTTTTGTTAAATAATACAACTGGAAAACACATACCAGATCTATGTTAATAATTTATTAGTCACTACTAAGATAACTGCACAGGAGTTAGGAAGTTTGTAGTTGTATAGTGTTGGAGGATGTCTCTGTGACTGTAGAGCACCAGATATATTTAAGCTGAATAATTGAGATCTGCAAAAACAAAAAAATGAGAATGTAAGCTTTTCTTCAGTAATACCATTTTGATTAAAATGAGGTGCTGTACTGTGTATATATCAGTGTTTTTAGCAATAAAAGTAGGGAACAGACTATAACGACTTCAGTTTATAGAAATACGTATCTTTCAAAATCAGATTATCAGTATATTTATGTAAATCTTACTCTGTCATTGCTGTAAAATGTTTTATTAGCTGCTTATTCAGTTGTAGTTTTTAATTGTTTGTTTGCTGACATATTTAGACAAGTTTAATGGTTGAGTAAGTTACTTCCTCCTTTCTTCTTTCCCCACAGTCAGGGATGTTAGATTTGAAGAGGTCTTTTTCTGATCTGTTAATATAAATGAAGTGTCAAAATGGTAATTTCCACAAATTGGTTAAACATCTAAACTTATGTAGTAGAATTATTTTGAAGGATATTTTCAATGCAGATGACTAAAATAACTGCAAAGAAAAAATCCTGTTCCCCTGAGTAAACTATTAAGGACCTAAACTGTAGGAAGTCTGTGTCCGTAATAACAATACTCATATAACTGTGTATTCTGTGTAAAAGGCATGAAATCTAAATAACTACTAAGGGGAAAATCTATTAAGAAATTATGCTTACTATCAAATGAGGCTGTTTTAACAGGGGTTTACTGTATTTTTAGGCGAGTGGCAGAACTTTTTATGTTTGATTTTGAGATCAGTGGCATTCATTTGGATGAAGAAAAGGTAATTTTTGGCTACAATATATAAACAGAAATTTGCCTGACTATGAAAGACCAGATAATGAAACGTGTAGAACATGAATCACGTGATTCTGGGCCAGTTTGTCCTCCAAGATTCCTACTGTCCTCTGTGGAATTTTGTCTTCTGAGAAGTGATTAATTTTGTCTATTTAAAATCACTTCTAAAGTGTGTTTTTTAATGTTGTAGATGTTAGTTGGCTGTTCTTCCCAGTTTGACTCTTACTTTGTCTGTTCTGAAGAGTTACAAGCAAGATGTGGGAGCCTGCTTTCTTTGATTGGTGTTTGCATCAGATATTTAAAATAGCTGCTTAGCTGTCTGAACAACCTGTTTACAGAGGGGGAAAAGCAGCACCCTGTGCACTGTGATGACATGTTAATCAAGTAGAGCATTCTAGAAGGGATCAGATGTGTGTCCAGGCTCTCTTTTAGTGCTCACATAACCAGAAATTGTAAATCTTGTTCAAAATTGAATGTCTGGGCATGGTCTGATTACCTCTGGTGGAGATTTTACATGCTTTTGCAGTAGTTAGTGTTGGATTTGCCAAATCCATCAACTTTCACTATGCTTTGTGGTATGGATGCTTTGTTGGATGTCTGTTCATAGCTCATGTCCCTGTATAAAGTTAATACCTTGTTTATCTGAGTCATCCCCTCCACCTCAAAAGATCTGTACAAAGGCTCTTTTATGAAGTTAGTTGGAAAATCATGGTTGTGATGGTGGTTTGTGACCTGGAAAATGCTTCTAGAATATATTTTTAGAATTACTTTGTACAAAGAACAGCTCTGAAACTTGGACTCAGGATTTTATTTCTAAGTTGACTGTTGGCTCTACGCTGCTTCATCCCCTTTCAGTTACAATTTCATTTGTCCCTTATTTTTGCACATTTTCCTCTTCCTCCCCTTCCTGTTCCACTTTTCTTCTGTTGCTTGATGCTCAGTGTTTCTTTTCAATTCTCATTTCAGACTTTAGAAATTCTTCACTGTTGTAAGTTGAGATTTACTTCTGGTATAAAGAATTTCTGCTTTTAAAAATAAAACTCAGAAGATGTATTCTAGAGTAAGGGTGGAATGGGAGGACAGAGCAACAGGTTCTGTCATTCTTTGGACTTTACAAGTGTGTTGTATGCACACCCTCAGGCTTTTCTTTTGATCTGTGAACCCACCCACAGACAACAGAGAGCATACTCTACTAACATGAGCAAGTTCACTGAAGCAAATTTTACAGTAAGGTTAAATGTGTGAAATACTGTAATGATGGTGATAAAACCCTAAATCACAAACTCCTCAGGGAAAGGTTGAAATACCATGAGTGCTTTACATTCTCCAGAAAATAGTGCAATAGAAACAGTAACAAGCAAACTAATTCTGTATCTATTTCAGGATGCTAGTAGGATTTATCTGTCTCAGTGATGCTTCTTTTTTTCTCCTCTGTTTTACATAGCAATCATATTAGGCATAGTTTTATAAATGCTTTCAAAGCAGGTAGAAACATTTATGTAAATTCTATTTAAATGCCACTGCACATTTTTTTACTGCAGAAACAGACATTTTCTTTTGAATTTCAGTCCTTTATGAAATAATAGATCTGTACTTGTTGACTTCAGCCCTACATTAGGATTTTGTTGATGCTCTATGTCTAATCTTAAATGTTGTATTTTCTGCTTCATTTCTGGAAAAGTCTTTTAAGGTTTTAGAAACTTTGAGTTCTTCTTATACAGTGTCTGATGACATTATGTATTTTGTACTTTATTTTTCTTATAGCGTAAAAAGGCAGTCAACCTCAACGTCAGAATATTGGATTTATGTAATGAATTTCTGTCAGGAACTCACCTTCCCAACAAGATTGACAAACATGTTTTGCCAGAGCATATTCGGTATAATTTTACAGCTGAAGGCAATTACTTACAAGTTGCTGGTCTGCATGCTGATTGTCCCGATGATCTGGTGCGTATTCCCTGAGTTTGCTTGGCATACACTATGACAAAAGTGCCTATCAATTATTTTACGTGTTATTGAGGCAAATGCATATGGTTTATGATTATGATGTTATGACTAGCAAGGAAGAACTGTTTTAGAACATCATAATTGATGGCAGCTAGTGGCTGTGAAATAATGGTGAAGATCTTGAATGGGTTGAGGAAAAAGAGGAGCAGAATGTAGACCCTGGATTTATGGCAAGCAGACGAGCTTATTCAGTACACTGTGAGGTGGGATCCCATGGGACACAGCTCTAAAGGGTAAAGGAGCTCAGGAAAGCTGACAGTTCTTTAAAGGAAGCATCCTTCAAGGACATGAGGATAATAAGATATTCAGTATCAGTGCATCCCGATCCTTAGAAGGCCAAGCAGATGTATCAGGAATCAGGCCTGGCAAGCAAGGAACTCATGACAAAACTTCATTTCCAAAAGGTAGCAGAGGTGGAAGCAAGTACAGGGTACAAGGGAGGAGTTTAGAAATATTGCCTGTATGTGTGAGGATGATGTCAGGAAGGCCAGAGCTCTACTGCAGTTGAGATTTGCAAGGGTCATCAAAGGCAACAAGAAGAGCAAACACTGCTGCATTAGTACTGAAAGGCTACACAAGGAAAAGGTGGGCTCAGTGCTGAGTAAGTTGGGTGATTTAGTGTCAGCAGACATGGATAAGGCTGAGATGCTGGTCGCTTTTTTTTGCCTCGGTGATCACCAGTGAATTCTGGCCCACTGTGCTTAGTGAAGGGGTTCAAAGGGACAAACAACCAGGTGAGGAACCAGTTTGGGATTACTTCAGAAAACTCAGCCTGTACAAGTCGTTGGGACCAGATGGACTGCATCCAGAGGTCCAGGGAGACCTGGCTATTGTCCCTGAAAGGCTTGCCATCTTTGGTAGGCTGTGAAGATCAGGGAAAAGAACCCCAGTGGCTAGTGGAAATAATATGTTCCACACACCTTCAGGAAGGCCCAAAGTCT
Organism: Athene cunicularia; assembly: GCF_003259725.1. Classification (NCBI taxonomy): domain Eukaryota; kingdom Metazoa; phylum Chordata; class Aves; order Strigiformes; family Strigidae; genus Athene; species Athene cunicularia. Next base: position 19,601,265 of record NW_020799091.1, on the reverse strand, counting down.
GCAAATTGGGAAACTACAAGCAATTTAGCTTTACTTTGATCCCTGTGAAGGTTATGGAGCAATTCAAGTTAGGAGACTACAGTCTGGATTGATGGAGAACCATATGGGTAAAAAACCCTGATTTCAGTATGGGACTTAGTAGTGATTGAAGTGCTGTCCTCTACTGGAAGGCTGGTAATGAAATAGTGTTGTAGGGAACTGTTCTGGAATGTTTCTTGTTTGGTATCTTTATCAATGACATAGAGAAAGTGACAGCATCCTTGCCTATTAGATTTGCAGGTGATAGCAAATTGGAAGGAACAGTGATACACTGAAGGACAGGGCTGACACTGAGTGGCCTAGAGGGAGTGGTCCAGTGGGAACCTTATGTAATTCAAGAACGACAAATGTGAAGTCCTGCATCTGGAAAGGGAAAATTCCTGGCAATAGTAGAGGCTGGGACTGCCTGGCTGGCTCTGATCTGTTGAAAAGGCCCAGAGAGTTGATGAGCAACAAGTTGAACATGAGCCAGCAGTGACCCCTGGCAGAAAAGAACACCAACAGCATCCTGCACTGCATAAACAGGGCCACAGCCAGAGACTGAGGGAAGAAATTATAACTTTTTGTCACTCTTCAGGAGTGACTTCAGCGAAGGCTGCCAAGATGGCCAGGAACTGGAGTGCTTCCTGTGAGGAGAGGCTGAGGGATCTGGGCTTTTTCACCCTGCAGCAGAAGTGGCTTTGGGGGGACCCTGACAAACAGCCTGCCAGTATCTACAAGGATATCATGGAGAAGATAGAGCCAGTCTTTTCAGAGTGGTGCGTGACAGGACAAGTGGCAACAGGCACAAGTTGAAGTAAGCAATGCTAGTTGGAGAAGTTTTTCCTGATGACAGTACTCGAAAGGTGAAATAGAGAGGTAGGTCATACTGTCTTTCCTATCTGTGCAGGTTTCAATGCCTGGCTGGAAAAAGCTTTGTGCAACTTGGTCTTACCTCATAGCTGACCCTCTTTGTGCAGGAGGTTAGATTAGAGACCTCCTGAGGTTTCATCTAACCTGAATTATCCTGAATATTACTATTTTAATTATTTCTAGTGATGCTCTTCTAAAAATTCCTTTAGCGATTGTTTATAAATTGAAAATTAATTTAGACTCTTTGAAATGTGACAGTGGTTCCTCAGTCTTTTAGATATGACTGCAGGATCAGGAGTGTAATACAAGTGTACTGTTTTCACTTTCTATATAGTTAAATAATCGAGGTGACTTTGAAATCTTGTTTATCATGAAAAAGAGAAAAGCTTATTGTGGTAGAACCCAAGCTGTAATATTTATTTTCTGTAAGAAATTAAAAATTAATTAAATTATGGCACTGATAGGATGTAAATAAAGGAATAATACTCACTGCATGTCATTTATAAACTCTTGTCCTCAAAATAGTGTGATCTGTAGAATTGCTACTGAAGCTATGAGTAATATATCAATTAAAGAATATCGTTCTCGGAGTCACAGCTTTGGAGAGGCTTATTGGAAATCATATAATTTAGGTTGGAAGGGGGAGCTTGTCAGTTTGAGGCTGATACTGTTCAGAGCAGGATCAAGTAGGTCAGGTTTCTCAGTAACATGTTCAGTTGAGTTTTGAACACTTTCCAAGGAAGTACATTTCATTACTTCTTTGAACAGTCTGTTTGACCACCCTCATTGTTGTTTGTTTGTTTTTTTCTTGATATCAAATTGGAATTTTCATCTTCTAGCTTGCTTCCATTATGTCTCCTCCTCTTGCTCTGCACCTCCAAGAACAGTCTGGCTGCATGTCCTCTATGCCCTAGCGCTAAGTTAGGCCGGACAAACCAAGCTCTTTCAGACTCTGTTCTGTGTTGTGTGCTCCAAACATCATCTTGACCCTACGCTGGACCCACTCCAGTATGCCAGTGTCTTACCTGTACTGCGGAACTCAAGTTTGGACATTGTACTTCAAATATAGTCTGGAGAGTACCAAGTAGAGGGAGGCAGTCACGTCTGTGGACCTGTGTAATCTTTCTAATAGAGCTCAGTATGCTGTTGATCTTTGCTGCAAAGATACACTGCTGAACCATGTTCAAGGAATGGGAATAATCTCGCTTATTTTATTTGCTTTTTAAAAAAATGAAAGCTTGGTAGAACACAACAGGTGCAATATGACTTGTGAATTATTATAGTCATATTTTTTATAAACACAGGACCTCTGTTGTTGATTATATTATGCAAGAGAATCTTATTTTAAATGAGGAGAAGCATAAGTTGTTGCTAGATTTCTTAAGCTTATTCTATACATACAAAATAAAGATTATCTTCAGTTGGTTTTTGAGTTTTTGAAACATAAAAAGCATTTTACTAAATTTTCTAAGGCTTGAGGTAATTTTTTTTTTTTTTTTTTTTTCAAGAAAACCCCCAAACCAGAAGTAGGAGAAAGACTGATTGTCTGTGGCAGATGGGCAGACTAATAGCTTGCTACTTCAAAAGAAATAAGGCTTTTCTCTTCCTCTTTTTTTTAATCTCCCCTGACCCTGTTTCTGGTTCTTGTCAGATCCTTCTATAAGATAGCTTAGTTGATGTGCAGAGAACAACTTGGCTTTTTTTCTGGGTTTATTTTCAGCAGTTTTACTGAGTTAAGACAGCCTGCAGAGTGGTCTGAGAAGCACAGATGTTGGCAGAAGGAGGAGGGCAGTGAGCAGAGAGGGGACTGTTGACAGGAGTAGAGAACAGGACCCTTTCTGGCAGTCTTGATGTGTTACGTTGTCTCATTGCATTTCCTCATTCCATCTTTAACGGATAAGAGAGCTGTAATTGTCAGGCAGTCATAATTACCATTGTTAAAAGACTTTAGGCCTTTTCCCAACAATATCAGTGAAATACAGCTGTAATGCCAGATCTTCAATGCATCACTTATTTCCCTTTAAATCTGTACTGTAGTAATGTGACCTTTTAATAATTTTTTTTTGTATTAGGTGCGAGAAGCTGCTTACAAGATTTTTCTTTACCCAAATGCTGAGCAGTTGAGCCGTTTAGAAGAATTGCTTGCTAGCCGAAACAGTCTGGCACAGCTGGTTGGGTATGACACCTTTTCCCACAGGGCTCTTCAGGGAACCATGGCCAGAAATCCAGGTATAAGGCATGTGTGGAAGGACATACTGAGAAATTCAATGCACTGTGTTAGGTATGAGATTAAAAGTTGTTAGTTTCTTTTGCTGAGTTTACACATATTCTTCTAGTGAAGTACCTTATTGCATTTACATTTTTGCTATATGCAATACTCATGCTTTCTGTAAATGGCAGTACTTATTGAGTAGGAGCTAGTGTTTTTTTTCAGAATCAGTGCTCACTCCATAGATGATGAAGTTGCCATTATCCCAGCATGTAACAAAGTAAATGCAGTACTAAATTCTCTTGAAATGATGGCACAGTGGTCAGTGGAGTAGTTTGTTGTTCTAAGGGAGTTTGTTTTGTGTGGAATGTTTTAATGTAAGCTTAACATCTTTTAAGGGAAGAAATTGCTTTCTTAATCCCCCCCCCCCCATTTTTAAGACAGTTTTTGGAGAAGCTTTCTGACCAGTTGTCTAAAAGGTATGTCTTTTTCACTAAGTTGTTTTTCTGACTGTACTCTTTCTTTCAAGAACAGAAGGGACTTGTGCCCTAAGTCAGTCAGTGTTGCTTATTATATGCTCTGATGAAACAAAAAGCAAGACTCTCTCAGACTTTTATGGGAGCTGTTGGTTTAGAATAAATGCTGTGTCTGATCAGAGAACATCCAGGACTGAATGTAGCAAGTGATGTGCCAAGAAATGCAGGCAACAGCAAACAAGACCAAGTTTAAGTGAAGAACACCTCTCCTGGTCTTCTCCGCATACTCACAACTCCATGTTTTACATCTATAAGTAAATTCCCCTGTTTGTCCTTCTTGCCTCCCTTATTTCCACACAGCACAAACCAGTTTTATCACTGTGTATAAATGGGGTGTATTGTAAGAAATAAAATGCTTTAAAGGCGTGCAACCAGAGTAAGAGGGACTTGATTTGAAGGTACCCAAATGACAGAAGCAGAATGGAAAAGTTCTTTTACTGTAGTATATGGGCCTGCCATTTTATAGAGAACTATCAATCTTAAATGATTGGCATTTTCTTAGTACAGAATATTATTGTATACTGTATTTTGTCGCTCAAAAATATTTCATTATTACTTTCATAATAAAAAATATTTTTCAGAACTCAAAAAGATTTTGAAATGATGACAAAGATGAAAATGAAGCTCAACCCCCAGAATTCAGTAAGACAAATTTTCATGTGTGTTTTTCTGGTTTGTTTCTTTTTAAAAAATACAGTATAAGCTAACCTTGTTCTTCAAGAAGAATTATCTTTAATCCAACATGTAGTGTAATTAAAGAAACTTTTTTGTCTTCTGGCTTCAAATTCTTTTTGACTGCTTAGCTATTTGTATTAAAACTAGGTGTTGAGTGTGAGATAATTCAAAACAAAGTCATATACACTTTTACCACTTTTTGTTATGGTTAAGTGACTCATTTGAAAAATAAAGGCTGTACTTTAGGTTAGATGCATGTCCAGTTTGCATACTGTATTGTATGTAGCCTAATTCTGTACATAGCTAGGTTTATCTTTTTATTTGAGTGTATTTCTTGATATCTGGTATGAAGTCCCATGATATATCTGAACAAGAAGAACCATCTTCAAGTAAACATTAAAAGTTTCAAGTTACGATACATGATGCTATATTTCTGATTGTTTTTAGCACTGAATGCTTCCCATTATGTTTTAAAGTTCTGTGGATGGTTGAAACTGCAAAAATACTCAAAGGAAACAAAACCTTTACTTTGGGTTCACTTGTTGTCCATTGTTGTAATTATAAGCTTGAATTCTCTTTCAGAAGCTGATGCCGTGGGATCACCCTTACTACAGTGGCGCCCTTCGTGCTGAGAGGTAAGCTCCTTATTTTCATGATTGTAATGTAAATGAGTGTCTTTATTTAATTTCTTGCAATAAGGATAAAGAAAATCCTCAATGTAAACAGGTTTTCCTTCTTTGAAGATGTACTTCAATATGAAAAAAAAGAAGTATTTGGTGGGGTAGTTGTTTGTAACATTTCTTAGTTACTGCTAGAATGTCTAGAAGTTTTTGGCTCCTCTGTTGTTTTATGGGGAAGTATTGGCCCTCTTTGAAGCTGTAAGAGGATGAAACTGTTTCAGAACAGCTAGAAAATCCTTATTCTTGTTTTGTTTTTAGCTCTTAGCAGAGCTGCAATAATTTAAAAAATAAACTTTGATCACCGAATACAATTCAATTTCTCTCATATTTTAACTGTATTGTACTTCTTACTGAACATAAAACTATCATCTTCTACAGACTTGAAATAGTGACTTCTTGAGTAGATCTTCACTGTTTATGAATAGAATTCATTCTCATCTCCCCTGCAGAGACTGGGAAATAAATCCTCTACACAGACTTAAATAGTGCTCAAGACCTCTGCACATAATAAGATGCCAGCTCTGAAAGATATGAGCTCTGCATGTTGCTTTTATTAGATCAGCAGCAGTGACCTTTTAGATTTGTGTTGGAAAAGATAATTTAAAGTTGTGCTTCTCTCATAAGAGAGGGAGGAAGAACCTTCACTGCAGATTTGTAAGTTTTTGTTTGTTAAATAAACTTAGATGGGATGTATCTGATCAAAGTAGCAGTTTACTCTGGAACAGAAAGCTATGGTAGTATAGACATGGCATGGGAGGATTGACCAGCAGTTGTCCTGGCTGTTCTGCTGCTTTCTTGTACTTTGTTACCGAGGCAGTAGTTTTATGAGCAGAAGCTCTAATACTGGCCTTGTCTTAAGCTACTGCATGCTCAGATGAGGGCTGAGCTATGTATGTGCAGCAGTGTTTGTGTCCAGAACTTGCTGTGCAGAAGAGGGAGAGGGATGTCCATCTGCTGGGTCCACTCCCGGCGGCCAATGCTGGAGCATGCAGCACTCTGCAGTGTATGTGTGGATTGCCTGTTTGTGGCATGGCCTGGGAGTGGCTGCTGTTGTTTCAAACTGGATAGGTAGCAGACACGCTTCTGTGAAAGTGGGAAGGAAGTAGTGGTTGTACTGGAGAAGTCCATCTCGCTCCAAATCCCATTTTAGCAGTGGTCAGAGCAGTCTGTGGAAGAGCACTGTTGTATTTGTTCAAGATACTATGTTATAGGTTACATATCTCCTTTACCATGACTGTATAGTATCTTCAAAGTAGCAAGAGTTACGTTCTGATACATAGTGCTTAACATTGTTGGTGTTGCAAAATTTATTGTCTGTATATCCTGTTTATTTTTGTATTTCCTATAGGGTCTGCTTTCCCTGTTTCTAGAATTAGTGTGTTGCATAAGGGTTAGAGCATTAGGTGTAGAAGGCTCTGTGTGTGTTTGTTTCTTCTGGAGGAGTGCCTTCTGATATGTCTTATTGTCCTTCTTAGATCATCTCATGGAGCTAACCATATTGTAATTAACTTGGTGATGATCACAGATTAGTCTGCTCATTTTGGTATTAGGAAGAAAAATATTTCCTTTCCTTGTGGGACTTTGTAAAAGACTGAATAAAGTTACTTTAAGAATTGCATGGTAGCTTTATGAAGGGAGAGCTGCAGGTAAAACAGACCAAGATATTGGCACTGTATCTTCGCTATTTTTGATTTATTCAGACACCAAGTCTGGCTGCTGAATCAGTGTGAAGAATCTCATGAACCTATGTAGAGCCTCCCTGATTACATTGCAGGATTGGGGCCCAATCTTCTACTCCCTCCATGTAGGGCAGGAGTATTTTTTTCTGATGGGGAAGGAAAAGTTTTCATCTCCACTGTGTTGAGCAGTGTTTTGCTAAAAGCCAAGGGCTTAGGTCTCTTACTGTCCTGTTTTCTGTATAGTGGTCTGTCTTTGGGAAGAGTTTTTGATCTGTCAGTGACTTAACAATGGTTTACATTCTTTCTGCCTGTATTGTAGGTATTTAACAGGGTACTGGTTACTGGGAAATCATTCCTGAAAAGTAAGACTTCTCCACTGCATAGTAGCAGTGGCTGTGCTTTATGACTGAAACTAGGCATGAGTCAGAGAGTATTCATACAAAAACCAGGGGACAGGAATATACCTAGTCATGTCAGTGCCCTAAACATGTTCTATTTGCCACTGTAAGTGTGAGTGCACTATCCTTTATCTTGTATTTGTACTGACCTCTGTCTGGCCACATCCTTTCTTGAATGCCGTATTTCATTTTATTTATAAGAGAAATTAATAATTTTGGTTTTACTTATTATATGCTATTTTATTTTGTGGTTTTGCTTTTCAAACAAGGTGTCTTTACCTGTCATGCATTTCTCCTGTTATTAGTATTCTTTATTTAGTAGGTTAATTATTTTGTTCTTCAAGGGTGTACCTTTTTTTTTAAGAAATTTGCTTTTAGCTTTACGTCTTACAGAAATACCATGGTCATATTTGTAATAGTGCTGTGCACAGCTTACATTTTTGTCCATTGTGTTTTGTGACTCAGTAGTACTTAGTGTGGTGGATTTCTGTATTGTTAGGAGTTTCTTTTTTTTCCTGCTTAGTTTTTGTTGGAACCTAGATATAAAGCAAGAGACTTAGCTTGATTAAGTAACTTAGCAGTGCTCTAGTATGTTACACATGCACCACTAAGAGGTGCAAGAAATACTAGATGTGACAGTGTCTGTCTATGTTGAAAAAGTTTTACTATTTCCTGTTTTGGTCTATTTGACCATATTTACAAACAGAAATGTTGTAAGGAAAAGTTAGGCAATGTGATCCTGCTGTGATTTTGTTACTTCTTTAGTTCTCCAGATTTTGACCAGCTACATAAATGTGTCTGATATGACACTGAGACTTATGATACATTTTTCATGTGTCTGTTTTACATCTGTATGTTGTATATTTTAATTGTATTGATGTATTTTATATGTAAATATATGTTTATGCTATATTAGAACAGGATTAAGGAAACAGATTCTTTGTTAGTTCTTCATAATTAATTTTAAGAGCTGGATGTTTCTTTCTGAATAATGTAGGATATTCACATGCGTTTGGACTATTGAAGTTTAATGACATTTGCCATCGTACCAGGTTGTCTCTATTTTCACTCTTCCCTTCTACTGTTGTTACTGACAGTTTCTGCTGTTTTGTAAGTTGAACAGCAGGAGGAGCTCCAGACTTAATTCACAGAGTACGTTTTTCTGTAAATTTAGCCACAATAATTTTGTTTGTCAGCTTTCACCAAGTCTTTTTCCCGGGAAACTTGATCCTACTTCAAAAGTGTAAGTCTCGCATTGATGGTAAGAGGATAGTCTACTTTTTTTTTTTTTTTTTTTTTTTTTTTTTTTTTTTTTAAATTATGTTAAGTAGCCTCTCTGGCTTAAACCCCCACTTACAACAACGTAATGTATAAGTGGCAGGGAAAATAGATGTCAGTATAAATGTACATTTAAGAGAAACTGGAGACAAAAGTCTGAAATTCATGGTAGTAATATCTTAAAAGAAGATAGAGTAATTAGGAGAACCTCAAGAATTTTGGCAGGCTAAGGGTAATAAAACAGTGAATGCTAGAACATGCTTCAGCTTCTAACAAGTAAGAAGATGTCTAATATGTATATCATAAAAATAATATTGTTGAGTTTTAGTGCAGGCAAGTACCATAGTATTAATTAAATCCCATTTCGTCTTAGTAAGTGCAGCTGCATTTATAAATAATTCTTAAGGCGCTGATCTTGCAAAGATGTAGTAGCCTTGCTGACATCTTCCAGGTCATAAAAAAACCCCAAATGCTGGAAGAGACCTTTTCAGGTCAACTATTTGCCTTGAAGGTGGGATTGACTGTGCTTAAGCCACTTCTGACAGAGGCACAGAACTGTTCTTGAGAAGTATCAGTGGTGAGCTTAGTGTATCTGCTCTTGACTCCTGTTTCCCTAATCTTTGGTGTGTACCAGGCTGGGCTGACTTCGTTGGCTATGATTCACTGTTGGGATTTTTGCCAGAATGTTAAAGATATTATTCAATTTGCAACTGGGATGTGCTTGGAGGATATTGTATTCTGTGCTTGTCTGTCTCTTTGGGACTGCAGAAATAAATAAGACTGGCCTTGAGGATGAACAAATCAATGCCAAAATAACCCAGTTTCCTGCTGTGTAGAAAAGAGAAACCACTACAGCAGCTGCACCTCGGGGTGACCAGCTAATCAGAAATTAGCAATAACTCATCTCCTTTCTTTTTGGTACTGTACATAGGCTGCTGCCTTTAGGGGAGACTGGGCAGCACCTTTTTTTTTTTTTTTTTTCAGAGGAATAGGGCCAATACCAAGGTACCTAAACATGTCTCTGTATGTTTCAGAAGTTGCTGAAAGCCACAACTAATGTTAAAGTTTGCAAGTTACTTGTAAACAAACTTCTTTATAGATACCTTTTGTTAAATTTTTGGTTTGTTAGTTTTATGAAAGAATGTTCTCTCTTGATAAACCATGTTGAAAAATAGCCCAAACTCTTTGTGGAATATGTGAGAAAAGTGTCACTGTTAAAATTGAAAGCTGAAGTGGAAGAATAGTGCAAAATTTGAAAAGAACCAGGAGATCTTTCAACCACAGTGCTCATAGAGAAGGAAAACTTTCTATAACTGTTTATAAGCAAGGGAAGGCACGGCTTCTATTAAATTAACTAATGTAGCTGCAAAAAAGTAAATTTAATTTACCAATCACTACGGTAGTGTACTAAGCTTTTTGGAGGAAAACCTGAAAGTTATGAAAAAGGTTTGTTGTGAAGCAGAATTCAAGCTTCAAGAATTATTTCTTGAACATTGTGGAAGGACAAAGAAATTGTTGTTGATTTGAAACCAAAGTCAAATCTAAAAGTTGTGCACAGTGTTGATACCAAACCAATATTCCAGATTACCCTCTGACCTCCTCCAATATATTCTATGAAGTACAATTAACAGAAAAAAAAAAAAGTGAGATACAGGCGCTAGTTTAGGTTGATGAGAGTATAAAGGCTTTCTATTATTATTATTATTATTATTATTATTATTATTATTATTATTATTATTATTATTTTTAAGAAATCCAGAGTCTTCTATAAATCATAGTTAAGAGTTTCCCTTCAGGTAAAGAATTAAATTTCATAGTCTGGCATGTAATGAAAATTGGAAGGGGTTTTCCTCGTCTTGATCTCTTTAAGTTAACCTGAGGGGTTCATCTCACTTTTATCTTCCACTAACAAGACTTTTTCAAGTTTCTTTGAAAGTTTTGACAGAATCTGTTTTATTAGAGGTAGTCAACTTAGTGTTCTGTATTTTCGTGGACGTCAACAAGATAATAATTTTTCTAAAAAAAAAAATAAATCAGAGCCTGCACTTAATAGCCACTTTTAAGAACTCTTGCCAAGCAGCTAATTTGCAATTGCTAAGAGTCTGAATGCTCATGTTCTGGAGAACAGTGACCCTTACTCAAATATCTCTAATGTCCAAGTAATAAAACCCATTCTTAAAAGAATAGATAAAAGTCATGCTACACAAAAGTCTTAGTTTCCTTCCAAATATACAGCTTAAATGAAAGTGATTTTAGAAGACTGCATTTTATTTAGACTCAGTGAAGTCACACCAGCTTAGAAATAATTATTTATAATCACATATTACATCTTTGTTCTTCACAGGGACACAGACTTTTTGTTTGAAGCCTGCTGTTCTTGAACAATAACCAAACCTCATTGTGTCAGTTAACTTCTTTTTAAAATTGTTTTTTAAATTGGTTTGGCTACATCACTTATTTTAAAAACAGTGCTGGGCTGCATACTGTAAAAGTAAGGTGCCTGGATTTTTTAGCATAGTTTATCCTTTAATATAAAGTGGGAGTTTACATCAAAGAAACTACTGTTTTCTTTGATATTTCTGCTTTCTTTAGGAGGGTACTGAGATTCCTCTGTGTAAAGTTTCTGAGCTCATATTCTGGCATAAAGTACATAAGAAAATTTTCATTCTTTCCTGGGATTTGTTACAAATGCTTTGGCATTTGAAATCAGATGTTTAAAATGAATTAAGTTATTGGAATATGTTTTAAGACAAACTTCTGTTCAGTTTTGTGCTTCTCAGTCTTTCCCAGTTTTGGACATTTAGGCATGTGAGTTATGTAATTCTATAGGAACCACAAAATAATTTAAGGTTAATTATTACAATAAAAGGGACTACTTTAATTCTTGATTTTTAATTTTTTTTAAAAGTCAAAGTAACTAATTGAAAGTTTGGCACAGAGAAAAATACTCTTCTGCACTGTAGATAAGTTCATGTGTATATTTGATAGTGTTTCTGATTTAGAGTGAGATTTATATATTGGTGTCATCTATTTTTTTACATAAATGTAATGTGATATTTTCTACATCTCAACTAAAGCAATCTCTTTTTTTTTTTTTTTTAAATATGCAGTCATGTAAAAATGCCATCTTGATTTCAGGAAGTCATCTTTTAGATTAATTGTTTTCTGGTGTGTATGTCTGTAATAGATAGAAATTTTGGTATTTCCTTTTCCTGCTCTTCCAGACTTGCATTCAGATCCTTTAAGTTTCACATAAGGGCTTAAGAAAATTTTCATGCTCAAGTTCAAGAGCAGTTGGGAAAACTTTTTGTAGCACTGCAGATTTCAAAAATCAATCCATACCTGTTTTTTGATCTCGGATGCCCTAGAAGAAGGTGGTAAGATATATCTTTGACTGGAGTGTGTAATTCTCTGTGAAGTTCTATTGTGATTCATCAGACCATTTTTTTAATCTGCTTTCTTTACATTTTCAAAGGCATCTTCTCATGGGAAAGTCTGTGCTATTCATCCTCTGGGGATTCAGATATACAATATGCAGTCCAGTCAGGGAAGCCTAAGTTCCAGAGAAGAGCAAGAGCTCATAGCTGAGCTCAAGACTTCTGCTAGTCAGCTCTAGTTGGTACCTTGCTAAGCCTGAGAGTGGCATTATATTTGTGTCTGCCTTTCTATGGTGACATAGGCATCCTAGATGCTTATTTGAAGCACTCTGAATCACCTGGCTGGGGCCCAGAACTTACATTTTAAGTGAAAAGATATCCAGATAGGGTGTTTGATTCTTGCACTGTCTTGCTTAGCTGACCTGAATCCTTTTTCTTCTTTAGGAAGTGCTGTAACTATGTTTTCATGTTATTTGCCAGCTTTGGAGACAGCTGTACAATGTTCTGCTAGTGATGCTAGTATGCCATGTGCATCATCCTCCCCGTTGAATTCTGCCTGTCTGCTCAGCTGGTGCAGCAAGAAACTGCAAATTGCAGCATACAAGAAAACCTGTCTGCAGGCACTTCTCTGCAGTTGTCACTGACTGGAGCTCCAGTTGGTTTCCAATGCAGATTTTAGCTGTCTGTCTCTAGAACATTAACCTTTCTTGGCAGTAGCAGTAACCCTTAGCAGAAATTTTACTGGTAGCAGAATGCCTGTTAATGTAGTTCAGTATGGGTTGTAATAACTTCCTTTCTGATTTCTTTTCCCAAAATACTTGAATGCATTTCCTGTTGGAGATCAAAATTGTAACTTGGCTGAGTAAATGTAGGGGCAGCTTGCCAAAAAATGACCAAAAAGAGCGTGCTTATATTAAAGCAGCTGCTTTTTGCAGTTTTATTTGAATTTTTTACTATTTGTTTTAAATAGAAGGATCAAAGCTAGACAGCTACCCAAGCCCACAGTTGATAACAGCTTGAAAATCTTGCATAAAGTGAGTCTTAGAATGGCTGCTACTTTGACATGTAATATAGTAATTACATGCACAGTAGGACTATTAATAGTTGTTAGCATACAGATTTTGAGGATTGCTTTGCTCTGACTGATGAGCAGTTCTGGAGCAGGCTAAGCTGTAGTACTTTGGAAACTTTGTTCCTTTTTATATAGGGACAGTCACTAGCAGTTAATTCATTACCTAAAGTTTTTGCCCTTTTATTCTATCAATAAAGAAGTATGTGCAGTGGAATACCTTGTTTTGGTAGGATTTTGCTGGGAGGCTTTTCTGTGCATTTTCAAATACACTAGGTTTCATGTTTGGAAAAAAATAAAAAAAGTCCAATAAATGCCATACCATCTTCTATCCCAGGTGTGGACTTTGAGTTTCTCATTTATCTTCAGGAGAAATTAATTGTACTCTCTTGGATCAGCCCTCAAAAAGGCTCTACATCCTACACAGACAAGCTCTATCTTTGTTACAGGGCAGTTTAAAGTGCTAATGGAGTGTATTGATAGAAGTCTTCATCGTGGAGTTTTATATGGTCTTTTAGATTATCTGGCCTGAGTCAAGAGAGTGTTTTGAAGATATAACCTGAGGCCCTTGAACAGCATTAGAAATTTCATTCAAAGGGCTGAGGAAAAGAAGTTAAGCTTGCTGTCACAATCACAGTCTGCATTGCTGCCAAGAAGTTGTGCTATGGTGTTTTAGATTAGCATGAATTTGAATGCTGAAATACTGTGCCTGGGAAATATTTTGTTATCATAGTTTCACTAAGGTGATGAAGCTGTGAATTACTGAGGTTGGGTAATCATTTGCTAACAAACAGATGCTTCTTTCTTGTCATCTGGAAACGATGAAGTTGCTAATGGCTGCTACTGTTTGAGTGCCTGGAATCAAGCAAGAATCTTCAATAAGGGAACATGTAGTTTGTAAACTCTTCCAAATACTTTTCCACCCACACCCTCCAGCCAGACTTCAATTTTACAGATCTAGGAGAGATTGTAGGATTTCCTGTTCTGCTCATTGAGTGTTCTTTTTCTGGGAAAGATTCAAGTGTTTTAGATAAATTTCTTTCCTTTTCCCCATTGTCCTCTAATCTTACCTAGTGTTACACCCTTCATTCTGCAGTAAGTAGCATTACATCTTGGAGGTGGGGGCTCAGAAGAGAGTCAGTCATATGCTTGCTCTTGCCACTGAAAGTCAAGATGATCTATTAATAATCCCAGAAACTGAGTTTTTTGTTATAGGACACCAACTTCAAACAGCTGAGGTTTTAGCTAATTTCTATTCCTAAATAAGCCCAAAGAGAAAGTTTTCCTAGACTTAGTGGAAGCTTGGGGTTAAACTTTCTTCAGTGGTAGTTGGTCTTACTTGATTGGTGAAAAGAGAGCTCATGTATGAGGTAGGACTGATACAGAGAAATGATTACTTGTTTTGAGACTTATTTACTTACTCATAGAAAACTGCTTAGCAACTTATTTACTTACTTATAGCAACTTATAGTATTACTTATAATATTTTTAAATATTGCTAAGGATCCTGCTTGCCCAGACTGTCGGTGGAATTTTACCAAGGACTACTGTGTTCATCAGAACAAAGCAGTTCACTGTGAAAATCTACCAAGAACTATAATGTTCAGCAAAATATTATGGTTTTGTCCTTGGGGTACAGGTGTGCTCTAACTAGCTGGAGCCTTGGTAATGAGTAAAGATAGCCATATACGGATGGTAGAAGTTCTATTGGTTCTCTTAGATAAGGTAGAATGAGTAAACTGGCTGAAAAACACTCTTTTTATTGAAGAAATTGGCAAAGAGAATCTGCGTTTGCTCCAGGGAAAAAACAAGGTGAGAAAGACTACAAGCCGCCTTCCCAAAGACTCCCCTTCCCTCCGCCCCCCCCCAGACGACCACCAGGAGGCAATGTGCAGGTGCAAGGATAACATAAACTTTCAAACTAACCCAGCGTCACTCATGCATGTGTATGTTTGTGTTATGTAATCCAATGAATATTCACACTCTATAAGTTTCTGGTAAAATGTGCGGTGGGCATGCAGGCTTTGTGGAAAAATCCCCTTACACCCTGGTGCCAGAGTAAACATACCTGCTTTATAACTATTCGAGTTGTAGAGTCATTTTTCCCCAAATCAGGACCAAATTCAACAGTTGTGAATTCAATCTGTGTTTTGGTGTCTGGAATGATTACTGTTTAGTGACTGTAGACTGGTGGTAGAGAAATATTTTGAAGGTGTGCTATCCACTTGTGGAGCAGCAGGTTTTTTTCAGTACCTGGTAATCACTTTGGAGTGTGTTATTGACTAGTATCATCCGATTATGAAAATTGCATTATATTATCATATTTTGTCCCCTTTCTTTGTAACTCCTATGACATTGCAGTGGCTAGCAAACAAACAAACAATGGATGCCTGATAAGGTATAGTAATCATCACTAACTGCTGTCAGGGTTGTCCAGAAGTAATTTAACTATCAGTCTTGTGTCATAAGACACTAGTGCTATTTGAGGATTTTTCAGCATCCTCGTCTTTGATCTTTGTTTTTACACTGGTGTAGTAGGCGAGGCAAAAATGGAAAAATAAGTGAAATCAGAAGTAGAAGCTCTTTTTTTTTTTTCCTGGTGTTCTGCATAGTTTTTCAAAACTTTTTAAATTTTCTGTTGGCAAGAGGAATATTGACACATGTCTTTCATTAAATGTGGGAGAGGTTTGACCATGATAACGTTCTACTAGAAGTGACTGACATTAACTTTGTGTACTTACTATTAAAGAGATTGTTTACTCAGGACCTCATTGTACTCAAAATGTCAGATTGTGACATCTTCAAACACTGGCCAGGCTAGGGGACTAGTTCCCCTGGGAAGTCTGCCTTAAGCCAGTGTAGTCATCTATTACTGCTGTTTTCATATGTGAGTGGATTAGTATCGTGCTTTTCCAAAAGACAAAACTATTACAGACTGATTTCGCCCCGCCCTGCTTTGGATAGTGGCAGTGTATTATAAAATACTCGTCAGAAAGCCTTCTCCCTATCCTCTACATTATGGGGTAAGTTCACAGGAACGACACACATGTTCAAGGAGTCCTGAGAATGAAGAAGAAATAGGCCTTTCTTCCTGCAATATGTTAATGTCAGCTCTTCTTTCCATAAAGAAATATCACTGCTTTCTCCTGATAGTATGTATCTGCGTTTTTGACAGAAATGAAATGAAACATAAAGTAGTTTTAGAGTTCTTCCCCTCTGCCCTCCAGCAAACGTGTTAATCTAATATTCAAACTGAGTGTTGCAATCCTTTGCAGTTAGCATGAAACATTGTCCTCCTCTGATAAAGCTGGGATCTGTCTCATACTACAACTGTGTGATCTTAGTCCTAGGCTTCATATGACCTCTTCACAGAATCACAGAATGATTGAGGTTGGAAGGGACCTCTGGAGGTCATGTAGTCCAACTCCTCTGCTGAAATGGGGACACCTAAAGCTGATTGCCCAGGACCATGTCCGTATAGCTTTTAAATATCTCTGAGGAGGGAGACTCCACAACCTCTAGGGGCAACCTGTGCCAGTGCTCAGTTACCGTCACAGGAGAAAAGTGTTTACTGATGCTCAGAGGGAACCTTCTGTGTGTCAGTTTGTGCCCATTGCCTCTGGTCCTGTCACTGGGCACCACTGACAAGAGTCTGGCTCTTGGCTTTTTTGCACCCACATTCCAGGTATTTATACTCATTAGTAAGATTCCCCCGAGCCTTCTCTTCTCCAGGATGAACAGTCCCAGCACTCTCAGACTTTCCTCATAGAAGAGATGTTCCAGTCCCTTCATCATCTCATGGCCCTTTGTTGGACTCTCTCCAGTAACTCCACGTCCCTCTTGTACTGAGGAGGCCAGCACTGAACACAGCATTCCAGGTGTGGCCTCACCAGTGCAAAGACGAGGGGAAGGATCACCTCTCTTGACCTGCTGGCAATACTGTGCCTAATGCGCCCCAGGATGCCATTCCCCTTCTTTGCAGCAAGGGCCCACTGCTGACTGATGTTCAACTTGGTGTCCACCAAGACCCCCAGGTCATTTTTTGCAAAGCTGCTTTCTTGCTGGGTAGCCCCCAGCATATGTTGGTGCCTAGAGTTGTTCCTCCCCACGTGCAGGACTTTGCACTTCTCCTTGTTGAACTTCATGAGGTTCCTGGCAGCCTGTTTCTCCTGCCTGTCAAGGTCCCTCTGGATGGCAGCATGACCCCCTGGTATATCGACCACTCCTCCTGGTTTGGTGTCATCAGCAAGTGTGCTGAGGATACACTCTGCCCCACCATCCAGGTCATTAGTGAAGATGTTCAAGAGGACTGGACCCCTCACTGACCCCCAGAGTGCACCGCTAGTCGCTGGCCTCCAAATAGACTTTGTGCCAGTTTTCAGTTGACCTCCCTGTCGACTCATCTACCAAGGCTCATCCAGCCTGTACATCACAGCTTCTCTGTGAGGATCCTTATGGGAGAAAATATCAAGGACCTTACTGAAGTCCAGGTAGATGATGTGCACTGCTCCCTCTTTGTCTACCAGGCCAGTTGTTTCATCATAGAAGTTTTATTAAGTTGGTCAAGCATTACTTGCCCTTGGTGAATCCATGCTGACTAGTCCTGATGACTGTCTTGGCTTTCATGTACTTGGAAATGGTTTGCAGGATTAGCTGGTCCATCAGCAAAATTTTCTGCTTTTTAGAGAATTTTGAGCAATTTGGTCTCTCTTGATATCCACAATTCTATTGACTTTTCTTGCTTGCTGTGTAAGTGTGGCTTAATTTCATGAAGTGTTTTCAAGGGTGCTGTTCTTGACTTTCTTGTCATTCTCATATCCTCTTTTCCTGCAGCTGAACTCACTGGTAGGAGTTACATGTTTTAATTTCCTGCAACTCTGAAAATCTGATGGTTTGCTATGACTGTGAGCTGTTGGAGTTAAATATTGATTTACTGAAGTGTGTGTTTGTAGTATTGTATTATATGGGTTCGTTCTCAAAATACCTCATACAATCAGCTCTCTTCTCCCATCTGACAATGGGGAAGTGGCTGGGAAACCCTGGATGATATTAAATGTGGGGGGAGGAGAATGTGAAGGTACTAGATGGGCTTTGCACATGGCTCTGGCACATGGCTCTGGCAGGGCAGAAGTTCTGCAAAAATCCCTGCAAAGAGCCCTCATGCAACTTCCATGTGAAACTACTTGAGTGTGTATTGCTCCCCTAGTTCTGAGACAGTGTTGTAACTGTGCGCCACCTGGATTAATAAACCTTTCTGGAACCTAAACCAAGGTATGGTAAATATGAGTCTCTCTGCAGAAACCAGTGTGGGATGAGCAGGGTTGGGGCAGAGCCAGAACTAATAAATGCTGCTCATCTGAATTGGTCTGAAGAAATCTAGCTCTAGGTTACTGCTCAACTCAAGGCTGAATTAGGACTAAAAGTGATGTATAACTTCTTTTTTTTTTTTTTTTCATGTAATTTTTAAGCTATACACAAAGAGTATAACTACCTACAATTCATCCTTAGTTTGTTTTGAAATAAATGTTGTTTTAAATAAGGATAATCATGGTTTGCAGCTTGGAGTCGTGTATGTGGAGAAATCCTGCTTCACATTATAATAAACTTCTGTTGAGACAATCCTTTTATAGTGAACTTTCCATTTATGGGCAGTCCTTAGTTAAAGAAGCAATTGTTTGAATTACAGATGGGAAACTCAGTTTAGTATTCATAGTAGTATGTAGGATGGTGGTATAAGATTTTAAAGTGATGTGACAAAAAACAGTCCTGAACTATTAAGGGGGTTGTTATGACTTGCTGCTAAAAGGTGTTACTTTTCCTTTTACTAAAAGGATCATTTTAAAAGGTTGTGTCGTCTGTATGCAGTGAGAGCTTCAGAGCAGAATCAGCAGATGAGGACTGAAGCATTTAGTGGTGGGTGTCTTCATGGTAACAAGCTGAGCAGAAGGTGATCACAGGGTGATACTATAAAAATCTGGAGATATCTGACATTTACCTACTACAGCTTTCCAAAGACTGTCACTGTTGAAGAAGCTGCAGTACTTGGGAATTACTGACTTAAAAATCTGAGGATATTCAAGACGCATGCTGTAATTCTGTACTTGTCTTTTCAGGGGGTTCTGGGTGTAAAGCAGTCTCTTTTGTACTCCAGATTTCTGTGGTTTATTGCATGCACATTAGCTCATCTCTTCTGCTTTCTTTTAGAGTTGCTTCCAGTCTTTATACCTAACTTGATCTAAAGTGTTTTATAACTGCATGAGTTTCAATAAGGCCAAATGCCAGGTGCTGCCCTTGGGCCACAACAACCCCCAGCAGTGCTACAGGCTTGGGGAGGAGTGGCTGGAGAGCTGCCAGTCAGAGAGGGACCTGAGGGGGTTGATTGACAGCCGGCTGAACAGGAGCCAGCAGTGTGCCCAGGGGGCCAAGAAGGCCAATGGCATCCTGGCTTGTGTCAGCACTAGCATGGCCAGCAGGGACAGGGAAGGGATCTGACCCCTGTACTCGGCACTGGTGAGGCCGCCCCTCGATTCCTGTGTTCAGTTTTGGGCCCCTCACTACAAAAAGGACATTGAATGACTCGAGCGTGTCCAGAGAAGGGCAACGGAGCTGGTGCAGGGTCTGGAGCACAGGTCGTAGGAGGAGCGGCTGAGGGAACTGGGGGTGTTTAGTCTGGAGAAGAGGAGGCTGAGGGGAGACCTCATGGCCCTCTACAGCTCCCTGAAAGGAGGGTGCAGAGAGCTGGGGATGAGCCTCTTTAACCAAGTAACAAGCGATAGAACAAGAGGGATTGGCCTCAAGTTGCGCCAGGGAAGGTTTAGACTGGATATTAGGAAGCATTTCTTTCTAGAAGGGGTTGTTAGGCATTGGAATGGGCTGCCCAGGGAGGTGGTGGAGTCCCCATCCCTGAAGGTGTTTAAGAGTCGGGTAGACATAGCACTGAGGGATATGGTGTAGTTGGGAACTGTCAGTGCTAGGTTGATGGTTGGACTGGATGATCTTCAAGGTCCTTTCCAACCTAGATGATTCTGTGATACCATGCTTATTTTTGTACAAGAAAGAAAATGTGTGTTGCAGCATGCAGAGTGTGAATTTAAGTGTTGCTATACATCTTGAAAAAATTGTCAGTGTGGTAGAGGCAAAATCTGCTTTATTTTCTATGTCCTAGTATTATTAAGAGTAGAGTGGAATGCACTGGCTTTAACTTCTTCCATTTGTAACATGAAAATAAGCAAAATCCTGTAACTGAGCATACCTGTATTTTTGACAGATGTTGCTATGGTAGTTGCAAAATGCTGGTGGAGTATGTGATAAATGTAATATAAAGGTTACTAGAAAAATAAAATACATTGACATATTCAACGTTGCCGTGAAGCGGGCTAGTAGATTGTAGCTGTAGTTGTAAGCAGCATATTGACAAATGTGGTATCCCCAATGGACTTCATTTTTAGGTGTTTGTGTGTGGGAGTGGGAAGGAAGGAAGGAAGGGTAGGTAAGTGGATGGGGACCAAGTGACTTTCACAGCTGGTCTCTATAAACTTTTTGATCACAGCCCTTAACATAGCATGGTTCTCCTCTTTGGTGTTCAGGTATTGTAGCATAGCTGATGCATGTTTAAATTTCAATGATTAGTTACCATGTCATTAAGAAGCAAAAGCACAAGAGCATGAAAGAATAAAGATAGAAGGGAGGGACTGGGATTCTCTAGAGTTAAACAATCTTTACTCTGAGACCCCAATGATATAAATGGTATAAATAGCTGTCATTTATAAACATCATGGTAGAAATAACTTAACACTTGGACTTTGTATGCGAGATGAGGGAGCAAGAGTATTTTTGCTGTTTGGGGTGCACGTACAACTACAAGCAGATTCTGATTCTGATTTTGTTTTGTCATCTTCAAAGAGTTGTGTGGCCCTGAGCAGCTTGTGGAAGGTGTAAGTTTGCAAAGTGTTTGTTTACTTGATACACTTGTTTCTTTACTTTTTAGGGTCGGAGTCTCAGGAAGTTTGAACCCAAGTATAGACTGCGTGTATCTCTAAACTGCTTTTATAATTGCTTTAATTCTGTTTATGTGTGTGCATGTAGATGCATGGTGTCTTCCTCCCCAAGTATGTCTTCTGTGCTACAGTGTCTTGAACATACTTAATTGTTTGATGTTAAGCTCAGGAAGCTTGGCCATGTTTGAACTCCAGAGTCTTCACATGGCTCAAAGCTGTAAGATACTTTCTTACATGGTTCAGAGGGTCCCCAGAGCTTGAGGTACGATTCGTGTATAAGAGGTGATTGTGTCTCCTTGGTGTTTCTGTTGTTCCAGCAAAACACAAGACTGCAGGGTCAGCAGTGTTTACTGTTTGGTTTCCTGCCCTACCTGAGGATTTGGTTTACACCACAGCCAAAGCCAGCTCATTTTGTGATCTGTCACATGGTGCACCCTTGGCATGGGAATGGCACTTGAGTGCTGGTAGCCTCTTGTGGATCAAAAGCCACAGCCTGACCACCCATGGTGTTGCCAAGGTCTGTTTGAGCTATGGGTTCACCACATCCCTGAAAGCCATACTCAACATCTGCAGAATTTAAATATAAGAAAAATTGAGTTACTGTGAAGCACTGTGCTGTAACAGTGACTTAGTTTCACTGTTTGAAAAATAAAGTCAAACATGCTCAATAAGGGCTTTGAGGCTTATCTGGTATATTTTGTCATGTCCTATGACTTGGAGGTGAAGACTGTAGTTTATGTAGCTTAACTGACTGGTTTGGGATTCTTGTATTTTGCTAGGTACAACATTGATCCTGGCTTGTACTGTCCATTTTTCTCTCTTGGGGCGTGCATGGAAGGTTTGAACTCTTTGTTCAGTCAGCTCCTAGGAATCTCCCTTTATGCTGAACAGACACAGAGAGGAGAGGTTTGGTCTGAAGATGTTCGGAAGTTGGTAAGTATTCTTTTTCCCAGCATCTGAAATGACAAGGGGAAGTCAGATAAGATTGTGTGTTCTGCTGAGCCACAAATCACATTTTGTTTTTAAATTACTTGGGTACCTATCAACAGCACAGACTGGTTGTCTAGTCTTAGTTGAAGTCACACCTCAAGGGCTTTATACTCTCTCTAAGTGCCTTTTGTATGTTTGGTATTTTATGGCCTTTATAATATGTCTCTGTGTGAAGGGTGCCTGAATCAGAAGCAGTTTCCCTGTTTGGAGATTATTGTTGCACCTTTCAAGTTGTCCTTCTGCATAAGCCCTGCTAGTTTTCTTTAGTTTCAGTTGGTAGATGGATGTAGATGGCTAGAATACTGTAGGTGGATATTCTATCAGTCATGTGTCTTTGCCTCATTTTTTTTATTCTTTATGTCATCTTCACTTTGAGATTTGTTTTTTATGTCTTTATTTTTCTGCCCTCTTTAGAGGAGGGTGGAAATAAAAACTTGGGCAATAGTTTACTCATCAGATTCTCAGGTTCCTCTGTTGTGTTCCCTCCATATATTCACTGCCAGATCTTCACTGCTCTTCCACCTTGAGCCTGCAGCAAGAGCTGCTGTTCTTCATACTCTGTGGATCAATTTATAATTACTCCTCACTCTAATCAGTTTCTGTTACTATTGACTTCTCAGAAGTCATTTAGGGGCAACAGAGTGTGTTACTTTTAATACTAATCTGTGACTATTTAGTTTTGAGTGAAATTTAGAAATGGCTGTAGTTTGACGAACAAGTTGTGAATCTTGTATATATTTCTTTTTCAACTAAAATTACCAACAGATTTTACATTAATTATTCCCAGTTTATTTGTCATTTATTCATTATAAATTGGATTAGAATACTGTGTCTTTAATTTATACATCTTAGTGCTTTTACTCTGTAAATGATACTCCTTTTTCCTTCAGGCTGTTGTTCATGAAACCGAAGGTTTGCTAGGATACATCTATTGTGACTTCTTTCAGCGACCTGATAAACCACATCAGGTAACATTTATGATCTGATTCCAGAATGAGTTTTATTTGAGTAATGACTAGTGCTAGGCACATTTGCATTCAGTGTAAGTTTAGTAAAAGTTACCTCAATTTAAAACAAATTAAATTTAAACAGGGGAAGTCAGTAATGTCAAATGTGGTTTTAGGTAAATATTTTTGTAAGTAATCTTTCTTTTAAAAACTGTCACCTGATAGGCTGAACTCAGACTCTTTGTTCTACAGAATGACAGGCACTATGAAATGTAGAACTCTGTTTGAGAAATGGTAGATTTTTAAACACCTATTTTCTGGTCTACTATTTATACGTAAAAGCAACATGAAATTTCAGTATTCTCTGAAGGTGAAATCTCATAACGACAACTAATTTTTAGTCAAAATTCTACGTAAAATAGTAGACAGTTCTAACTGCTGTGGCTCACTCGTTCATGCTGCTTTAGTACCAGTATATTCACAATATGATGCTATACAACAGACACTTCACTCTGTAGAAGCTTCTGCAAACTTTTAGTGAGGCGGTAAGTGGACAAAATTTAAATCTACATTAGTTTAATATATTACTTTGCTAATATTTCACAATATAGTGTATGTGCTTGTGCAGTATATTTTATAAAGAAGTTATTGCTGAAGAATGAGGAGAGAACTTTATAAATTATGGATTTGGCACATCAGTAAATTTCTTTGAGCTGCTGATATTTGTATAGAAAAATTGAGAGGTTTTGATAGTTATAAAACAATAAAAAAGTTTATTATCTAAAAGCAATACAGTCTTTTCTTTATGAAATAAAGGTAGTTTCCGTCTGGATATAGATGGAACAGTCTGCTGCTGTTGAATGATGTTGTTAATGATCATTGAATTCAACTTGTGTAACTGAGTATATGTTTATGTTTAATTGTTTAATAATTTCATCATTGTTTTAGTATCATTGATATAATGATATTGGTGTCCATATGTTTGCTTTTATCTTGAAAAGGATTGTCACTTTACAGTTCGAGGAGGCAGGCTAAGGGAAAATGGAGAGTACCAGCTCCCTGTAGTTGTTCTTATGCTCAGCCTGCCCCGTTCAACAAGGGGTGCACCAACGCTACTAAGTCCTGGCATGATGGAGAATCTCTTCCATGAAATGGGACATGCTATGCATTCTATGCTGGGAAGAACTCGGTACCAACATGTCACTGGTAAAAAAGTTGGAATAGTGATTTTTTGTCTTTAGTTAAATGTTTAGTTTCTAGAATAAGGGAGTAGACATAACACAAGCAAACAAAACAAGAAAAAGAGGATGAACCAGAAATGGTTGAGTTACATTGATACTTCTACATCTTTGATGATTTGAAAGTACAATATCAGATCGCCAGATATTTTCAAAAACCCAACCAAACAACACTTGAATATTCTTCTCCTCCTAATAAGAATTAGGCATTTATATCTCTTCTTTCTGTACTGCTGATCTTTGTTCTAGCAGTGGTATCCATTCTTGCAAGTTTGCCTTATGTGGAGTTTATAATAATGGAATAGTTGTAGGATTGAAATAAATTGAGCTAAACTTGTGCCTAGCATAAAAGCAGAATGAATCCTGGGTTGGAAATGATTTAGGAAACTGAATTAAGGAAATTTAGTAAATTACTTCTCACAAGGAGTATACACTGGCAATATGGCAAATCTGTAAAGCCAGGCCTTTTCTCTAGTTGATTCTAATTAAAGCAAAATTAATAAATTAAAAACTTACTGTATTTGCAAGCATGGTTAACTCTTAGGCATTTTTATCATATGTAAATGAACATGAACGAATACGCAATCACAGCTTAGTGGGTGCACAGTAAAAGGGATATTGCCTTTTTCCATTTAGTGACTCTTCACAAGCAGTGGCAATGATTGTACTGGCTGACAGCTCACTGGCTGCTGTGGCCTTCTGCAGTTGTGACAAATGGGTCAAAGACATGTTCTGGCTAAAGCTGCTTTGGCATGGTAGTTTTCATACCTTCTGTAATAGTGTGCTGGCAATCCCATTTGCAGTAGATGCTTATTAAAAAACCCCAACACTTAAATAGATGAAATTGTAGCTTCCTTGTCTGAAGGATTTTTTTCTTTAATGTTTTACCATTTTTTTGTTACAGTAATAATACAAAGGGGAGTCCATGGTAGAGTTATGTGTTATCAACAGATACTTTGTACCCAGTGACAAAATAGTCTTTTTTAAGTCTTCCACTTAAAATAGACTGAGCTGTTTGTAAGTATGTCGCTAGGGAACATTGTTAAAACAAATGAACACTATATATTCTGTTTCAGTATAAGTTCTGTATGTTCCTTGGGACAGTTAACGGCACTCTCCCACCCCTTCCACTCATATGGCTTAGCTCATCTTGACCTTCAGGAGTATTTATAGGGCCGAAGTAACTGCTTTGATGGGCTTCTCCTCTTGTGGTGAATCACATGCATCTGCATGTCAAAGTCTCGAAGTGGCAGGAAATAGCTAATTTTGAGGATCAGACTTCCCATGACCCCCTGTGTATGGTTTCAGTGTTGCCTTAGCTCTAGACAGTCCTGTATCCCAGGGGATTTCACTCCAGATCTAGCATTGCACAAACAGCGTAGAAGATGAGTCATGTTGTTTCTTCAGAGAACCTGGGGTCTTTTTTTAGGATTTGGAATGTGTGAAAATCAAATGGCTTGTCCCAGGGGTGTCTGTCAGGGGCCATCTGCACTCATGAGACACTGGGGTGGCAAAGTATGGAAACAAGATGACTATTGGCTATTCTGAGAACAAAAAATTTGATATTGTAGTTGAGATGCACTGAGTTATTTGACATCTTTCCCACTCTCTTCCTGCCTCCCTTTTCTGATTAACATTCCCAAATATTCAGGAACCTATTCTGCTGGTAATGGGCCCAAAATGGGTAATACTGTATGTTTTTGACTTAAGATATTCTTCTTTTTAAGTTAATCTGACACTTTACTGTATGCATTTATTGCTTAATGCATATGTGCACGCATAAGATTTTTTTAAAACCTAGCTTGTATTCCATTTTAGTTCATCATGTAGTAAAAAATACCTACATTTATTTTACAGGAGGACTAATTTATCCCATATAACTGCCCAACCTTTTACCTTTCTGACTTTCAGATAATGCAATTTTTCAGAAGTTTCTTAGTGTTAAAATAATTCTGTCACTTTATTAAGGAGCACTGAGAAAGCATAAATGGCTGGGGGATATCAGTGTAGTTCTGCAGGCATTTGTCTTGGGATATGCCTTGCTTTAGGCTTTTTAAAAATTATTTTCAAATAACAAAAAAGACTGCTAATGAAGTGTGATGGTACAAAAGAAAGATTGAGGTATTGTATAAGAACTGAATGACTGGATAGTGCAGTGTTAGAAGTGAAATTCAGTTCAGAACTACACAGTGAAGGTTATGTATTTAGAGTGCTATCAAATGGATATTTTAACAGTGGTGGAGGAACAGAACAGTTTTATGTGTTAATGCAGAACTAAAAATAGCTAATGTGTCTGTGAAAGGGGCAAATGTGGTTTCAAATTACATCAGAGGTGTATCTAACAGCAGTAAGTCTTAGAATGATTAAGAAAGAAAGTGGTAAAACCTCATGCAATGCTTGGGTGTGGTTTTGTGTCTGGTCTGAAGGTGAATTCAAACTGAAGCAGGCGCAGAGACAATGGATCGTCTTTTAGACTTTATCTTGTCTTTGGATAATGAAGGCTGAGAGAGAATATAGTTTCTCAATTTAGGAGGTAAAAAACTGTGGGAAATGCTATTTAAATTAAAGAGCAGTGTTGGTCTGAAAACATTGAGTATAAACAGATTATGAATTCAGATTAAAAATTAGAGAAAGATTTGCGAAGATCAAAGGAGTGATTTTAAAAAATAGTCTTCAAGAAATAGTAGTAGAAGCAAAAACTGTGCTAAAGACTAGCTTTGAATGTTTACAGTGTCTCTAGAAGAGACACATTACCTCTAGGTGATGACCCAGTGGGCTCAGTATTAAAGCGACAACTTTGTACATCCGTAACTTTAATATAGAATGCAGCTTTGATTTGGTAATGTGTTATACTTCTTAATATCTTCCATTATGTAGGGTGCTGATAAAGATTAGAGTAAATAAGGTTTTTGGGAAAGTGTTTTTGAAAATACTAACTGTGAAGATACTACCTCATTGCACTTACTTAGGACATGTCTTCAATCTGTAAAGAGTGTTCCTTGGATGAACAACTTGGTATTATAAAGCAAGGTTAATAAAAGTATAAGTAAGCTCAACAAACAGATGGAAGCTAAAAATTGTAACTGTGAATAGGATTAAGGCAGAGTTTTATTTACATTGTAGTTTGATTTAGGTTTAGGACACTTAAATAGATTTGGTGTTTCATGTAGGGCCAGTTTGGCTGCAGTCTGGTTTAGTTTAAAAAGGGTGTGATCCAGAGCTTTATAAGGTGCCTCACCCAGCTGTTCAAATATTTTGTTTTACTTTGTGATTTATAGTAAAATGTGTAGTATTATAATGAAGCTTTTCTGGCAATATGTACAATAGTGCTATGGAAATAAAATATTGACTTAATAAGCAAAAGAACCCTAAAGTTCACCAAAAGTCCAAACTGAGAGTTGCAAAATCTTTTGGGAAGAGTTAACTATTTGTGTTAATGAAAATAGCAGATGCTAACATGTACAATTATTTTACCTCTAGGAACCAGATGTCCTACTGATTTTGCTGAAGTTCCCTCAATTCTGATGGAGTACTTTGCAAATGACTATCGAGTGGTTAACCAGTTTGCAAGGCATTATAAAACAGGGCAGGTAGGAAAAATTATGTAAACTACTACTAGGGAAACTAATATGTAAACTACTGAAAATAGAAAAGAATCATATTTTCATGCGTTGTTTGTTAATAATGTTTATAGTCGAAATGAACAGTGGGTAGACACTGTCTTAATACTGTAATTTCAATTATTCATTAAAAATGTTAGTATTCTCATTGCAGAAAAGCTAATTGTAATCTGTAAAAGAATACTAGATTGTTATATTCAGGGTTCCAATTACATTCCTACAAGGGTTGTGTAGTTTCTACACTACAAAAACTTAGAGTGGTAGGTGAATAACTTCTGTGTGAATCAAGTTATGTGGAATGTTTAATTACAGGTAAGTTATGACAAAAATAGTGATTCGTCATTGAACTGCTTAAGGTCTGTCTTAAAGATCGGGTACCAAATCATGGAGATAAATAGAAATGATCTGCAGTGTTTAGCACAGTGTAGGGTAGTCACTGAAATATTTTGTGATGAAAAGTTTACTGCTTTATTTATGATTAGATTAGGATTAGTTAGATTCTGGCAGTCATGAATCTCTGCATTAAAACTGATAGCTTTTTTACATAAAGCTATTCTATGTCAGTCTACTGCAAGGTTCTACTTTCCATGGGAAATTTAGGAAACAGTGCTCTTTGGTGACTTTCAGTGACTGTTTTAATGCATGGCAACAAAGTGATTTACATTTGTACAGCCATTTCTAAAACACAAACCAGTAAACAATAAGCAAAGATCTTTTTATAGTGCTTTTGATTGAGGCAAGTTTCAGTATACTCAGATGTGATGGTTGAAGAATAGACTACCCATCAATGCAAAAACAAGGAAGCCTCTTAAGTTGTGTAGTATTACAGTTTGTTAAAGCTTTTTATCCAGCACTAAGCGTTCGGTATATTTCAGTATTATGGAAGTGGAATTGTGTTTGCCTCCACATAACAGTTAGAAAAATACATTGCTTAACTTCTGTTTTAATACATACTATTTGATAAATTTGTTCTGTGTTTTTTTTTTTTTTTTTTTTTTTTTTTTTTTTTTTTTTTTTTTTTTTTTGCAGAATTGATTGCATTAAGAAAGTCTCCTTGAAACCTGGAAGCTAAAAGTACTCAGTTCAGAAGTGTTTACCATTTATATGTTTGAGACCACATACCAAAATAACTGCTTTCTAGTGTTCTCTATAAAGTTCATGTAGTGTTTAAACATTGTGGAGTTAATCTGATTGCATATGAGTTCAGAGAATGAGTTTGACTAAAACATCTGAAAGAGATTTGTGGAACATTATTTATGGCTTTGTATTTTCAAAATGGCTTAACAAATCTAAACCATGTTCAGTTGCAGTGGAAAAGCTAGGAACCAGACACTCTGTCCCATTTCATATTTCCACAAACAACTTCTGTTTATTGGTGGTGAAATCTTGCCCTTTCAGAGAGCAATTGAGAGAGAGGTTTAATGTAGAAATTCAGTCTTGAAGGGGGCAAGAATGGATTATGCTAGAAGATGAGAAAAGAGCCTGGAACTGTTGTGTGGCTTTTGAGGGTTTTAGTTGCCTTCCTTTTAATTGCTTTTTAAAAAATTTAGAATGTATTTTTAAGCTATCATCCAAGATATATAAATCTGCTTTTGCTTATGTTGGTTCATCTAATCTAGTTTTAAGAATCTGATATCAGATTTCTGTGTCTGACATTTAAATACAAATACATTGAAGTAATTTTTTTCTATTATTGAAATTTAATGATTGTTACAGCAATTACTTTCATCTGTTGTGTATATGTTACAAAGTACTTTGAGTAGAAAATCCCAGCTCTCTTACATTTACAACTTCACAAAAATCCTTTTGGGGCTTGTTTGCTGTGCTTGTACCCTGACTAGTTTTTTGGTGTGCAAACAGAAATTTAAATCAACATTTTCTTCTCCAGTTTTTTAGTTATTTGAAAGAAAAATGAGTCCATTTTATCCGCTTTCAAAGGGAAATAAGGAAGGTGGGTGAAACAGTCAAAATGTCAACTTTGTAAAACCATTTCATTCAGAAGTTGTTCCATATGAGAACTTCCATTAGGTTTCTTCTTATGAATAAAGAGACTGAGATTCTCTGTGTGAGAAGGATCCTTCCTGCAACAACCATACCAACATATCTCTGATGTATGTTGGCAGAAGGAGGGTTTTTTACTGAACTTGTTGAGGAGGCAGTGCACATAATTTGAAAAAGTATCCTTCTTTCTGCATTGCTGCATCTATTTAATAATTTTGCATGCAAATTTAAAGTGGTCATTATTAACACTCCTACTGAACATAGTTACATAAGAAAAACTCGGTAGCATAGTCTTATTTTATGATTGCTTTTGCCAGTTGCAGAACTGGACCTGAGGATCCTCATTTAGGATCAGTGATTATAGGAAGAGGAGGGGAAGAGGTGTTGTTTGATTATTAAAACATGTGAACTGTTGAAAACTGTTTTTTTGTAGCATTCCAGGAAAAAGATTTGGTGGGCAGGTTTTCAAAGATGAGAATGCATTATGCATACAGATGTGGATCATGAAGATCTGGTCCAGAATACCTTGAAGTTTATAGAATAGAAAGTTTGTCTCTGCTTTCTGTGCATTTTGGATAGTCATGCTGTTGAGTACTGAGGAGTGAAAAAGCTTGCAAGCTCTTCTGGCAGAAGGAGTAAGTCTTGAGAATTTAGTTCAGAAAGCTGGCCAGCACAAAAATATTTGCTCCAAGAAAGTAGCAAGCCTACTTTTCCTTTCATCTTGAGATAACTCAACACAGTGAATCTGTTGGGGGGTGGGGGGAAGATATAGGATTGTGTTAATTAGTTACTAAAGTTGAATTACTCGGGTAAGCTCATGAAGTCAAGCCGTACCAAAATTAATTCATAACAGTGTTTATGAAGACAATCTGGTGCATGTGTACCATTCTGTATCACTCTGTGTGTTTGTTTACTTTCATTTGTTAAGTTCACAGATATATGTGGTAGGTCTATCTGGCTAAATCATTTTAAGATTGTGTGTCTTTGGAGGCTCTCCTGAACAAAGGCCAGTACTTCAGCTGTTCAAATTTGAGCTGACTTCATTTTTCACAGAGATGGAATTACAAAGGCAGTATTGTATTAGCATGATTACAAGAATAAGCCCACAGATAGTAAATAGTCATGTGTGGCAGTTACTTCACAGCAGTAAGGAGTTAAGTGTGCTTTGGGACACAGGGAATTCTGTTCTTTTAGCCACCATGGCAGACATGCTGAAAAAGTCATGCCAAGATCTTAAAGCTACTTAATATAGAATGATGGAAAAGTGGAACCTGAAGTAAAGCATGTAGCGTTTTAAAAATGGAATGGTAATTCAATTAATGTAGTTTTAGCCAAAGCTCTGTAAAGTCTTTCTTTCAGAAGGAAGATGATAGTTTGATTCTGGACTTATCGGTAGGGCTCATCTTTCAGGATAAGAAAGATAATCATGCTGGTGCATTTTTTTTCTTGACTCAGCTGCTTATTAAGGGGGTATGAGATTGTAATGGAGCAAGGAGAAATAGTTTCTATTGCCTGAAACAGTACATCTTCCTCTGTACATCCAAGACCTCAACATATCTGTATGCCTGACATTCACAGAAACAAACTTTGGAGAGGAGTGGTGACCTTTGAAAAACCCTCTGGAGTTCCCTGCAGTTTTAAAGTCCCAAATGTGCTTTGGGAAAAATAAAGCAATCTTCTTTTTATTATTTCTTGTGCCAAATTCTGCTTGGCTTGTGAATTATGATCACAACACAATCTTCGAGCCAGATCAGTAGCGCTGATAGATTTAAACAAAAGAACATTTATATCTTTCTCCTGTGCCTTTTTGTCAATAGGTATTGTTGTAAGAATGATGTTATAATTTCTTGCTGATTTTAATCTGCTCAAAGAGTAGAGCTTGATCTTCAGGGCAGAGTAGATCTACATTGTTTGATATTCAGATGATTGCAAAAAAAAAAAAAAAAAACTTTGGTATTACCTACACTTTATTGGTCTCTAGAAGGTGGTGTTAAGCTATCTCCTGTGCAAAGTCTGTAATAAATGCTTAGCTCTGAAGTGAGAATTAGACCTGCTTCAGTTGTTTCTTGAGTGGGGCTGGATGTGACCAGCTGTCCCAGGGAGTGCACAGAGTCTGTCCACATTGCTAAACCTTGCAGCTCTCTGCCTCAGTGAACTGCAAACTTGGATTTCCTGATTCAGTTGAGGATCTGTGGAACTTTGGTTTACCATAATGCCAGTTAGAAAAGTCTTAGTGCCTCTTGTTCTATTTATTTGGTGTACCAGCTGAAAGCCTGTGCTCTTAACTACTTCTTACCATCATTTAATATAGCAAAAATATAAAATTGAAAATCCATTATGTTGAAAGAGCTGGTTTGACCTTACTGGTAGGAGAGTTCTTGGCTTTAACCATGTTAAATTATAAATGTGTAAAATATACATGTTTGCTGTTGCCAAACTTTTAAATGTTCGGCTTTTTTAACACTGGCAAATTACAATTTAAGAATTCCCATCCACTTTTCTCCTATTTTACTGTATCCAAAATGCAGGTTCTCTTAGAAGAAAGCAGTTTTGTTTAATAACATACTGTATTACTTCAGTAGGAAATTAAAGCCTCCAGAAAGCTGCCAAAACTTGCTGATAGGTTTGGTGCTTAATAACAAAATCTGCTCAAAATTCTACACGTTTCCTTACACAAGGGTTTTTGCATGACAACTAAAACTGTGTTACTGCAAATCCACATTTGCTCTAGTTCCAGGCTGAAAAGTTGTTGCAGTGCATGACTCAGTCAGTGTAAGAGGATGAGATAAGAGATGTTCATAGAGCCAGGAGAAAAATTGTCCAACCAACATACTTTTTAGCATTTGTAATTTTATTCTATTTTGCTTCTTGCCTTAATAACTTTTTTACATAATTAAGTAGTGTTTTGAACAATACTAATTCCAGTATGGCACGTCAAATGAGTGTGCTACTAACATCTTTATTACTATGGATAACTGCCCATTACTTTAGGAGTCCAAAATCATCATGTAATTTGAAACAGAATTTTTGTGTTTAGAAAGGATAAATGCTGGCCTAACAAGAATATACTGTAGGACAGACTTCATGTTCATTGTTTCATTTTTCTGTGTTGAAATTTAACAGCTGTGCATATTTATGACAGGCAAAATAGTTGGTGGAGTTCTATCCCATTCTTGACCCAGCTAACATTTGTCTTGGAGAAGAGGTTACAAGCCTTGGCAAGCTACAGCATAAAACAGCTGTGGAACTTGAGAGTTTTTCTTATCTGTTTTAACTTCCAGATTCCATAGAGTTAATTGATAACATTTTTGTCACTTATGCGTAGCTTCTCTAGAGTTGGATTTTTATTCTGTGAACATTAACATTGTTTATTTGAAGTCATGTAATTTGCGCAGAGTCTAAACATGTGCCTCTGCCATCAGGATCTGTAGACTTTCACGTTTCTTAAACACTTCAACACACTGTAAAATCATAGGTGTGCTTTTAAAGTTCAGTGTAATACCAAACATCTGTATTACATTTTACAACTTGTAGTAACTTAATATTTTAGCAAGAATCCAGTTATTTTAACCATACTTAATATGTTTGGTTAATAAAACTGCTAGCAAAAGAAAATGCTTACTAGGCAAAACATCTATTGCAAAGCTTCAGGAAAGAACAGAAGAAGTATAAGGTCGAGCGTTCACATAGAGATATTCTTAAAAATCTGGCATGAAGAAGTCTTTGGATGTACTTGTAGAAATCTGAATAGAAGGTAAAAAGAGTTTGCTAATGGCTTGAAAAATGTCTCTGACTTTCAGCATGTGGTGGCATGGATAATTTTGTTGCCATAGATTAGGAATAAATTCAACTTTGTTGACAATTTAAAAGGGTAGATATTTACTGTTCAGTGTGACTGAACATTTTTATGCGGCAGAAGGCCTGACGCTGTCACAGTTGAAGTTACGAAGACCCCACTAGCTCATTGGGAGTTATGTGAGCCTCCATGTCAATCAAAGTGAGCTATGCTCAAAGACAACAGGAGAATCTGTTGTAATACCTGCTTTTGAATACTAGTCAGGGTGACCTGGGAGGACTTTAACTGTGCCATCTGTTCTTTATCTCTAAAGATAGTCATAATATTTTTAACAGTCATATAAGGGAACATAGGATTAATTTAGAGAAAAACAAACACTGAGACACAGTAGTTTCTTGATTGCTATGTAAATTACTGCTGATATCTTAATTGAGATTTCCTTTCTCAATGCAAAGCACTTCAATTATGTTTTTATTACCACCATGAGTTTTGTGTGTGTGTGTGTGTGTGTGTGTGTGTGTGTGTCTCTTCAGCCTTTTCTAGTAGTAAGCATACTATTTACAAATGCACAACAATTCTAAATATATTCTTTTTTTTTTTTTTTTTTTTTTTTTTTTTTTTTTTTTTTATTCAAGCCACTACCAAAAAACATGGTGTCAAGACTATGTGAGTCCAAAAAGGTGTGTGCTGCAGCTGATATGCAACTCCAGGTATGTTCTTTGCATTGTAGTCACTACTTTCTATCCAGAACTTTCAGAACATATTTTAATTCTTCTAATTTTACCAAATTTTTATTTTGATGTAGACACATTATCTAACTATATGCAAATTAATGAAAATAAATTAATATTAATTTTCATGTTTGATTCTGTGAATGTATTCTGGGCTGTCTGCTTAAATGTAGGTGTCTAAATCTGTTACTGTGAAAACCAGAGTTTTTGGAAATGGTTGGATTATCAGACTTCCCAAATGTGGTTTAAGAGTGAGTTCTTAAATTACAGAATCATTTAAGGAGAACTTGCTGTAGAGAAAGCACTGTGTACCTTTGCATCATTAATGTGTAGGAGGATTGAGAGGCACAGGCCACCTTAGTAAAGTCAAACCAGGTTGTTTATGTACTAGAATGTGATTAGAGCTCCTTGTCTTCTGCAGCTCCAGTATGAAAGTGCCAACTTGTTACTGCCATCAAAGTTAGTGGCTGAGCTATAAGGCTGTAAGACTTCTTTCTCACAGTGTTAGGAGCAATAATTAAGTTCATAAAAATTTATTTTTGGTGGGTTGATGTTATTGATCAGTCATTTTCATAAACAAACTATCAGTGTTACTTTTCTTATAAGGAAGTAAAGGAAAGTAGGGTTCTATCTAAAATGGGTATTTAGGGTTTTTTCAGTCCTGCAACAGCAGTTCTCAGGTGTGAACAGCAGCATTAGCATCCAACCAAGTTCTTTTACAGTGAGAGTTTGGCTGCATTTGGTATGCTGCAAGCTTCCGCTTTGTGGTATTTGTGATTTTGTTTTCTTTGCTTTGCCTTAATTCAGAAGCATATAACTTTACAGTTAGTCTGGTGTTTAGGTGAGAACTCTGCTAGTACCTTAATAAAGGGTAGTCGTTATTTTCCAGATGTGGAAAGAAAGAAATTTAAAGATCAAATCTTTGTAGTTCTTCACTTTGAAAAGTGCCCAAATGATTACAATTCTGTCTACAAACATGAGTTGTGCTAGTTAACTGAAGCTGATTTCAGAGAAAAGCTTAGTTAAATATTTGCAGTTTACTCTGTGCGTTTTTTTTATAGTGATTTAAAACTAATCAGAATACTGGTGTGTGGACCTGCAAATGTATGTGTCAGTTACACTAGTTAAAACCAGACTTAACACTGTTTTCAGTGAAGACCTATATTTTTCATTGGTTAAACTTAACAGCTTTTTGAATTATGCTTTCAGTGCAGCACTCTCTGTCAGTGACCAGTGTTGGCTATGCAGGTATGAACAAGGAGAGTACCACCTGTGGCTATACCTCTGTGACATGAAAATAACTGCATCCTTTCTGTAGGTCTGATTCTGAAATGCACACCACTGGCTCTGAAAGATTCTCATCTAAAGATAGTTGAGAATGCAGAAAGAATGTGGGAAAAAATATAATTAATTCCTATAGGAGTTTTTTTGAAAAAAAAACAATTCTGAATTGAAATTAAATTTATACTGAGAATACTTAGTCGTGGACCTCTTCATGAAATCCACCAACACAAAATGATTTGCTGTGTACAGACTGGTAGCCATCAAAGTGATGATCAAGT
The DNA here is from genome assembly GCF_003259725.1 of Athene cunicularia. Classification (NCBI taxonomy): domain Eukaryota; kingdom Metazoa; phylum Chordata; class Aves; order Strigiformes; family Strigidae; genus Athene; species Athene cunicularia. Next base: position 19,565,591 of record NW_020799091.1, on the reverse strand, counting down.
GCTTTCACATGCACCCATTTTTTTCTGGTGTGTCCATAACAGCTATATGTAGATTTGACAGATTTCGTTTCAACTTCTAACATGTATTTGCTATATGTCAAGGTTTGATACCTAATTGACATTATGGGGACTAAATGGGCTTGGATAGCATGAACACTTCAAGTCACAGATATATTAACAAGTGACATGGCCTTCCTGTTCTGTGGCAGGGGAGATGATGTGCTCCAGAAGTCAATCAAGAAGGGGTCATTGCATTGGTCCCATGTGGTGGGCCATGCAATCCACGTGCTGCTTCTGGTCCTCAGCTGCTCCTGGGGTCTCTGTAGTCCCAGAGTGACTCCATACCTCCTAGCTTTAGAACTGGGGAAAGAGCACCCGCTTTTGGTGGGCTCAGATTCCTGTGGGTGCCTAATGATTGACTGGTGCTGGCAGTGATGCAGTGATTGAGCAGGCTGCTTGCCCTCAAATTACTCTTGTGTAAGTAATGTTCAACCAGTCTCAACCCATGCCAGATGACCACAATGCCACACTGAATAATATTACTAATTTCCTATTTTCAGCACCATGTTTTTGGAGATTCCATATGTAATACCCACAGAAGTACGCACTCATTTCAAAGAGACAGACTGGCAAAGTTGTTCTATTTATTACGTCACAAAAATGTCCCAGAGAAGTTGACTGCATGGCAAATAGAAAGTTCATACATTCCCTTGTAGAAGTGTGTATTGTTATTCATGCAGATCTAAAAGTATGATAATTCATTGAAGAAAAACATATTTCAATCTGCAGATTCCAAAGTATATATGTACTATTGTGAATGGTGACTCATACCTTTCATTCAGACTTTGCAAAGAATATATTCTATATTGACAACTATATGGTATGTAAGCCTTATTTGACCTTTGAAAGAAAGAAGAATGCTTACAAATTTTCCAGCAGTGGGGAAAAATGCCTAAAGGTTCTTTTGTGGGCTGTAGAAAATAAGTCTATTGGATGTGAAAATTAAAAATTATTCTGTTTTATCATCATAACTATAACACCTTGGCATTTTCTTCCAGCTCATGTAATTAGTTACTCAAGGGGAAAGATAGGAAAATCCATGCATCTCCTCATAAGGCTTTTGCTATGCAGGTTGAGTCCCAGAGTCTTTCAGTCAAGTAGTAACTTCACTGGAAAATGCATAACTTTACCTATTAATCCTATTAAGCAGACAAGGAGCTAGAAAGAGATGGAATCAAGCAAAACTAATAAATGCCAGTGTCAGTGCAAAATAGAAAGACAGCATGAAGATAACTATTTGATGGTATTTCTATATTTTCAGGTCTTTGGGGAAATGTGTTTTACTGAAGTTAAAAGTCATCTTCTATCTACTGATTATTATTGTTAGCATGCTCCTCAGCAATATCACCTAAAATCCTCTGGTCCCAGGATGTGTCTCCCTTTCCCATTTCAAAGGCCTGTGTAAACACACAGAACTGTTGGTTTGTAGATGGGAATGTTTATAGCTATAAAGTTCATCCAAGTTTATTTTCAGGGGTGGATTTTTCTGTTAACTATGCTGTCCAGGTGGCCTGGCTCAATAGCTTTCTTCCCACGCTTTACATGTGCCAGGATCAGGGGAAAGCTTATAGCTGGCTTGAGTGACTCATTTCCCTATCACCATGTTGTTCTTCAGGCAATGCATTTCACTGACCTTCAGCTGACATTTCCCCAGTGCCTAGTGTGAGTTGAGCTTTTCCTTCAGCTCCCTGACCACAAACTACTCAGCTCCAAATTTTACTCTAGAGAAGGTCCACTGCAGCGCAATCTGTTCTATCTTGTGAGGAACACTGAAGAGCAACCGCAAACAGGTCCTAACAAAGCTAGGAGATAGAAAAAAGAATCAAGGCTGGGCTTAGGCAGGATGCTAAAGTCTATTGTCAGATGTGGAAGTTCTTCATATTTGGTTTGGGTTTTTTGAAGAGGTGGGGGAAATTGGTTTGAAATTACTCCTGCAGAGTCACAAAGGGCTAGGAGAAAGTGAGTTTTCTAGGACTTTTACGTCAGGTAATTTTCAGATCTATTCATGGTACTTACTGTTGGTCATATTCTCAGTCACCCTTGCTACCTTAAATGCTGTAGCTTTTGTTAAACTTTATTAAAAAATGAAATGGGATTCTAGAGACTAGCTCTGAGGATGAAAAGTACAAGCAAAGGCATTGTGAAGCCTCTCTCGTCAAAGATAAGAGTAAAAAAAATTGTAGTTCTTACACTGTAGTATAGGGTTTTCTTTAGATTTTTAGTTTTTTCTTGTTATCAATATAATGATGCCAAATTGAAAACATCCCTGCAGAGTTCGATTTTGAAAAATACATTGTTTGCTATTTAGTGCAGTGTCATTGTGGAGTTATCCTCTGAAGAGGTATTTGCTGCCTGCTCTGGGTTTGTAGATGGGCAGTGTAAAGTGCTTGCATCTCTTGTTCGATGTTGCTATCTGGAACACAAAACTTGCAGTGTCATTAATGGCTGACTGTTCAAGTTTAAGTCTTACTGACCTCTTTTCTCATTACCCATGTAGGAAGCAAGCAGGAAATTCAGGAGTAGCTCCTGCAAGTCATGGCTTCTTCATCCCTCTCCTTGTAATTCTCAGTTTTTCTTGAAAAGATATCAATTTTCACTGTTACCATTTGTGAACAAACACTGTCAAAGGATTTATCAAGATTCTGTATGTTAGAAGACAGCTTATTCAAACAGAAGGAATATGATCCTTTCGAAACGCTTACAGTTTGGGTGAAAGTATGTGTTGTATGCAGCCCAAATAAAATAAATGCTAAAGTCTGATAAATTATTGAAGAGTTCAGAATGGTTTTGTACCCACATTTCATAATAATCTTTTCACAGGTTAAGGTGGTTGTGTTATTCATATCGCATAAAACATCTATTCTCCATGGGTGGAGAATGCCTCCAAGCAGCCTTTTGTCCATAAATTTTCTGCATTTCATAGTTATAACTTCTAAAACAGTGTGTTTATCTCATTAGGAATGGTTATTGCAGTGTCCCTGGGAGTGTGACTGGGCTTGAATCTCTAGCAAAATGATTTGCTTCATCCCTTGCACAGAGGTTTTTTGCGGCTCCCTCTTGTCAGTTTTCCTAAGAAACGTGCCTACCACAGGATGACCTGACCTGAACTCTTTGGCTTCAATATTTGGATCTGCCAAACTTCTCAAAAATGTCTTGTGTTTCACAGCAGTGAATGTCCTCTTCTGTCTTTCCTGCACTTCCACAGAATAGGAAAGCATATTAAAAAAAAGAAATGCTGCAGGTTTTTTTCAGTGATGTCACACATTGAAACTTGGTACTGTCTTCTATCCATGCCTATTTCTTGTTTGCTGTTAAAGTGCCAGATAGTCTTTTTATTAAATCTTGTTTAAAAATACTCTTTTTGAAAAGGGGAATCACTGGAGGGCTTTAGGGACAGGTCTTAATTTTTTTTTTTTAAATGCAGGTGATTTAATACTGCCAGTGTTCTCAGTGACCTAAATACAGATTTATGATAGGTCATGATGGTGGTGATTGTCGTACTCCAAAAACCCGTTTCTCTCCTTGTATGTTATACTAAAAATAGAAGATTTACCAAACCATATGTTTAAACTCTTCCTTCTTCCTAATCTCTCTCCCCCATTCTTTTCTGTTTGTCTTTTTGGGTTGCCAAATGCCAATGCTGTTTGCCAAAGACAAAGATTTATTTTGTCTCCTCAGGTATTTTATGCTGTCTTGGACCAAATCTACCATGGGAAACATCCTCTGAGAAAGTCAACCACAGAAATTTTAAAGGAAACACAGGAGAAAGTTTATGGATTGCCATATGTACCTAATACAGTGAGTAGAAACATACTGACTGTATAAGCTACACCTTTTCTTTGATAGCATATTAATACTTCTACCTCTCCCTGCACGCTCACATACTTCTTCTTGTGTTGTTATGTTGAAAGAATTTTCCTTCTTTCAGCCACTTTATCTAGAGAGTACAGTGTTGGAAATTTTCAGCTAAAAATTAAAATTTGATTATGTACTGTTCTTGTACAGGTGTAGTCGTCTTATGCTAAACTTGATTACTTTTTCTTTTATTTCCTTATTAAGGAAGGCATTGGAACCAATACATGGGAAAGAGGGTTTATTCTAACTTTGGAAAGGACTGTTTGTAAAAGACAACAAAACACTGTGCTGAATGTTGGCATTTGTATACTGTCAGTGTCAGCATGTGAGAGCAAGTCAGTGTGAAGTAGACTTGGAAGTGAGTTTTTCTCACTGTAGTGCTGTGACATTTGGCATGTCACTTATGCTTTCATGTGGTATCTGAAAGTGTTAAAGCCTTGAGTTCTACTGAGCTATGTAATTTTGATCTTCGTCACGACTACTTGTACATTTGTTCTGTGCTTCATGTGACATTCAGAGGTTCAGTTTGCATAGGTGATAATCATGGTATTCCCTGGACTGTCTGGAGTGGAATTCCCAGCCAGAGCATCACCTGAATCACTGTTTGATGCTTTGGTTAGAATACCCAGACCTCTTCTCTGCTTTCTGCTTCTCAGGAAATGTACTTTTCTCCTTAGGAAAAATGTGACTTCTGTTCTCTGAGAAGAAGGGTATTAGGCGATTCATGCTTCAGCTCTTTCCTCATTAAACTGTGTGGCCTCTGCTGGCCTGGCATACCCAGAGAAGTGAAAGCAAAATGTCTTCAGAGCACAATGTCTGACTTCTTAGCATTTTTATAAGTGTTATTTTACACTGTTCCTCTGCAGGTGTTAGTTAGCTTTTGAATAGAACACTTTCCTGCTTTGAAAGTTAGCCTGCTTTTTTTTTGTTCCATTTAAAATATTTTTTATTTAGCTGTTACTTTAAGAAGAATGTAACATCTTGTAATGAGCATAGCCTCACTATGAAGAGAGACAGCAGATTTTGGCCTGAAACTTATCTCAGCAAAATGTGCTGTGAACTTTTTGAATTGTCAGAAAGTCTATATTCTTTACATATATTGAATGTAGAATTAGTGTCTCTAGTCAAGAACTATAATACAACTTAAATTTCAGTAAAACTTACTGAAAAATAACATTAGAAGAACAATTAACACACTGTAGAGTAATTAGTGTCTGCAGTTTGCTTGCTGTCCTTTGCTGCTCTTTCTTCCATACTTAAGATATACCTTTAATTTAATTTGTAGTCCAGATTTAAAAATGTCTTGAAAGTAAAAGTTGGGGTTTTTTTAAGTGACGAGAGTATATTCTTTCATTTAATTTCAGAGCTAAACATTGAAATATATTAAGAGAGACCAACTTTATTTTCATCTGTCATTTGACTAGGTACATATATGGCTTGCAGTGAAAACGAAGTATTTTAATTACTTGAATTTTATCTGTTCTCTATAGGTTTAGATTCAATTATGAATTGCTAAGTCAGGCTTGTATATCTTAGGTTAGTGGTGCTGGGTAAAAGTACTTCTTCCTTAGTGAAGATCTTAACTCCATTAATGTGATTTTCTATAGTAGCATTGTCTGTCAGGGCTTCATAAGCATCCGTTATTATGTCCTCCTAATAAACCTTAATTCTCTCTTACTGCTCTTGATAGGCAAGTAAATTTAGTAAATATCCTCTGAATGTACTTGGGCTTTAGTCTCATTATGCATACTCATTTTCTGAAGTAGAGCCACAGAGTATATCTTCAGCAGATGAATTTCTGTCTTTTTAAGGCAAAGCTTAGATAATAGGATAATTTGTATATATTTTTTTGTGACAGTACATTCAAAATGAGGCACATCAACTGCACCTAATAATTAAATGCTGCTGTGCCTATGTGGAGATACCTATTTTAAGGTAAACCAGTGCATCATCCTCACTAAATACTGTGTCTTATGTGCCAACAGTAGGAGAGATAGTGGGAAGAAAATCCCGTTGAAGTCTGTGTTTACCATTCAAATAGGTTGTACAGGCATTGGGACAGTTGGCACTGCATGCAGTATTATTTACATTGACTGCACTGATACAGATGGTCGCAGAAGCTAGTGCCACATGCAAGGCAGAAAGGAAGAATGGAGCAGTCTGTAGACAGACGGAAGCACTGAGAAACAGTACTCCGTGAGATGTTGTTTTGCTGAAGAATGCAAATCTCAATTCCTGGCTGGCCGTTGCTTATCTGTTCAAAAGTACACAGGGTTTGCTGCTGGCTCCTGGAGGATGAAATTCCACTGGGATTTCTTTGCTCTATTACCGAATCCAGAAGCTGACAACTTCCAGGTAGGGGGCAAAGAAATGTATCTGCCTGTTTTTGGAGTGTCTGTTGGTTTTGTTGGCAGAGCAGATTTGTGTCACTGAGTTTGGAAGATTAATAGAAATTTTGTGCAGGCTGGATCTTTGAGTCATTGTGGTGCCTTTACAAAGAAATAGTCTTCCTTTGACTCTTCTAAGAAAGCAAGATAAACCAAGTAATAATGACCACATATTTTCTTGCTATTTCTTCCTGAATGTACTTGGTTACAAAATCTGTGCACTGTGGGGTACTCAGTACTCTGCTTTTGCTTCAAACTTTTCTTCACATCATAGCTTATTTCTCACCTCTTGTGAAGCCAGTTTCCATTTATTATGGCCTGTCTTTCAATTGATAACACTGTCTGCTTTTAGAGTATCTCCCCTGGTCTCTTCTACCTTTGTCTCCAGGATGCCCAGAAAGACTATTAAAAAAGTATCAGGTGACCCTTTGATCAACCTGAGACATGATCAAAGTTTCTCCCCATGATCTGTTGCTTAGTCCCCTGCCTGTCCCCCAAGTTCAGACTTGAAAACTACTTCCCTTTGAGACAGTCATCAAAATGTAATGAAATGCCATTGTTAGTCCTGTGCCAAGCATAATAATTCCTATCTCCTGCTGTGGGTTTTGGTTTAATATCGTAACAAAAAGTGAGACATGGGGTGAACAGGCTCTGCAGTGATAGTGGAACTTGCAGCCTCCTGCAGTTACAGGAAAGGACTCCCAGTAATGAAGTGGTTTTACAATAAACAGGAGCTGCCCAAATCATCATACCTGAATTTTCCTTGTGAAATATTGAATTAGTTTGAATTATTGATTCTTATTTTCAAAAAATTATTATGGACTTACTATGATGGATATACAATTAATATGCAACCTTTATTCATTTTAATTGGGAATTTTGGTAAGAGATCATGGTTTGACTTTTGTCTGTGAGGAAAAATGGTTTTGAAGAGTGAGGCACAGTGAATCTGGGTTCTTATTTAGATTGCTGCCAAGTAGTCCCTTTTGCCTTTTTTAAAGTTACATGACCTTTCAGTAAGCTTTTCTTCCAGAAACAGAAGAATTTCTTGTGTGGTACTTGAGTACAAAGTGCGATGTTGGAATTAACCCACACGCATCATTATAATTACATTTGATAGGACGGAACATGTTGGTATGTAGGGAGCCTTTTGATATTTTTTTTTGAACACTAAATAATTTGCTATATACCTTTTTGCTCTAGCATGTTAAGTCAAAAGGACTGCCTTTACTGGTGGCCTAAAAATTACATCAGGTTACAGGTTCAATTATGCTTATATACGTTTGTCCAGAGTGCAGGTTTCTTTGGCAGCATGATAACTTCTTAATGGCCTATGGGTGCTAGTGGTTGGAGAGACCAAAACACCTGTGAGACCAAGCGTATTAGCCAGCCAAGTTTGCCAACAGAAAATAAAGCAAGTATTGTTATGGATACCCTAGAGGGAAGAAGTGTATGAAAAATGGTGTATCACCAATGTGGTTGTTAGTCTTTCTTCTTCCTGCAGCTGGGGGAGGACTCTGCCCAGACAGGGATCCTGACCTTGAAAGGCTCCACTTAGGTACGTGTCTTAACTTGCTGGGATTGTGTCTGTCATGATCCTGACAGAGGAAATCAGTGGATGAGATGCAGCCTAACATTTGGAGTGCTTGCTCACCAAGGCTGTCAGGCACTGTAGGAAGATGTGGCTTGCCATCAGTGCTGAGAACACAAGGATTTCGTTAATAGGGCACATATAAAGGCATCTGGGAGGCTGGTCAGCTGAGGAGGAGTTTGTGTCACTAGACAGAACTAGCTTCTCCACAGAGAGAAAATAGTTTCTGCATCACACATTGTTACCATGTGCCCAAGCCCCCTTTTTATTTTGTTGAAGAACACCTGAGTGCAACACAGCGACTGTATGCCTCTATTTCCTTCTTAGGGACCTTTTCCTAGGAGTTTGAAGGTGACCTGTTCCTCAGCCTACTGAGGGCTGGCTGGCAGTTTGAGTGAAGTATCTTGTTATTGAATCTGCCATCTGTGTCGCTGTGGCATCTGTTGTTTTAGGATTTCTTGTTAGGTCTTTGGGGTGATTACTGATATATAGTTTTAACTCTAGTCCTGTATAACTTTTCATGAATATCAGTAACACCATATAAAAAGAATAAATAATCAGACTGGGCAAGCGATGAGGCAGTTGTCTTAAAATAAATAAACGATAACCCTTAACCTCTGAAGGTAAAAGTGGTTTTCAATTCTGAAAACTTTACTCAAGTGGTGACCATTAATCTTGAAATTATTGGTAAGGAAGGCTAAGTAGTGGGTGCCTATTAAATTTTAAACTCTGATTTCACTTATTTTATCTAAAATGCTTCCAAATCTTAGATTTATTAAGTTAAACTCATGTAACCTTAGAACATAAGCAAAACTGAAAGCTAGGTTAAAGGAAATGGGAAAGAACAGCTGAAAGGTAGAACTGTTACTGTTAGCAAAGAGCTTTTAATTGACCAATACTGAATTGTGGGTGAGGGAAGAAAATTTATGGTGCTAATCAATAATATGCTGAAAAGAACTGTGTATTTGAGTATCTGAGAAAAGGAGGTTATTAGAAAAGTAGAAGCCATATAAATGTGTGGAAAACAGAAGACACAATAAGCTCTAATGAGCCAGAAGTAAAATTGTGGAAGTTTCGAGCAGCTTAAAACCCAAAACCATCAATACTGGTTAAAAACAGTGCATCAGAAAGAGGAAGGCTGCTAGATATTTGCTGGACCTGGAAAACAGCTAAGTATGATGATTCAAAAGACACCATGTAATTATCAGAGAAACTGAACCAAAGACACAAACTATCCTGATGCAAAAAAGATTTGGTAATAAGGGACCAAGCCCTTTAAAGACCTTATTAAGATCATTAAAAAATAGAAATCATGATATGACTAAAATAATTACTGAAAGAATACAAGAATTTTGGAAAAAGAAAAAAGGCTAAAAATGCTGAGCTGCAAAACAGAAGTAGTGAAGGTAATAAAGTTCCATAACTACTGAAGAAGTAAGAGGAGAGTGGGGGAGAACAACAAATGTCAGAGAAAGCAGAAATATTCCATGCCTTTGCCTCAGTGTTTTCTAAAAAAGCAGTGATTTTTGATCAGGTAAGCAATGCATGTAATTTTTGAGATGGATAGAAACACAACTGAGATTAAGGAATGAGAGAGAGAGAATAATTAGATTAGATATAGTCAGGTTGTAGGAATATTTAAGTTTGTCAAAGCCGTCACTGACCTGTAGGAATTATCACTCACAAACTCAGGAAAATGTGGTAGTGCTACTATGATAACTACTTTTATGAAGGGAGGAGAACTTGGGAACTGTTGGGAATAGAAAGGAGTTGATAGCATAACTCTAGACTTCATAACTTTTCTGGCACTTGCAAAAGGTAATTCTACAAGCAAACTGTGGAGTTATGCCTGAGGTAACATGTAGAAAACATGCTGAAAGAGCAGGTGAAAATTTAGTTTCAGACAGGGACATTATAAGTGAAAGTCACCAGAGGTTGGTCCAGGAATTACTGCAGTTCTGTGTTTTTGTTAATGATTTGGATGAGAAATTATTTATAATATTTATAGAAGCTCCTTCAGTTGACGAAGATTGCAGAAATAATGAAAAACAGAATTTAGATGATCCAGAGAATTTGGATCCAAAGTAGTTGTATCACTGTTGTAAGTCAAGCAAGTGAGGCAGAAGACTCTTGTGGAGCTCAGGAGGAAAAAGAAACTGTATGATGTCTGGAAGCAAGGTCAGGCTTCACAGGAAGAGTACAGAACTGTGGTTTGTTTAATCAGGGAGAAGACACAAAATGCCAAAGCACAATTAGAGTTGAAACTGGCCACTGTTTCAGTTAACAAGAAGGGCTTTTTAAAGTATGTTATTAGCAAAGGAAGTCTAAAGAAAACATTGGACCAATACTTGGTGAAGATGATCACCTCATTAATAGGGATAAAGAAAAAGCAAAAGCATTCAGTAGTTTTTTGGTTCTGTCTCAGTCTTCAATAATACTGATAGAGCTCGGGATGCCCAGTCCCCCAAGTTGGAGGGCCACATGTGTGGGAACAGCGCCTTTCCATTTTTGGACACTGAAATTGTAAGGGACCAGCTGTATCAGCTGAATGTTCACAAGTCCATGGGGCTTGATGGGATTCATCCCAGAGTACTGAAGGAGATAGTGGATGTTATGGTGGGACCCCTCTCGATCATCTATCCAGTCTTGGGACTCTGGGGAGCTCTCTGGTGACTGGGAGCTAGCCAGTGTTACTCCAATTACAAAAAGGGCATAAGGGAAGAGAAACTGCAGACCTGTTAGTCTAACCTTAGTTCCTGGGAAAATTATGGAGAAGATTATACTGGGTACTGTTGAAAGGTGTTTAAAGAATAATGCAATCATCAGGCACAGTCACTGTCAGTTCACAAAGGGAACTGTTAAACTAATGTGATATCCTTCTATGATAAAGTCACCTGCCCAGTGGATGAAGGGAAGGTGGTGGATGTAGTTTTTCTGGATTTTAGTAAGGCTCTTGATACTGTCCCTCACAGCATCCTTCTGGACAAGTTGCCCAACTGTGGGATGAGCAGGTTTACGATGCACTGAGTGAAGAACTGGCTGAAGGACAGAGCTCAAAGGGGTGCACGGAATGGGGCTACACCTGGCTGCAACTGGTTATCAGCAGTGTTCTTCAGGGCTCAATTCTAGGGCCAGTCCTGTTCAATATATTGATCCATGATCTGGATGCAGGAGATGAATGCAAGTTAGCAAATTAGCAAGTTTGCTGATGATCCCAAACTGGGAGGTGCTGTTGACTCTCTTTGAGAGACAGGAGGCCTTGCAGAGGGATCTAGATAGACTGGAGCATTAGACTGTGATTAATGGAATGAAATTTAGGAAGTCCAAACGCAGGATTCTGCACCTACAATGGATTAAAGCTGGGCACAAGTATGAATTGGGAGGAGTGGCTGGAGAGCAGCCCTGCAGAAAGGGATCTGGGGCTGCTGGTGGACGGCAGGGTCAGTAGGACTCAGCAGTGTGCCCTGGCAGCCAAGAGGGGCAAACCACATCCCGGGGTGCAGCAAACACAGCATAACCAGCCAGCCAAAAGGGGTGATTATCCTGCTGTATTCAGCCTTTGTGCAGCCTCACCTCAAGTACCTTGGGCAGTTCTGGGCCCCACAATTTAAGAAAGATGCGAAGGTACTCAAACGTGTCCAGAGGAGGGCAACAAAGCTGGTGGAAGGGCTGGAAGAAATGTCCTATGAGGAGTGGCTGAGAACTCTGGGCTTGTCTAGTTTGGAGAAAAGGAGATCGAGGGGCAACCTCACTGTTCTCTACAGCTTCCTGAGGAGTGGAAGAGGGAGGTGCTGATCTCTTCTCCCTGGTATCTGGTGGCAGGACACATGGGAATGATTCAAAGCTGTGTTGGGGAATGTTTAAACTGGATATTATGAAGCATTTCTTTACCAAGAGAGTGGTCAAACACTGGAACAGGCTTCTTAGAGGGGTGGTTGATGCCCCAAGCTTGTCAGTGTTTGAGGCATTTGGACATTGCCCTTAATAACATGCTTTAACTTTTGTTCAGCCCTGGAGTAGTCAGGCAGTTGGACTAGATGATCCTTGTAGGTCCCTTCCAACTAAAATAGTCTATCCTATTCTGGTTTAAATTAGGAGAGCAATTAATAAGTATTCAAAGAACAATAAATGCCAATAGAGCGTGTTTTTATTCATGGGATGCTGTTAAAGAAAATCTTATGTGATTTCTTTTGCATATTTTAGTATTTGGTGTAGGAGACTTAGCAGTGGGTACTGTTGTGGCCTCTTGTAGGTACACCTTTTAAAAAGATGTAGAAAAACTGGAAGAAATACAAGGAAGTGGTTTTGGCAAGATAATAGGTTTGAAAGCATGACCTGTGAGGAAAGTTGAGGAAATTGAGTTTATTTGTCTAGCAGAGAGAAAATTATGTGGGCATACATGAGTACATTCTGGTATTGAAAACCTTTATGGAAAAAAAATTGGAAATGAGACTGCGGTCATTTGTTTCTTACAAGTGAGCAGATAGTAGGAGGGGAAAAAATGGTTTAATTTACAGCAATGTGATTATGGTTAGTACCTAATCTTTTAAACTCTTGTCAATCTTTTTCCCTTAGTTGTTGAAGAGGGAAGCAGATACCTGGTAGGTCTAGGATCTCCCTTATAGGGAGTCTTAAAGAAACCACTGTTGTAGATCACAGGGACATATATTTCACAGTAAAGTCAGAGCGCCTTCATAGAAGATGGCTTTTCCACTTTTTCTCTCTCTTCAGTTACTTGAAGAGGCACTGATGTTGCTCATATTCCACTTTTTGGAGTGTTTTGAAGAGGGATGAAGTCATATGTCATTACTCAACCTCTTGAAGTTTGTGTAACCTCTTCAAAGTAATTTTTTTACCTTGCCATGCTGGAAACCAAAGTTGTTTACACAAAGTGCAAATCCCTGGATTAGTTTTCATATGAACCTTCTTAAAAGTATACCATAAAATGAAGTTGAATGAACAGTCTGGATCTGAGGAAAAGATTAATAAAGGAGTGTATAGTGAACTCTGGGGAAGTGATAGTTCTATAAATAATTAATAGCTAAAAGCCATTTCAAAAAGATTCGTGCCCTGCTGAGGTCAGTATTAAAGTAGATGCTGGGACTTTCAAAAGCTCTTAAAGTCACCTTTCAGGGTTTGTTTAGGTTTCTGTCTTTCTGGAGTTAAGTTCATTTTATGATAAAGAAAATGATGATAGCAAATACTGTGAAGATTTGTTTTCCGGTGGTAATAGGACACTATTCACTGGGCAACTATCTACAGCAGCACAGTGTTTAGATATCATAAGATATGAAGCACTTTTAAGGAAATTCTTTCTGCAAGTGTTAGATCCATGAAACACAAACATACTTTAGTGATAGTATTTACCATGTAGTGGAACATTTTAAGAAACTGTGCAGGAAGTAGTTGCATATATCTCCTGGTAACATTTTGAAATAGCTGTATGTGCTTTAGATATATCTTTTATATATATATATATATAAAAACACAGATTGCTATGTTTAGTTTTATATAATTCTGTTCTCGCAGCTCATGCTCCCCCCTTCCCCCCAGGATTGCAGTACTAGAGCTATATTTGATAGTCACAGATATAACTGAATATATCATTGCCATAAACACAGGCTAGAGGGCCTGAGATGAAATGATTTTCAAATGTAGTGGGAGATTGTCCTTTATATGAAAAGCTTGCAGTCAAAACAGAAGAGAAGGAGAGAGAACATATTATCACCCTCACTTAACAGGAGGTAGTAGTTAGACAGGGGTGTGTGTGTGGAAATCCTAGTTTCTTCAAGTTCATATTCAGTTTGTGGCAGATTCAGCATTAGAGTCAAGATCACCTAAATCCCTGTCTGGAATGGCTCTGGCAAAAGATAGCAAATAAGCATTACTGTAAAATAGTAGTTATTTAATCTTCCAGTGTAGGTACAGATTATTTACATAAATTGCACTGGCAATGATATTTTGCCATGAAAACATTGCTTAAAATATTTATTTTTTTGGTAAGACCTATCTTAAGCAGCATTAACCATGTTTGTTTGAAAATAGTAGGTCAATACTTAAAATTTGGTTTAATTGGTAAAGTAGAATAAAAATCTTGGGCTTCAGTGTGAGTCTGTACCCAAAGGAAACCGTGATGATCTGCTTCTAGTCATTTTGGGCATATCTATAAAGCTTAGGCAGTAGTAGAAATCATTAATTTGGTGATAGAATGGGGGTGTGTGTTGCATGTATATGTGTATAGAGTTACTTGTTACACATAAAGGACTTATTTGGAAATTATCTGATTGTATATTTCTTATACTTTTAATTATAATGTTTACAAGTAACAGTTACTGTCTCTCAGCTTGTCCAAATAAGGTCAATCAAAGGACACAATATAGAATCAATTTTTGTATCTCTATGTCTCTTAATGCAAGTTTTAAATATTGTGGAGCAACGCAGATTATACATACAGCTTTTTGATGTCAGTATTCTTTGTTATCTCCCATGTCCCACTGCCACCAGTCCCTTTGTGGGGAGGTGAGAAGAGTGTGAAGAGTAAATAATTTTACATTATTTTGCTGTAAGCAGCTCAAATGCATTAACAGTTTATAAATAAAAATGAAATATTTTTCTTTAAGTAATTCAAAGACCATATGGTATATATCTAGAATCACCTAAGTGGTTAATTGCATGTTAAATTCCTTTCCTCTTCCCTAGTGTAAACAACTGCAAAAATATTTACATTCCCAGCCTTGTTAGATTTATTTATCATTTTATACTAGAAACACAGAAGTGTTATAAATTGAAATCTTAATCTCTTGCTTGACTTGCTTTCTAAAATGTCAGCTATGTCTCTGGGTTGGTTTACTTTGTGCCCTCTCCCACTCCTAACACAGAAATGCATGACACTGAAAAACTGAAGAGTATTGACATAGTGCAAGTTGGGGGCGCAGCACAAGATGTGGTTTCTTGAAATTAGCTTTCTGTTATTCTAAACAAGATTAGAAACTGCAGCAAAGGAAGTGGCTTTAAAGCTCTTTATTGGATTTTTTTATTTTTGTGAAACTCCAGAATGATGATGATGATGTAATTCTATAAAACATAGATGGGCTCAGGCCAAAAATACAGAAAGTAAGTTGACCGAGCAAGCTGCTGCATACCTATGGAGAGAGCTGTTACTGCCAGTCAGTGAGTGCCCTAGCTTTTCCCCAGAGGTAGCTACTGGCACAAACACTTCGCAAACTCTGCACTCCAAAACTCCTTAAACTGTTTCTTCAACTGAGAATGAATTGAAGACATCTGCAAGGCATGTTGTAAACTTATGTAACAAACTAATACAATAAGGAAGAAAATTGTGATGTGTTTCAGAGCAAAAGAATTAATTCTTTAAGATGCAAAGCATATGTGAAAATCCTTTTCTTGTTTCCTAATGGGAATGAGCAGTTTAAACAGAATAAATTCTGCTGTGTGACAATTTGGCCTCCCCAAAATAAGCACACCCGATGGCAGAGCTTAAACTTTGGAGCCTGGCAGCCACAATCCAGGCTTCTGCTAGCAGTGCTGCGCTGCTCCCTCCCGTTACTGTGTGGGGGCAAGAAAAGAAGAGAAGCCTTACCAAGAAGCTTCTCAGCTTGTCTGACTGCAGGCTCAGTTAATTTGGGAAAGGGAGCATAGAAGAGGTCCAGAGAAGGACATTTAATGCAGGTAGATTAGTACACTAATTCTGGGAGTCACTCTAACGAATGAATGAGACTGAAATTTTCTCTATGTGATGACTGGATGTTGTTGCAGTTATGTGCTGTGAAATCTTTTGAGTATCTTCCCTGAATTTTGAGAAAAGTGATCTGGGACAGAATATGGGTGTGAGGAGCATGAAAATGCAAAGTTGAGTCAAAGGGAAAAAGTAAGACCAGATCTCCTGGTCATCAGATAGTAAGGGTGTTTTTTTTTTCTTTTGCTAAAAGCACTTTTTCTCTCTGATATGTTAAAATGATGCCTGTGCAGCTAGAATGGGAAACTTGCTAAGCTGAATGTGGAACATCCCTCCCATCTGCACCCCACAGTAAATTCACCATTTTTCTGTGCTGAAAAGTGGCTTTATAGTTCTTGACCTGTAACTTGCAGCTCTTTACATTCCACCTCCAGCTCCTGCTGTATGTGGCTGACACAGTGCCAAGAAAACATTGCCTGTGCTAACTTTCAGTGTGTTTGTTTGCATGCCAGAGCAGTGTTGTCCTGGATTTCCACTAGCCCTGATGAACACTGGTCTCAGCAGAGGGAAATAGCCTGTACCAATTTCCATGCTAATCACTGTTCTTTTCTGGCTCCAAAGTTCCCAGAGCCTGGAGCTTCTTCGTGACTCAGGAGTTTTCCACCCATGCTGATAGCTAAATTCAAGGGCATTAGGAGCAATAATATCAAATTAGTGCCAGACCCAGGGTTCTCCACCCAGTAGCCCCTGAAGGAGATCAGTTGGCTGCTCCTCTATTAGGTTTCCTGCCAGAATAAGAATTTAATTAAGAAGGGGGAGGGCACCAAATACAATCTGCATCAAATGTTGTTCCTCGTGGAAACTATTCAACAACTTGCTCATTGATGTAATTGCTGTAGCACACATTTTGTAATTAGAAGACTTTAAATGACGAAAATACTTTTCTTAATTTAGTGCTGGGTCTTTTCAGGTTCTCACTTGTGTTTTTTTTGTCTTAAGATGCAAAGCAAAATGGGCTCAAATATACTTTGGCGTAGCTGAAGTCACTGCAGAAACTGTTGAAAGAGCATTTCGAAAATTCCAAGCAATAGTCAAGAATTTCTGTAGTTTTTTTTTTTTTTTTTACTTTCCAAAAGATCTAGTAGATTTTGTAGCACTGATTCCATGTAATTAGTAGAGCTCCATAGAACGATTACCCACACTCAAACAAAAGCTAGGTTACATGCATTAAGCTAACTGTACTTAATTTCTTTTGGGTTTGTCTTTTTAGAATCACATCTAAATTTTTATATTGGATTATTTTTGTGATAATCTTAACAGTTCTAAATTTAGAATTTAAATAATTGAATCCTGTATTTGTTTATGTAGTCTTCAAAACAGTTTAGTTAAGTTTTACCATATTGTTAAAATCAATTAAGTGGCTTAACTTTTAAATAGAAGATAGAAGTTGTAGTAAATAATGCAGATTTCTCCTAGAGCAGTAGTCCTATCCTCCAAAGTTAACAGGATAAATACTTCTGTCCTCTGACTACAAAGGAAGCCTATGTGACTAGTTTGGGCAAGAAACCTAGTTAAGGTAGCTAAATGAACTGAATCTTACCCTAAGAATGTAGCCTACAAGGACTTTGTAAAAAATTCCTCATCAGGTGTAAGAATATAGAAGTATCATTGAGATATTTTTGTTACATGATGGGATGGAAAGCCATTGCATGTGGAATTTTGGAAATATTTCAGAAATGGTTGTAAGAGAAGATTGATAATGCTGGTGGGAAAAAGGCCCTTTTATTAACAGCAGCGGATCAGTCTCACACCTTTATTTCAGTTTGTTGTGTTGGATAAAAAGCAGGCATGAACATGACCTGTGGATGGCATATTATCATAACCCATGGGCTATGCTGTAAAATGCACTGTTTTATAAACTCCTGGAATGGGTTCATGGAACTTTTTGAAGTAGGTGATTACTCAGAGCCTTCATTAACTTTCCAGCTGCTTACCAAAAATACAACATTTAATAAGGAGAGTGCCCTAGTTCTACATGTCTAGCCTTTACCCTTTCCAAAAGGGAAATTGATATGTCTTTTTTTTTTTTTTTTTTTTTTTTTTTTTTCAAGTAATTTTCCATCTATGGCCAATTCTATTAAAATGGAGTTTTATGCTAAACGGTGAACCATTTAGTTTTAAATACATTTACAATGGCGTGTTAATTTTTCCTGATCATAGAATTTTTTAAAGGAGTATTAGCCTATATATTCTTGGTCTTTTTGAACATTTTATTGCCTAGATTGTAATCTCATCTGTACAAACTAGGAAGAGTGTTTTAATGCAGGCAGGTAGCTCATTGTGAATTGTGGTAGAGGATGTGTTTAAATATTTAAATATTTGCTTACAGGTAGCTAAGTCCAGTTGTAGAAAGCTAATTGCTGCAACAGCATAGAGTCAGAAAATGTACTTGAGCAATGTAATAGGTACTGGGCAGTGGTGAAATAATCGAAGATTGGGAGTTCTTGATCAGAAATTTTGTGTGAGGGCTGAGAAAAAAAGTAGTGACAGGCAATGGTGACATGCTAGAGTTATTTGTACTCTAGAGTGAGGAAAATCTGTACTGGTTGAAAAAAAATAAAAAGAATATAGGCTTCAGACTTCACTAGGGAATAGCAGTGTTTATAATCAGATTTCCTTGATAATCAGATTTCCTTGATTCCTGTTTTCAATAGGAAAACAATCTTAGTTGCAGTATGCCTTTGAGGATGGTAGTCATCTTATGTAACTTGAGCTATCTTTTTTAAAAGCCTCCTCAAATGCAGGGAGAGAGATGAGCTGTGTCTTTCCTTGGTCCTTCTATATCCTTTCCTTCTCCCTTTTGAAAGGAAGTGATGTGACATTTCTTACTTAAGTATATTAGCAAAAACAAGGTCAAACAAAATGTCTTGTATTTGAACAGAGGGTACTGAGGCCTGTTTTAGGTTTAGACTCTCAAACAAGCTTTTGGCTTTCGACAGGTTGCTGAGATGTTCTTTTCTCCTTGCTTACTTGTGATAGTTTCAACAAACCTGATGAATGGAATAGTTGATCATCCTGGATGTGCAGATGAGCTGTTTTAGGTGCAGACCATTAAATGCAAGACCATTTGATGTGAACAATGTAATCTGAGCTCTTGAGGAAGACATACTGTTTTAGTTACAGTTTATATGATGCATTAAAATAATTCCTTTCTGATGGGAGAGGTAGAAACATTCTTCCCTTTGTCAAGCTCAGAGAATTTTTTTTTTTGTAGCAGAAAAAGAAACTTGGGTTTTTCACTGAAATTATCTATTTGGAAATTTGTTTAAATTTCCGAGTATGTGAAACCAATAAATCAGTAAAACTTTCCACATTCTTGAGAGAGTTCTTTAAAGTTGAAACTTTTAATCCTAACTTTGAAAATTTACTATACAATAAAATAAAAAGTAACATGTTTTCATGCTCAGTCTTCTAAAAATGTAGGCTCTCTAATCTGTTTCAAAATGTGCTTTTAGTTTAGTGATTATGGTTATAATTAAGGGACTAGTTAGAAAAACTGTAGCTATAAAGTATAAACATGGCAACCACAATACTTCTTAGAGCAAACTGGAGAGTCTGTATCCAAGTTTAATGTTTTTATGAACTTGCACTACAATGAGATACAGTACAGTTGGTGTTTATTCTAAACAAAAGGAAAAAAAAAAAGTTAATAGTTCTTAAGAATTTGCATAATTGATCAAGACCCACAGGAAAATTGAGGACTGGAGAAATTTTTTATCTCTTCTAACTTTGCTTCTCCTACTTCAGACTAGTTGTGTAGGCTACCAGTAGAGGCTAGATTGCTCACCCATGGCAAATTCCATCTCCCTGTGAGACCTGTCTTAGGGTGAAGATGACTATCTTGTTAAAAATATATTTTGAATGTCTGAATTGTGGCTAACTTTGAGAACTTTATTTGTAGGTGTTGCTCAGAAAAGGGAGCTAACAACTTTGTTTTTCATCAGCTGTTTACAATGATTTAGATTATAGGCCACTGTTTTCTACCTCTTTTAAGGTAAAAAGACAGATTAAAAACCAATACTTGCTTTTTTGACCCTCTCAGTTGGTAATTTTTTTTTAACATACACGTACATCTTTGACTTGGCTAATGGAGAATAAGATGATGATCAGCACTTTCTTGAATGAAGAAACAGTTTCTTTCAGCTGTTAAAAATCAGGATATTGTTACTTAGTGTGATAAAGAATCGCAGTCAAATAGTTCTGGAAAATTGCTAATGCCGCTTTTCTGTTTGGCTGCCTCAGAATTTCAGCCATAGATTCTAGGATAACAACAAGCATCTGACATCCCACTGATTTAAATTTAAAACATCTGTTATGCTACTTTATTGTTTATCTTCTAGTTCCTCTTTAAAACTCTGTTTTCTATAGTACCTACAAAAATCTTGACAATAGTCATATTAAAAGAATGTTAAGAGCTTCAACTTTGGATAGGAGGACAAATAAGATACGGGACTTGTCTCTTCTTTGGTTTCCTCAGAGAGCCAAAAGGGCAGACTAAGTTTCTCACACCTTCTTATATACATTTATCCATCTTCAAGTCAAAAATATGTTGAGAAACAATGTCTTTTCAGCTTGGATCTGCTTGCCTTTACACATTGTACCAGAGAGGTGATGAAATCTTCATCCTTGGAGATGCTGAGACTTTAGACAGAGCCTTGAGAAGCCTCATCAGAGTTGGCTTTGCTTTGAGCACAGGTTGGACCAGATGACCTCTGGAGGTCTCTCCCAATTGAAATGACTCTCTTACAGTCAGGGAAAACAATAAATTCTGTGAAAGTATGGCTGATACTTCCGATTTTCTCTGGAAAGAAAACATAAGTAAACAGTCAACATCAAACAGCATTAAAAAAGGAGCCTGTCATCACTGGAATGAGTCATAAGCCAAGTAACAATACATAAATGAATAACAATGTAATTATGGATGATAGTGTGCTATATATATGCATTTAAAAATGTGCAAACAAATCTATGAACAATGACATTGCATGTGGATGTAATTTGTCTACCTCTTGAGTTTTTTGGCGTATGGTAAGCTATATTTTTTATAGTATTAAATGCAAGTCCCTATTATCAATTTGTTTTCAGCAGGAGTTTATAAACTGAACTTTTCCAGGTGTGACACTGCACTTAACCACATGGAAAATGATAAAATGGTGTGTTACTTTTAATAAGGTAATTGTGGTTTTTTTTTCAGGACCTGCAGAACAACATGGCTATTATCAAATATGAATTTTTTTTTTTTTCTGCTTGGTTTTCTCTCCTTCTGACCCTATTTAATGTATAATTTCAATTCTGATGATCAGTATATTGGATATACAGTATTTAGTTTGAAAAAATGCTTCATATAATAAAGGATGTGTTCATTCTTCAATTTTTGGTGGTGATTGGATTTTTATTTTTTCTATTTTTTTTAAGCTGTTTGTTATTAATAATATCAGATTTCTTCCATCATACTTCAAAAAATGCCAAACAATTTAAAGGATTTAAAAGATCACTTCTGTTTTTTGTTTGCTTTCTCCTTACAGGCCTGGCAGCTGCGATTCAGTCATCTTGTGGGGTATGGTGCCAAATATTACTCCTACCTCATGTCTAGGGCTGTTGCCTCCATGGTGTGGAAACAGTGTTTTGCTCAGGACCCGTTTGATAGGTAAGACCAGAGAAAATATTAAGTAGAAAGAAGTGTCATGCTACTTGCTTCTGGAAAACATGAAACAAATGAGGCCATATAGGTTAATGGCCTTTTTTAGTGACAGTTAGTTTTTAAGCCTTTTTTTTCAGTTTTTAAGAGGATTACAAAACAGGAAATAACCAAAGTATGAAGTGTGCTTTGGGACATGTTCATTGGTGCAAAAAAATTCATGTTGGTGTTTTAAAATACAGGTGTGCCAGTTGGGAGGCACTGAATCCATATTTAGATGTAATTAGAGAGCTTGATTTTCATAGATAGCTAATTAATTGTAATTTTCTATTGAAATCAAAGCAACTGTGGGTATTTAGGCTTCATGTCACCAACTTCAAAGCTAAGTATAGCTATCCTACTTACTTTGCTTTGTGAAATTAAAAGTAAATTGTGAGATCACAAATTGTAAGTATTCTTATACCTTAGCTGAATGTTCAGAGCATTGTAACAGCAGTTCCACTTGGAGCAATGAAAGCTGAAATGTTGTACACAAATTAACTTTTATAAACACCCACACATATTCATATATATAAAATATGTCTAGTTCAGTTACTCATAGTACAATTTTAAATATAATTTGAATTTGAGGAGTCAGTGTGGAATCAAGGCAGTCGTTGTTTCAGGGTGGAAAATTTCATTTGATCTCTTTCTCTGAGTTATGTCAAGATCCTAGAAGCAAATCTGACTGAAAGCTGAACAGGTTGCATTTGCAGATGGCTCTAACATCTGTGTTTCTCCAGGGCAATGGGTGAGCGTTATCGTAGAGAGATGCTGGCACACGGCGGTGGAAAAGAGCCCATACTTATGGTTCAAGGTAGAAGAAAATTAGAACTCTTTTATTTCCTTGCTTAGGGAGGAAATTATTTAACTGCATTTTACAATTTGGTCTTTTTAGTTATGATTTTAATTGGATTTATGAAAGAAACTTGTTAATTTATTTAGTTAAGTGGACTGGTTATCAACTTTGTCATGGTCAGTAGAACTCCTTGTGATATACAGAATAAAAACACACACAGTTGGGGTGAAGTGTTTGAAAGGGTTGTATTACAAGGCTGTCTAAAGAATTCAGAACAAGAGTATCTCTTTCTTGAAGGAAGACAGATGACACCATTTTTGGATACAAAAAATGAGTAACTTTTATTATTAATTCCATGTATGTAAATCAGGTTATTCTGTATAGAAGAATTTGAACTTGTTTGGCCTTGTAATTTTAGCATCATCAAAATAGCTTTGGTTATATCAGTACTTTGAGTATCCATTCTCATGCAATAGAAGTCCGAAGACTCTAATAAAGAAGACTGGAAGTCCAAAGACTGTAATAAAGTTCATTATTCCTCACAATACCATATTTGCCTTTTGAATTTGGAAAACAACTTCTAAAAATAATTCATAGTGATAGCAAAAATACCATACTTCATATATTAAAAAAATAAAGTTTTATTACTCAGGAGAATTAAACAAGTTTGAGAAACTGCTGACATTATCTCAAATCAGGATAAAGACTTTCCTCTGTAATGTTGCAGTATTCAAACCAAACATTTTTGCATTAGTGTAGCTGTTCCTGATATGAGCACTTGGTAAGTACTTCATCTAATGGGACATCTTTCAAGTCGCTCTGAAATTCTTAATATTAAGATGAATATTAATTAATTGGCCTCTGTTCACTCTGGTTTGGTAGACTGGAAATTTTGAGGGGTTTTTTTTCTACAGATAAGGAAGACAGTGGCAATGGATCTGTATTTCACCATGAAATTGGCACAGTTTCATAACTGGAACACTTCAGTTCTTTGACCTATCTGTTTCAATTTGAGGCCATGACCTCTGGTCTCCTTAGACATATTATTCTCTAGATTTCTAGAAT
Organism: Athene cunicularia; assembly: GCF_003259725.1. NCBI lineage: Eukaryota > Metazoa > Chordata > Aves > Strigiformes > Strigidae > Athene > Athene cunicularia. The sequence continues at coordinate 19,542,404 of NW_020799091.1, read as the reverse complement.
AGTCTATTTATATTTCTGATCTACAGGGTTGCTTTTCATTCAGCATGACTTTGCAAACTTGCCTTTCTTTACTGTTCTTGAAGAATCTGTGTTTGTAATTTCAAAAAACTGTAGCCCATATTTGTGGATTAAGTAGTTGCAAGACATGAATATGTATCTTTACAAGTAAATCCAATTATTATATTCTCAGTCATATGGTAGAGAAAGGAAGAATGTTTTTAAATGCTAGTTATGCTTATCTCTTCTATTTCTGGGATGTATTTTTAATTTTACTGAGCATGGAATCTTCCTGGAATGTCCTAGAGGCTATGTTGAAGTTGCTGGCAGTGTGCTTCCTTGAATGAAGTATTATTTGAATGAATTGTGCTAAATTCATCTGTGGATGGGCTTATATAAAATCTGTGGAAGTATGGCTGGCTTTCCCCCTTGCATGTGAGTGAACACTGGAACATGGTACAACTGGGGCTGAGAGTATGCATCAGGTATTTTAGATAAATGTTGCTTCTGAAAAAGTGGCATCTTAGTCCAGGAAATTCCAAGTTTATTTTAAGTTTAAAGGAAATCCAAAGATGATGAAGTCTGGCAAGGTACAGTGTAAGCACACCAACAATTTTAACTTTTGTAATGCAGTAATTAGATGTTTTAAGCATTTCAGTATTCATAGTCCTCATGTTTATAGTCCTTAATTCATTTAGTGCAGATGGTACATTGGTGAGTTGTCAGGACCAATGGTGAATGATGAAGAGGTGATAGCAGTGCAGCTTGGGCTTTGAAGAAGATAGCAAGCTAATCTATGTCTAAGGAATAGTTGTGCATACTGCAGGGCAGTGAACTTGACATTAGTGGTAGAATAATGGGATTTGATGATATGACCAAAAAAAATCTATGTACAAAGATATGTAGTTTTAAAGATACTTAATTTAAATCAGTAAATCCATAAACCACTAAATGGAACTGTGTGTCACTTTAAGGTTAGTAACTGGAGTGTACCTGCTTGGTGTGCTTGTTCACATGTAGTTGGAGAACCAGATAGCAGTAACTCATCTGTGTCAGCATGAGTGATACTAGTGATAAGGGAACAGGCTGGGATTTACAAAAAATGGAAGAAGTTTTAAAGATGTTTTCACAAAATTACAGAATCATAGAATAGTTGAGGTTGGAAGTGACCTCTGGAGGTCATGTAGTCCAACTCCTCTGCTCAAGAAGGGCTTCCTAGAGCTGGTTGCCCAGGACCGTATCCAGATGGCTTTTAAATATCTTCAAGGAGGGAGACTGTGCAGCCTCAAGGTGCAACCTGTGCCAGTCCTTGGTCACCATCACAGGGAAAAAGTGCTGATATTCAGAGGGAACCTCCTGTGTGTCAGTTTGTACCCATTGCCTCTGATCCTGTCACTGGGCACCACTGAAAAAAGCCTGGTTCTATCCTATTTGAACCCTCCTTCCAGGTATTTATATTCATTAGTACAGTTGCCTCTTCTCTAGGCTGAACAGTCCCAGCTCTTTCAGCCCTTTCTGGTGGAAGAGGTGCTCCAGTCCCTTCATCATCTTCATGGCCCTTTGTTGGACTCTCTCCAGTAACTCCATGTCCCTCTTGTACTGAGGAGGCCAGCACTTGAGCACAGCATTCCAGGTGTGGCCTCACCAGTGCAAAGACGAGGGGAAGGATCACCTCCCTTGACCTGCTGGCAATACTGTGCCTAATGCGCCCCAGGATGCCATTCCCCTTCTTTGCAGCAAGGGCCCACTGCTGACTGATGTTCAACTTGGTGTCCACCAAGACCCCCAGGTCGTTTTCTGCAAAGCTGCTTTCTTGCTGGGTAGCCCCCAGCATATGTTGGTGCCTGGAGTTGTTCCTCTTCAGATGCAGGACTTAATACTTCTCTTTGTGAACTCTGTCCCATCATCCAAATCATTGAAGAAAGGCTGAGAGAGTTGGGGTTGTTTAGCCTAGAGAAGAGAAGGCTTTAGGAAGACCTTATAGTGGCCTTCTATTACTTAAAGGGGGCCTACAGGAGAGATGGGGAGTGACTTTTTATCAGGGAGTGTAGTGATAGGATGAGGGCTAATGGTTTCAAACTGAAAGAGGGTAGATTTAGACTAGATATTAGGAAGAAATTCTTTCCTGTGAGGGTGATGAGACACTGGCAGAGGTTGCCCAGAGAAGCTGTGGCTGCCCCTTCCCTGGCAGTGCTCAAGGCCAGGCTGGACGGGGCTTTGAGCAACCTGGTCTAGTGGAAGGTGTCCCTGCCCATGGCAGGGGGGTTGGAACTAGATGATCTTTGAGGTTCCTTTGAACCCAAACCAGTCTATGATTCTGTGTCAAACAGGACTGGACCCCGTATTGATCCCTGGGGTATACCGCTAGTTACTGGACTCCAGCTCCCTCTGAGCTTGGCCATTCAAACAGATTTTAAACCACCTCACTCTCTGACCATCCAGCTCATACCTCACAGCTTCTCTGTGAGGATCCTTACAGGAGACACTGTCAGAAACCTTGCTGAAGTCTGGGTAGACAATACCTATGACTCTCCCCTCATCTACTAGGTCATTTGTTCCATCACATAAGAATATCAAGTTGGTTATGTATGACTTGCCCTTGATGAATCCTTGGTGATTATTCCCGATGACTGTTTTTGTTGTTGTTGTTATTGTTGATGAGCCTGGAAATGGTTTCCAGGATTAGCTGCTCCACCACTTTTGTAGGGATTGAGGTGAGACTGACTAGCCTGTAGTTCCCTGGATTCTCCTTCTTGCCCTTCTTGAAGATAGAAGTGACATTTGCTTTTCCTCCAGTCTTTTGTCACTTCTCCCACTGGCTGTGATTGATGAAAGTTTACTGAGACTTGCCTCGCAGTGCCTTCTGCTAGCTCCTTCAGCACTCATGGGTGCATTGCATCAGGGTCTGTCAGCTTATGTGCATCCAGTTTGCTTAAGTATTCTCTGAGTGGATCCTCTTCCATTGAGGGTACATCTTTCTTGTTTCAGATTATCTCCTTGGCCACTTTTGTATTCTGAATTTCACTTTTATACTCTATGTTTCTTTAATGCTGCTTTAAACAGAAATTTTAAAAGATATTCAAGATCATAAAAATAACCAGAATTCATCAGCAGATTCTTTGCCTGGGCATATGGTGATGTTCATTTGTAGACAGTGCAAAACTTAAGCAAGCATGCTTGAATGAATCCCTGACAAATGAAATTGAGGTGACTCAGTTCTTCTGACAAGTTAATAATTTGATTGTTTGGGATTATTTGATGTTAAATTGTAGAACATGCATGATGGAAAAGCTTAATATATATTTATACTTAATTGCTCTGTATTTATTATAAAAATTGAGAATTTAAGAAGAAAAGAACAGTTCTTTAATTTGCTTAGGTTCAATCAGCTTCTGAGTCCTTTTGTTGCATTTTTTTTCCTTTTCATTATGGATGTTCCAGAATACTTGATTTCCATCTTTTTTTTTGTTTTCATCAGTTGCAGAACTGCACTCCCATAGCAGATGACCAAACAGATTCCTGATTAAGACAGATTTCACCAAACTTAAAAGCTTGTTGATTTTACTCTTCTTCAGGGAAACAGTCCAGATTCTGTGCTCACTAGTGCCATATTTCAAAAACCTTAAGTTCCGTAGGCTGTTATTTCAGGCATTTTCTTTTATATAAAGAAATGCGCTTGTACAAGTCTGACTTTTGGATGCATGTATGTAGCCTCACCCTTGAAGTGCTTCCGTATCTCATTGTGAAGTTAGCCGTATTCATTGACTGATAACAGATAACTTGACAAGTGCGTTTCATTTATACAGGTTTTTTGTTATGATTTTCTTCTCAGAAGTTATCTATTGTCTTTCTTTTGTATTTGGATATGACCCTAGCTTTTAATCTTTCTCCCACATGATTCTGTAGATGTACTGATGAGGGAGGATAAAGGATCTGACCTGCCATCCAGTGGTGTTACTGACAAGATTCCTGTTTGGACTAGTCTTTAATTAGAAAACACAATATACTTTTTTATTGTTTGGATTTGATTCTCTTGGCATTTGTTTACATTAAAAAAAAACCCCAACCCACCCAACGAAAAAACAACACAAATGCTTTATGAAACCTTTTCTAACGTTTTTCTGAAGTGACCACTTTTATCTTACCCCTTTGATACTCTGCAAAATGCAGAAATAGTCACAAATATGGATAGCAGGAGCAATTAAAAATGAGTGAACAATGCTTTGTCCAAGAGGCTTGTGCTTTTTTTGTTGGTTTTTTTTGTTTGATTCCTCTGTCATTTTTGGGTTGACCACATACATGGCTCTGGTAGACTCTCTCCTTTCCAGGACTACATGGCATTAGGGATTTCAAATTCCTTTAAAGGTACGTAATCCTGGTGTCCCTTCCAGGTCCAGTTGTGTGCTGGTTGCAGGTCTGAACAAGATTCAGGTGTGCACCATCCCTCCCCCTCTCCTTTGGCACTCCCTGCCTGGAAGGAAATGCAGGTACATAGGCAGAAAGTGAATTGCAGTGTAAAAAGTGATGATCTGGGAACTGGGAGCATGGAACACATCCTGGAGTGAGCTCCTCCTGCAGTTTTGATGTAGTCACATTGCCCTTTGGGTCTCTAAAAAAGTCCTCATGCAAAGTACATATGAAGTTGTGTTCTTGATTTGTAATGCTGGTTATATTGCAGAGAGTCATACTCAGCTGTGTACATACATGGTAATCAAACCAACTGAATGTGTAAATAAACATGCATTTGCTCCAATGCAGTTTGAAAATTTGTTTTTCCATGCCTCAAATTGTATTTTGAATAATAATTATGATTTGAAGAGGCTGTAAAAGTCTTCAGATAATTTTATGTCTCTTTGAAAGTATAAGAAATATGCATAAATCCTAAAAGGTGATGTGAACGGCAACATATGTTAACCCAAACTACACAGACCCAAAATAATTAGTGTTCCAAAGGGGCAGAGGCCAAATTTTGCCGCAGGCTTTATTCTTCTCCCAGTTTTCAGTGATTGTAGGTTATAGCTAACCATCTCTCAAAAGGGTGTGGTTAACCACAGTGCTGTAATGTGAAAGAAAACTTCAAAGCAGAGAAGATAAGCTATGCAGTTGCCTTAGGCTTGGGAGAGACTGAGCTGAAATAGGATTTGGGCTCAATGTATAAAATACACTCCTAGATTTTAAAACTGCAACCATCAGACCTTGTGGACATCTTACTAAATCATTTAGACTAAAGTGCTGAGTACTTAACAATATATCAAAGCTGATCTTGCTTTGATATATTTTAATGGAGTTTAAAGGGAGACATGACCATTCTTAACACATCTGTATAGAGTAAGAGGTTAAAACATGGAAATACCATCAGTGTCTGTTTCTTTTGGAGTTGTCTACCCTAAAATCTGTAGCTATTTATTTCATAAGGGCATGATCATTTTACTACTGTAGGAGTTCTTCAGCAATGACTTCAGTTACTCTTCATCCTTCCCTTGCAAAAGCAAATTCTCCTAGTGTCTGCTTTTGATGTCAGTGATAGGAAAATTGTAATGCAGTAGACCACTAATGCAAGAAATATGAAATTGGTTTGTATTATCAAAAGTTGGAACTACTAGATAGGAGGTCATTTGACATCACTATTGCCAGAATGATTTTGAATTCTCCTATGTATTTAAAAACAAACCATATGGAGTCTAAATGAATGCAATTTCTAACAAGTTTTGAGTGAGATTTGGTAAGACTCTATTCAGCTACAGTAGAATACATCCAAGTGTACTATAGTTAATAATATTTCTTTTATTTATTTTGTAATATTCAGGGTTGTGATTTGAATGTTTTTTTTGCGATTTGCCATTTTTATGTAAGAGGAAAATCACATCTACTTGAAGATAATCCCAGCATCAGTCCCTTCTCTTCCTCCTAATCATTATACTCTTAGCTTTTCTTCTGCAACATATTGATAATAATAGTTTTAAGAATTGTTTGCAGGAGAATAAGTTTTAGTGTGTCAAAAGAATTGGCTAAACATCATCCAGGCTGGCTGTTTTTTTATAAGTCATTTTTGGAAGGGCTTTTTTGTATTTTGGGGAGTGGTGGTTATGTCTGTTATGGCCATCTTTATATATTGTCTATGCAGCATTACAGTTATCTCTCCATATTGATATCTGATAGAAAAGGGCATATTGGCTACAGAAAAATGGTTCTTTCATCTTAAAAATTGAAAGGAAGGAATAATTTCACCAATTTGAGATTTTTATACCTGAGCTGGTCATCCAGGTTTCCTTTCTGGGATACAGGGAAAACTAGGTTCTTCATAGGCACAACTCAACATAAAATAGACCTCTGAAAAGGGTCAGGTGAGTGGCACCCATGAAGGTCTTCTGACTGTTCAGTCTCTAGAAATAGGGCCGGTTAGTTCAGATGTCAATATCTGAGGCAAAATGAGGCCAAAAAAGGCAAAATGAGTTGTACTGTTGGGGCTGGACTGCTCCAACTGAGTTTAAGACTGATCTCCAATAGTCATGCATGACAGTACATGTTCTAGTGGGCTGCCAGCCATGTCACCTTCTTAAGGCATTTTCTCCACTTCTGAGAAAACTGCAGGAAAATAATACAAGTTTAAACTGGAGATTTTCCAAGGCTGTTAGGGAGCAAATATGCATGTCCTCCAGCCAGCCCACTCAGGAACTTGAGAGAGGGAGTCTGCAAGAGGCCATGGCTCTCTGGGGAGGTTAGATTAGTAGCTGGTATCTAGACACATCTGTTTCTCAGCCCAGCATATATCAAGCCATTTTTCATTGTGAATTAAAAGTAATTCCACAGCAATTTTGCTAACATTAGAGTAGATGACAAGTTTACCAAGTATTTGGAAATATTAATTCTGTTCTCTTTCATTTTGAAAATGATGCAAACTTAATTTAATAGCATTTCAGTCAGCCTATACATAGTACGAGATTTGTGTTGTGTTTAGTGCTCAGTATTAATCTACTGGGTCATAGAAATTTATGTTGATACTTGCAACATGTTTAAATCAGATTGAAATGGGATTCTGTGAGGTTTTAGCAAGAAAATTCTTTTTGGTTGCTCACATGGAATTACCTCAAGCTGGTCTGTTTCCTGGTGGGTTTTGAATCATTGTGTTATAGTAAAAGATTCCGGTCTTTTAGCTGCATGCGATTATAATTTCCACTGAAAGCAAATACTGCTGAGGATGTGAAAGAATATAAAATTCTGTTCAGTAGGTATGCCGATCAGAAAGGGTAGAACAAGGTTATATTTACATTGGCAGTTGTCAGAAAGAACAGATCACTTCAAAGAAGTATGAAGATGAAATTTTACATTATTTGGCAGCTGTACTGTTTTGTTTTTTTTTTCTGGTACAAGTAATCCAGTAAATTTCCATATATAATCTTGAAAATGTTAATAACAGCAAAAAGATCAACATTAATATAATGTTAAGTACAAAGAAACACCTGAAAATAATTTACAGGATATATTCTCATGCTTTCTAAAAACTGGGATTCTGGGGAGGAAGGTGTGAGATATTTAGCTTCTCTGTTTATGGAATTACCTGACAAAGTACTTGAGCATGATTCTTCATTATGCTAATTTCCCTGTCTGCTATTCTGTAGCCATATGCTACAGCTAACAGATGAACTAATTAAAGTTCTTAATAAAAGGTAAGTCCTGGTACTGTAAAAAAACAAAACTAAAACTGCAGTGCAACTGAAAATGCTTTTGTTTGGGTATGTTTCATGCCTTGTGAATAACTTCAGATATTTGTACTTTAATTACTAAATTAAATGCTTTTAAGATATGTAACACCTTGAGAAAATACATTGTTTTTTCTGTCTCTGCCAGACCTGAGTCTCAGCAGATAAGGATTTAGGTACCTGCTCAATCACTGATTTATTCCAGTCATTTGGAAATGACTGAGTCTATGGTTACATTGCTTTAAAATGGGTATATTTCCCTGCTTAAGCAAAATTGTAATGACAAAAATCAGTTAACAGCCTTGAAACCTGTCAATTCTGTGATAATATGTAACAGGTAGCTGGAGGAAATTAAATAATCCCTATACATTATAATTACATTTATTTCTTGACAAAGAAATATGATATCAGTTTCTGTCTTCTGTGGCATTAAAAGTTAGCTAGTGGTAAGTGTTGTTGTTATTGTCAAAGCTTTCAAGGTCACAGTATTCTTGCTAAGAGTGTTGTCTTGGTTTTGTAGGTATGCTTCAGAAATTGCCTTCAGTTGAAGATTTTGTGGATGCTCTTGTTTCAGACTTAGACCAGGACTTCGAAACATTTATCACAGACTCATAAAAATGTTCAACAGAACTGAATTCTTTTATGGAAGATTGCATATGTCTTTGTAATTATGGATAAAATGCCGTTGTGACTTGTTCTGCTTCCTGGTGAACACTTGTAAAAGTTTGAATATTCGTGTTGGTGGAACAATAATAAATAATTTCTTTTAATCACCTGGTTTCATTTATGAAGATGATGGCTTTCTGTTGCATAGGAATTTGAGAGAACAAGTCCTCTAACATGTACTGTTAAAAAATTTGGTCTTGTTGAAAGAGCTGATTAAATGGGAATTGAACTCATCCTCAGGGTGAGTGGAGTGGTATGAATGGTCTTTTGGTACGCACATTGCATTCAGTATTAGGACATACGTGTTGAGTGTCATTACCCATCAACTGGGTCCTTCTGTCCTTTTATCTGTTATTTGGGTGTGTTTGTTTTATTGTGTAGGGGTTGTTCAGTTTTGCCCACTTTACCTTAAGGGCTTTACTGGATGAAGTCTATCGTGTTTCAGTGAATATGGATTTGCAGGCGTTTTGGTGATTCCATTGCAGAGAACAATTACTATGGAAATGTGTTGGCAATGTTGCTGCATAGGTATGGCCTGAATCTGGTCCCTGCATGTTTGTTCACATGGAGTTTCCTTTTAATAATGGATGAGTGCTAGGGAACTGTTTAAAGTATAGAAGGACAGGTGTTGGGGGAGAGAAGTTCATTCAAAACAAAGATGTTTTTCCAGGATAGGCTGAAGCAGTTTAAGGTTGCACACTATATAGTGGGTGATGAACAACAGAAATACTATCAGTAGGGTTTTATTTTTCTCTTGAGGTAAATTATGAAATGGTATTTGAGTGCCTATTAAAAAAAAAAAAGTTATTAATTTTTTCTCTAGAAATGGCCTTGTCTTTTAGGGGTCCTCTGTAGGTTGTTACAGCAGAAAGGCAGCGAAAGAAGCATGAGAGGAAGAGAAACAAGGCTGAGAGATGAGGGAAAATAGGTGAGAGAGAAGCAAGTGAAGAATAAAGATAAAAAAGCTCAACCAGAAAAAAGTGGATATTTGGGAAGGCATAAATAAGAGAGATGAATGAATTATTTGTCCCTGTTTTTTAGCAGAATTGGTGCTATTTGGTATCATTTTCTATTTTACCCTGTTTTTTCAGTTTGACTGGTTTTACATGGTGGGATTGTGTCTTGTACTAATAGCACTGCCATTCTGTTAGAACTGGGTTTTGACGTTTTTAGATATGAAATATTTTGATTAAAGAATAGCAGGCATATTTTCAGACACGCACCACAACAAGGCTTCTGTGTTGTACATCTGACTGACTGTATTCTGTATCTGCAGTTGATCCCTATGAGGAAAGAATGAATGGTTTCACTTAACAAATTAGGTGGGTATTCTGCTGTAAGTTAAATGATTAAAAAACCCACAAAAAATAAACAAATGTAAATTTAGGTGTGAGTAAAAGCACACTGTGAAGATAGGAAGTTCTCAAGAGGATACAGTAGCTCATGAATGTAAATTTATCAATCCCTCGTAAAGTATTTAATGGAAGTGTGTTTTTAAAAGGGAGTTTAAGAGTGTTGCTAAGGGAGCCTTGTGTTGTTGCCTGGTTTTTGTACTGGAGCAAACTACTAATAATGTTTATCTGGAGTTGGCACATGTTGAAAGATCCATTGCGACAAAAAGAACTTAGCAAAAGGAAATCCTAGTGCTGAGACAGCCCTGGGAGCACTATGGTAAAGAAAATAAAGCATAATAATTGGCAGAATAAGCAGAGCATTTAAAATTAAGAGATTGCCCCTAGATTTTAATTTGAAAGAAATTAAAATGATGTTAGTTCTAGAGCATAGATACTTTACAAAAATATATGTAGTAGTCACACTGTTTTATGCCCATGGCTGCTATTACTTCCTTAATTCACTGTCTCATTTGATCCTTCTGTAAACAACAGTCTTTTCAAGTTCTTATCAGCAGTGTCAGACAACATCTTCCTAATACTGAAATCAGATATAGACAAAGAAAGGAAGAAAATCTTGTCTTTTGCCAGAGCACTGTGGCAGTGGACTGTAGCTTGTCGCAGATTCATAGCTCTTGGGACATTTGACAAAGATGGGAGCTGGTATTAAAATAAATGTAACTCAGAACGACAGCTTCAGGTTTTTTGTGAAGAAACTCTGTTGACTCCACTAATTTTTGTTTTATGAAATAACCTTTGAAGATTGAACAGTAGATGTGTTTAAGCCCCTTGGGAACGTATTGTATCACCCCTGTGATGCTTACTACAGAAAGGGAAATATTATTATAATTTTTTTTAACCTCTTTTTTGGTAGTTTCTAAAAATGCTTCCAGCTGTTCAAATGTCTGATGCTTTTTCCTTTCTTTTTTTCTTTTTTGAAAGACTTTTATTTTCCAGCAAATATGTGTACTCTCAGTAATGTGAGACCTCTCTTGTGACCAGCAGTGTAACTCTTCATAAATGTAAAAACCACTGTAATCCTTTTCCAGCATTCCATACTTTCCCACTGGGCCAGCTGAAACAGCTAGCCAAAAGTTGGTTTTATAAGACTGTAACTCAGCATTATGCTTTTAAACTGAAATTGTACTATGTTTTGGATTTTAGCTGCTATAGAAAATAAGTAGTGAACATCTTCAGAAGAAATTATACCCTTATGTAATCCTGAAATAATAACACATAATTAAGACACATCAGAAAAACACATGTGGATTATGTTTGATAGTCTGAGGTGTCAGCTCTGCTTTTTTTTTCATGTTTGATGTGATGATTTTTCTGATTTACTTAAGATAGACTGAAATATTGCTTAATAATTGCTTTCTGGTGACATAAATGCAGCTGGTGCTGCATGGAGTTCTCTAAATGCCTTATGAATAAAGATAACTGGAGCAGAGGGCAGCAGTTAAGGGAAGAAGGCAGGGAAGAGAAGGGAAATAGGGCAAGGAAGAATTTAATATAGATTAGAAACCAGGCATGAAAAAAGGTTGATACAGAACCAAAATGACCTCTGAGTTAAAAGCTTGGAGAGAGTAAAAGAAGATTTTCTTTCCAAAGCAGTAACTCTAAAATGGGAATTACAGCAGTGTCAGTAACAGAAAAGGCAGAAGGGTGCAAAAATATTTCTGCTTTGTCTTCAGTGGAAAGCCAGATAGAAGAATTCATATCATATGTTGATAAAATCCTTTCTACAGATGTTAGCAGCTTGTACAGTGGGTCAGACTTAAATCAGTGTGCAAAAATGAAAAAATTAATATATAAACGTAATGGAGCTTAATATCATAGATGATACTAAGATGGAAATTAAGAGAATCGATGATTGTAACACAATATAGATGGCTCAGAAAAATATGCATTTCAGTTTATCAGAAGATTATAATATCTTAATTGTGATACAGAAGCAGAAATTGGGAAGATTGAATGCCGGTCTGAAACAAGTGTTTAACAAGAGCCAGTAGCTGAAAGTTGAAATTAGACAAATTTGTCCCTAATTTTTAGTTTATTTTTTGGACAACTGAGCACTGGAAAACGCGTGAAGGGCAGTGCTGGGGTTGGCGGATCCGCACTAGAAATGTACATCAAAACTGGACTATTTTGTCAAAAATATGCCCTAGTTCAGAGTCATTCAGAGGAGCCCTGTGGCCTTAGTTACACTAGGGGACAGCAGTCTTTTCTGGCCTTATGAGCTATAAATGAAGAGGAGAGTGTCTTTGGAAATAAGTTTTGCCACAAGGGTGGAAAGTCCATGCTGGCTGGGTAACTGTCCTGCTGAGGGCTTCACGGCTGGGGAGAGTTCCTGAGTGGAGAGCTGGAAAAGCGGTGTGAGCGAAAGGGCCTCCTCTGCTTGCTGTTAAGTGGGAGGCACTGTGTATCTGCTATCGGAGATTGCTTCTGGGCAAAGTATTGGAGAGTTTCTGTTCCCAGAGCCAGGGATTTATTTACGTGCTGTTGGGAACAAGTTCAAGTGAGTGCTTTACCCTGGCAGGTTTGCAGTATCCCAAAAAGGGAGTATTACATTAAAATTAGAAGACTTAACTTGAGAATTGAAAATGCATGATTGCAGAAAGTGAACACATGGATTTCCCTGGGAGAAGGACCGTGGGAGATCAACTAGTGTGCTCGGGGAGGAGATAAAAGATAAGGAAGTATAAATCAACACCAGCAGGACTGCCTGTCGGCCCTTCTGATCTTCCCTGGGCTGAGATTTGTTTACCTTTTAAGTCCGCTGCAGCTGTTCTTCAACAGCTGGCTCTTTAAACGGAGTGCCACGGTATGCTGGAGCTGCACAGTTGTAGGAAATCGTTTCGGCTTGTTGTTCAGAGGAAGTATCCAAAAAACCTGTTAAAGACAAAATACTTAAACCAGAAGCAAAGCGCCAATAAAGATCTGACAGGATGACTCGGTGGTGTTCTGCTGGTGTGTAGATTTAAAAACAGAGGAAAGGTAGAGGGACGCCTCTTGCCAAGCAGTTGCCTGTGAGCCTGTAGCCTCTAAGGCAACTTGTAGATAGCTAAAGCTTGCAATTCCAGCTGCCTTCACGCTTGATGAGAAGAAACAGATGCCTTCAAAATGGGATATATCCTACCTGCTTTAGGGTGGGATGAACCAGCTCTTGCACATTCCTTTTGTTGCTCCAGTAACTGTGGAGAGAGCACAGATGGCTGGAATAAAGTGTTGGGAATCCTGTTTTAAATTCAGAACACCTCAAAGCACCAAACTTACTTTTTTTTAATGTTATTTTTCAATTATCAGATTCCACCATCATTTGTTTTTACTGCCTGTCATATATGACAGTTATACATTAATGACAGTTACAGAAGATGCTTTTGAATAATCTTCAGGACAGCTAGGGTTTTATGAACTGGCTTTTGGCAGTTGTCCCTCTGACTCCTTACAGCCCCCTCACTTTACTCCTTAGACACCTCCAAATGCCCACCTTTCCCCTCTTATAGCTGCAGTGTGGCAGGACCCAAGGGGGTAGGAGGCGGCAAGGGGTGATTTGGGCTGTGACTCTGACCTGGTAGTTGTGATCATGTCAGAGGAAAAGCAAAATGGCAGCACAGTATGTCCTTTACATCCTGCCCACAGCTGCTACTGGAACATGCCTGTAGTAGCCTGAAGCCGATCTCACGCTTGAACAGCAATTGTCACCGACCTTCCCTGTGCTGCAGGAGATGAGTGTTGGGAGAGCTGGGCTCTGGAGAAATGCCCCAAATGTGACTGGCGGAGAAGGTGAAGCGTTGCCAAGATGGGGTAAGTTGGGATGGATGAGCCCCTTTAGGTTGCACACCACGAGACAGCAGCTCTCAGTACAGTGCAGGCAGCTGCACCTCATGAATAATAATAATTTGTCGAGTAGGTGTTTGAACATTAGCTTGTCCCTTGGACACGGTCAGAAGCCTGTGTTTGGCTGATGTGTGCAGCAGTGCTTAATGTAAGAGTTGGGCAAGCTCATTGAGCTCCTCTAGCATACTCACAACACATTAGCAGGGCAGTTGTTAAAAACAGTTTATTACCGATACTCTTCAGAAGTAGTCACAAGGTCTCAATCATTATCTACAAAATGCATATGAAAGAAAAAAATGCTTATAAAGTCAGATAGGATTGCTGGTGTCACGTAGTGCCCACTCTTACCAACTCCGCTCTTCTTTCTCATGAAGGTGGAACCCAGTGAACTCACTGCAGCCCTCTGTACAGAGCCAAATCCTCATCCCGGATAAACTTCCATAGCTCAAATGAAGTTATTAAAGCCCTGTCTTATTTATACCGGTTGAGCATTTCCCCCCCAAGGTCATTTGACAGGCATCCCAGCTCCTGGTACCTGAGCCCCAGCATGAGCTCTGGGAGGCAGCTGTGACCTGCGCATGGCCTGGGAGGAAATGAGCGTCTTCAGCTTTGAACAGCTGATAATGCTGCAGTCCAGAAATGATTGCATTTCTTCACATGGATTTTAGAAACTAAAAAGGCAGCAAAACTGCCTTGAAAGTCTTGGCTTAAAATGCTTCTCTTGACATACAGATGTGCTCAGTTGTCTACACTTCAGTTCCAAGAATACAGTTGTAACAAAATCATTTTGTAAGAGAGCCCGGGGGGAATACAAGTGATATAGTAACTTTTATAACATACTAAAACTTCTATAATTATATGTGTTATCAAAATGATTCATGCTAGCCAGAGTAAATCCCACTCATTACAAATGAGAGTTGAAATTACAGTTCGCTGTCTAATATTTGTGCAAATAACATGCACTATCATGATGGGCTTGAAAAAGGAATTCCCTAAGAACTGGACATACAATTGCATGCTGCGCGAAAGAGGCAGTGCTATTACAATCTGTAACCCAACTCAGCTGTCAGAGACCAGATAAAATTCTGATCAGACCTGATTCCACACCATTGTGGGAAATACTATTCTTATTTTCCTGTAAATTTAATTTGTTGCCTTGCCCTGATGCCTGCCCAGCAAACATGTCTTCATGCATTGAGAAGTGCCATCTGCCTGTAGGTATTTCTCTTGATGAAACTATTTAACATTGAAGGCCTGTTGCAAAACAGTGCTGAACTGCTGGCAGTGTTTTCCCTAAATAGGGATTTAGATAACTTGTTCTACTTAATCAAATTAGTTATCTTTGATTCAATCTGATGTTTAAGCCAAATTCCCAAGACAAGTGGTTTTAGTAGTTTGTTCAGTTTGTAATCTCTGTTTTCCAAGAAAATCTGCTTTTATTTTTTTCTTTCTTTGATTTCTGAAGGTCTCAAACGCATATGAGACACTGATGTAGGCTGGCTGAGTACAAGGAATTTGACATTCAGTTTCTTTCTTTGTGAGGTACTCTGTTTTCCATACCTTTCTCTTGGTCTGTCTGCAGTATCTGTTTAGCTGGTCTGAAGCCTGTGCGTTGCTGGCTTTACTTGGATTTTTTTTCTTCTTCCCTGCTTCATGTTTTTTTCTTACCCCACCTTACATCTCCAGCTTTATGTGTTTCATTTGGCAAATAAGACATTTCACAAACTGAAATGGTCAGTAAAAGCTAAACTCTTTTTATAACTCGTTCTCTGGGTGTCGGGACCCTTTGTGCCAGATGAAAACACTTCAAATCCATCACCGCACCCTACGTAACAGGTCACTTCAGTGTAATCCCTTCAGAAATGCAGGACTTGTCTAAATAAACCAGACCCTTGAGCTTTTCTCTTTTTCATTATTGACCTCGGTTTTTAAGCTGGAGAAGTGAGGCTGTGTGCCTTGTATCCGTGTCGGGCCTGGGGAAGATGACGGTCAGAGCTCATGTTATCCTTGGCCAGAGGCCCCTTTGGTGTTCCAGCTCTGGGTAGAAGATCCATCAGTTCTCAGTCAACCAAGAGACACACACGTGTATGCTTTATTAGCTCTGGTCCTCTGAAAAAGTGTTCAAGGGCCAAAGTTAGTGTGGGGCTTCTGTGATTTCTTGGGATGCCTTGTTTAAAGTGAGAGCTCCCCAGATTGCTTATTTATCAAGACCTGAAACAGTGGTCTCAGTATATATGTGGAAATGGGAGACATATGAAGTTGGACCTGGTGGTTTGCCTGACATCCCAAAATTTTATTTTATCTCCCCCTAAATGTTGGGGAAAACAGTAGGGTGGGTGAAAAGTTCTGGTTTTCTGCATATCGGACAAAAGTCCTCGTTATGCCAAATCATCTGAGCCAGCTTCAGGCCCACCTTTTTATACTGCTGCTGCTTCTCATCACCTCCACTGACCTGAAACCTGTATTTTATTAATCTTTTAGGTTGGATTTGAATGTGATTTCCTTGTTTTCTTTCAGAACCCATTCAGAGAATGTATACCCCAGTTGCAGGAAATCCCCCGGATAAATTAACCCAATTTATGTTATAAATACCTTACAGAAGAATCCCATCTGGATTCAGGGTGCTGCTCTCCAGCCCTGCCATTCTGTTGGCAAGGCTAATACTGGGATGCACAAACCCTGTCTCTGTGGGCAACTCATTCTCTCACCTTTTTATTTTCTTTTTTCCACCTATACCTTAAATACTGCACCCTCCTGTGCACTGCTATTTGCACAAATACTAACCAAAAGGTAGGCAAGTCTCTGGCAGGGCTGACGTGCATCTGCCTGTACCCTCTGTCTTTCTTAGTACTGCTCTAATCTGATAATCTGATTTCCAGAAATGCTGGGGACATTCAGTTCAGAAGTACTGCAGAAGACTGGGAGATTGGTGTTCTAGGTGTTGCAATGGGACTTCAGAGAGTCCTGGCTTTCCACTGGAAAATGTTTGAATTTTAATAGTGAAGATCTAGTACTGATAATTGAATGTGGGGATATTGTGGATGCTGTTACATGACAGCTATTTGATTTGTATTAAGGTCCATGCTTGATGGAGCAAGATACAGTCCTATTTTTATTCTACAGTCCCTGCTCTCTCCTCTCTTCTCTACTCAAAGTGTGTGCCTATGGCACTATATGCATTAAAATTTCACTTCAGTGGATGTATGATTGCATTGTAATTGTATCTGTGTAGAAGTATTGGCAGCCAAAAACACTGAGGATGGGTGAAATTCACTGGAATAATTTTCACCTGGGTAATACAAAAGGTACTGTAATATCAGTATTTGTACGTCTGTAAAATATGAGGCTTTCTTAAAATTACATTTTTAATAATTCTTTTTGTGAAAATGATAGATCAGTTAATTTTTTTTTTCAATTTTTTTCCCTGCAATGTATCCTAACTCTTTATTGGCACTTAATATTTTTTGCAAATTTCCTGCTGCAGCCAAAGCCCACGCGAAACTACAGAAAGGGAAACTGGGCAGCATTACGGTGACCGAGCTGCTCTGCATCTACCTGCTGCAGGGCTAGATGATAGGCTACACCTGCAGGTGGCCTGTTCGTATGAACAGAAACTTCCGAGTCCCAGCAGAAAGGTGCGATGGACCAGGTGAAGGTATGCTGCAAGCCAGGCTCGCCCCACAGGCCGTGCGGAAGCCAGCACCGCTGCCTGAGCAGTGCCCTGCAGCCTCGCTGGAGCTCTTGCATCTCGCCTGCTGCATCACTGTTGTGGTTTAACTGCAGCCAGCAGCAAGGCTGCCGCAGCATCTCTCTGATGCTCATTCCTGGCTGCAGGAGCTCCCTGTTCATTTGAGCGAGTGCTGGAGAATGGAGATAACTAAGCCATAAGATTTTAACTCACTCGAAGTTTCTTGTTCGCAGTCATTTATTTGAGAGTGCACCTCAAGAGAAGTCAGTCCCTCCTTACCTTCTGTTAGATGCTCAGGAGTGCTTGAGCAGCTTGGGAGCCAAAATTGCTGCTAATGCCCAAATCACTTCTGCGGGTGGGACTTTGTAAACATTACCTGACATTTTCTCCTTGGGACAGAACCATTGTAGATACAGCTGCCATCACACCCTCACTATTTTAGCTGATCCCATAACACCTCCCTGTGACTTGTTGACAGTGCCAAGAGATTAATGAACTCAGAACTTGTCTTGATATTTGCTTGTCCTTCCCACACTTTGCCTGGCTGTAGTGTACATGTGAATCTTCTAAATTTAGAAAACAATACAAAGGATAAGGAGTCATAGACACACTTTGCAGATGCACCCTGGGTGAGCAGCTCAGATGGCTGCAGTACGCTGCAACCATGCTGCAGTTCATGTTAGACCATCCCAGAACAGACTGGGAGAAGGACATGTCCTGTCCAATGCATACAGCAGATGAGTATGAATGTGTCTAGTAGGAATATTACTACAGTGGTAACATACTCAGGAGATGAAATGAGGTGGCTGATACAAGTTTCTCATTCCTGATTCCCCAAGAAGGCAGCATTTTGCTGCAGACCTACATTGTTTTGTCCAAGGGCTGACTGCTAGCACACTGCCAAAAGGCTGCCGGCGCCTGCCAGAGCGATTGAGAAGATGTGGTTTCAGCTGTGGAGGCAGCCGACAAATTGCTGTCTGAAGATGAATCTCTGAGCAATTGCAATGTGAATAAACCAGCTCACAGTGGAAGGAGGCACCAAGTCCAGCAGTGACCACTGTTTGGAAAAGAGTAGGTGTTAATACGCCCAGAAGTCATTTGGGGCAATTAGTAGTCCCTGTAACATCCCTTGGCAGGGCACGTGGCAGCCAAACTGGTATTTTCTTACTGTTCAGGAGTGCTGGGGTGTTTGGCAGCAGCTCTGTCCTCCATCTCACTCCAATTTCAGGGTCATCATCAGTGGGGCTGCTGAAATGCCATCCCTCCTGCAGGGACTGGAAGATGTTCATAAGAAGCTGTGGATTTGCAACACAAAGGGGATGAAAACATCAGTACACAGTGGCTTTTCTAGGACAGGCTGTACCTGGTGGGTTAGCTTGGCTTCTGTGTGGTGGAGGCTGGGCCTGCTCTCACTGCTCAGTGGCACGGCATAGCGTTAACATCCCAAGTGCATTTATGTCTTCCATGGCTTTTCCTGTTGGCCTAGTCTGGTCTGCATCTTCTCTGTCTCCAAAACCCCATGCACAGGTCCCATGGGAGGGATGGTTGGTGCGGGGCCCCCTGACCTCCTGTGTCCTGACCGGCAGCATCAGGTGGTCCTCCAAAAAAGTCCTTCACAGATCCCATCTTTAGGGTGTACACAGATGATTTTGGTGGTCATGTTGCATGTCAGTCCAACGTGACAGAAATTCAGGGGATGAAATAGTGAAAGTCGGGTGTGGAAAACCAGCCTCTGGGGAGCTGGAGGGAAAGCAG
Source organism: Athene cunicularia (assembly GCF_003259725.1). NCBI lineage: Eukaryota > Metazoa > Chordata > Aves > Strigiformes > Strigidae > Athene > Athene cunicularia. The sequence goes on along the minus strand of NW_020799091.1, from coordinate 19,523,367 downwards.
CTGGAGTAGTGCCATGCTGAAAGCCCTGGGCATGGTAGGGTAAGGGAAGAGGAGAACTGAAACACGCGGAGTTTAGGACCAGATGGGCTAAAATAGGGTGAGGGGTTGGCTTTGCAGATGCCAGGTGCACAAAGTTTCAAGTCGGTGTGGCAGGGAGGGAGGCTGTGGCTTAGAGCAAGGACAGAAAAGGGAGAAGGGTGCATGAAGTGCTTGTGTCAGGACATGGCCTTGAAATGAGAGCTAGAAAGGTGAAGTGAGGGCTGGAAACAAAACTAAGTACCGAGGGTAGGAAATTTGCAGGAGTTCCCAGAATTAGCAAGGGCTTTTGGACATTATCCCTGCAGGAGGAAATGAGAGTTATGGTCCTGTGCTACCACTCTTTGTTGCTGGCAGGCCTCCATCTGTTAATGTTTTAATATTGCATGTGAAGTCTTCTATACAGGGCAGTGTTAAACAAAATGTATACATTTAGATAGCTTTTTTTCTTCTGGGTAAAGCGCAGTTTAGGTGGCTCAAGAGCCAAAGAATAACTGTCCAGGGTCAGGTAAGATCCATCTAGGGGAGTCCCCATCCCAGCTTTTTCTTTGAATGAGTCATCAAAGCTTCATTACTTCAAGGTAAACCTGCAAAATGCTTCTGTGAAGCCCCATGCAAAGTCCATGTGTATCTTTAATTTATAGGGCCATCACTGGCTGTTGGAAACCTTAACCTTAACTCACTTAGAGGGGTGTGTCTTTGGGTTTTTTTCCTACTCTCTGGATATGCTCCTGGGCTGGTTAAAGGCATAGGGAAGGCATCCAAATATTTCTAGTAGGAGAGGTAAATTGATTTATAAATTTATTATTATGTCAAATAAAAATATATCTGGTTAGTGAAAAAAAGCATAGTGAAAATGGTGCAAGATTCTGAAGTGAGCATCATTCTTCACAGTAATTATGACACACCAAATGATACATCTTGTTGGCTTGCTCAGCTGGAAGTTTACAGTATTTAAATTATAATTACAGGTCTGAACTGTTCACTACAGACTGGTGTAGTGGGATCAGCCAGCAAAGAATTAAGTAATTAAAGGACCATTACAGCAAGCTGGTCTTGGTGGAGACATAGTGGTCATGATTAACGTGCTTGCTGCAGGCAGGCACTCAAGTGCGCTCGCTCAGCTGCCTTTCTGAATTCAGGGACCATGACGTGTGTTCTTATGAGTCGGTTTGAAGTAAAATGTGCACAGCACAGCTGTGTTCATTTGAAAAAGGAAAAGTGCCTTAAACTCTAAGAAGGGAATTAAACCTTGCTGAGGTCAGCCAAGAAAACGTTGAGATCTTTTATTTTGACTGGAAACATGTAAATCACCTGCATACCTGAGTCAGACTTACTTAAAAATTGCTTTCAGAAGCATTTTTACAGAGAGAGCCTGCTGTCACTGTCCCCATACATTCCTATCTGGCATGATGCACATTTTATTCTTTTCTAGGGTCTGTTTACCTTCTTCAGCTGATCTCTGGGCAGTTTTGTACATTCATCTTGTCCTCTCCTCCTCTTTGTCTTGCTGACGCATGTGTTTCACCTTCCCACGGCTTCCACCCCTCGATGCTGCACCGAGTTGGCTGCCAGCTTCCAGGCTGCACCAGCCCAGCTTTCCCTGCTCTCTGCTCTGTGGGGAATCCCACCCCTCCATCAGCCCTGCCTGAGACTTCCCTTTTGCTTAATTAAGCGCTGGTGTAAGATACTGGTGTCAAGCCCCCCTACCCCTCCAGTATCTGCTTTTCTGCATTGCTGCAGTCCTTGGCAGGGGCTGTGCTAGTGCCTCCCAAATGCAGAGTGGCATCTCCTGCCACAAGCTGCCTCAGGTGCCCGAAGCCACCGGGCTGAGCCATGGTGCAACTCCCAGCCTGTGAACAAATGCCATAGAGCTGTGTGGGGAAAAGGGGATCGGGTTTGTGACAGCAGGAAGCAGCAGCTTAGCCCTGCCAGGGGCTTCACAGTCCCCCTCTGTGTGCTGAAGGACCCCGCACTGCTGGCAGGGCTGTGGCACACATGGTGGTGGCTGCTGCCTGTTCTCTTGCCCACCCCATGCTGCCCACGTCTCTCTGCGGCCTGTCAACTGAGGTGTAAATCAGCAAGGAGCCGCATTTTTCTATAGAGGAGGAAATTAAAAATACTATCTTCCATCTCCACCAGTGGATGTACCCAGAGTACTTTACACACTGCGTACCCCGTGAGGTCTGCAATGTACCCAGCAAAGTCATCAACGCTGACTTCGCTGGCAAGGAACCGACGTAGAGCAGAGGAGTGTGATTTCTAACTGAATGCACTGTGCTTCTCGCAGAGCACTGGTTTTGCTGCTGAAGCAAAGTGTGCAACGAAACAGAAGTGCAGGCAGCCTTTGGCTGTGGGTTTCATGTACCACTGTGATGCCTGCACACGGCTGCTGTGGCTGTGTGGGTAGGAGGTAAGGCACTCAGACCTGCATGCAGGAAAAAAATGAAGAGAGGACTGAGGCATGTGGATCTGCAGATCATGCCCAGGATGCGGGATGCAGTCAGTGAGGCTGCAGAATATTCCTCTCTGTGCAGGGAAGGTTAAAGGGTGTGTAGCAGAGTTTCATTTCACAGTTCAGCATATTTTGATTGGCAGATGTGCTCTTCCTTAGTCTCTGGAGGTGCCTTGGTTAGAAAAGTGTTTGCTGTCCTGCCAATTAACTCTCCCTGTACTCACAAATACTAAAAAAGGAAGATGACAGATCTCTAATGCAGTCCCAGGACTGGTTTTAGTAAAAGCCAGAACTGGGTTCTGTCCTCCTCTCATTCCAGCCCTCACAGAACAGGCCTGTCGTCCAATACGGACTGCTTGCTGCAGCCAAGTGTTGCAAACCTTTTTGTTCTGTAGCTCTGCTTAAAGTAAATGGCAAATTACCCTCCAGGTGTTGCATCAGATTCAGGGGTGAGGCTAAGCTCATGTAATTTATACATTCTTCTGGGCTTCTTAAAGTAAAAATAATTCCAATTACACCAAGTTTTACATCCATGCTTGCTGTATCTGCAGCTTTGCCCATCCTTTACTTATGTGGTGGGTTGACCCTGGATGGATGCCAGGTGCCCACCAAAGCTGTTCTATCACACCCCTCCTCAGCTGGACAGAAGAGAAAATATAATGGAAAGTTCGTGGGTTGAGATAAGGGCAGGGAGAAATCATTTAGCAGTTACCATCATGGACAGAACAGACTCAGCTTGGGGAAATATTGCAAGACACTGCATATTGCAAGAGCTTGCAGCACGGTGGTGGCAGAGTTTTCAGTCGTTTCTTCCATTCAGCCATGAATCTGGGTTTCATATACTGCAAACTGATGAATTAATTGCAGCCAGGAATGTATCCTTCAGCTGCTAGAAGTCTGTGAGCAGTGCTAAGAAAAAGGCTCCCTCATTTAAAGTAGTTTGCAATTTCCCACTCTATCACCTAATAAAGAGCCAGAGCCAAACAAAGTGCAAATGCTTCTTTATGCTACATTTCATAATACAGCAGTACATTGTCACATAATGTACGTTTCCTGAATAAAATCCATTCACCCACTGGATGACTGAGCAAACACCAACACTTAACAATAAAAATGGGGGCAGGCAGATGTCAATATAATATAATATTGCTTCTGCTGCAGGAGTGGATGGAGGAGCTGCTGTGTGCAATGGCCGTGGTACCACTTTTGCACTGGGCTGGATGCAGGTGAGGAGCGTCACACTGCAGAGGGGCTGGATACACCAGAGTCCAGCCCTGATGAGCAGCTGTAGGGGCTCTTGAAAGCCCCTCGTAGGACCTTATAGTTTTCTGCCATAAGCAAATCTAAAGATTGTAACAGCATAATATATATATAAAAAAATAATCTGTCATTTACAGCTGATCTCTTAACCAGCCACAGCTGGCAAGCTTCAAAAGGTGAGGATTTGAAATGGGACTAGTGGTGCTGTCAGCAAGCCTCTGGGGAGCGGGTGGAGGTACCAACTCCTGGCATCCCCTCCCGGCACCTGTGAGGACCATTGCCTCTTTCAGACCAAATTATATAGGATTCTTCATTCCACCTTTTCCACCTTGCTGTTTGCAAGTTTTAAAGTGTTTTAAAACATTAGTGTTAGGATAATTTTGATTCTAGTTTTCTGTTGAACCGAATATAAACAAGTAAATTATGTGTGATTTAGGCTAATTTATAATAAGCGGTTCTAAGCAGAACACTAAGTCTAATTGTGTCATCCTTTCTGCAGTAACTCCTTTGCTCCGTTGATGCTGTTTTCCACCAACTACTAGATGCACAGCAGGGAATGCCCTCCTGTGTCTCAGCTTTCAGGCTGGCCCAACCTGCTTTGACTCGCCTATTCAGGAAATTAAGTTGAACACCAGGTCAGAAGTGTGCAAGTAGATCTGATATGAGTGATTATTTTGCTATAATATTTTGCGTTAACATTATCTCAGGGAAGAGAAAATGACTATTCCAGACAAAATGATAAGGTAGATTTTTGTTCCCAGTCAGTTTAAACCAGCGTCCTGCCCATAATCTATTGAACAGATAAATTTTTAGTACCACTGTAGGGTAAGTCCTGTTATCAGAAATTTTTGCATGCTGTCCTGGATAGCTCTTTCTTGCTGCTGTGACCAGTTCCTTGTCTCTAGTTTTCTCAGAGGGTTCTTGCAGAAAAGTCCTGATGAGGGCATGTGCTTAAAAATCATCATTTTAAACATTCAGCCATTATCTTCTATTTTAGAAGCAGCTGTCCACAGACAGGAATCCAACCAAATACATTCCTGTGTAGGCTGACTTTGCATTTGATCTCGTTGCCTTCACCCAGTGTCGCACAGGCCAGCATTTGCACACTATGGTTGTGTACCTTTGTTTCCCTCTCTTTTATTTACTTTGCTTGTATATAAGAACAGAGCAAAACCTTGGAGATACTTGTGTACATTTTATTACATCTTCCAGTTTCATGAAATTAAATCCACAATTCTTCTTGCACATGGTGATAGGGAAGCAGACCAGCTAGTGGAGGCAGGAGAATGGGAAACATGGGCTTGGAGGAAAGACAAAGAGATACCCCAAAATTGCAGCAGTGATAAATAAGGCAAAACAGTAGGGAGGAGACATAAAACAGGAGAAGAGGGGGTAAGAGATAGAGACATTCTTTTCCTGGTTGGAAAGAGCCTTTGGTGCCAGTTGTGTGTTACCATTTCTGACACTGGACAGGAGATGGGGAGGGCAAACCCTTCTGTGTCAAGAATGAGGAGTATGTGCTGCATGTCTACTTCACAAAATCAAATTTTTATAAAGACTAAGAAGATAAAATGCCTGGTATGCTCAAGGGGCAGGGTGGCTTTAAATATCAGAAGAGTTTTCCTTCCTACTTGTCTTCCTGTGCAGCCCAAGGTTATTTAGCTGAACTTTCAATACACAAATGGGAATCTTCCTGACTGACTCTGCAGTATAGTTCTTTATGCAGTTTTTCTCTCCTGAGTTTGTCTTTTGTTTTGTTTGAACTACCCGTAAACTCTGACTCAATGAGATTTTTAAAGAATGGGTTGCTGGTATGGGTTGGGGCTGCTCTGATGTTTTGATTTTTTCTGGTCTGCTTCTTGGACAAGGGGACAGAGCAGCAGAGACAGACACCGGTAACAGCATTGAATCAGCATCTGATTCTTCTGGGTGGCATTAGGGTAACTGCATTTCTTCTCCAGGAGAAAATTAAATTAGAGTCTTATTATGGGAAGCTTGTACATAATGCAACTTAAGCAAAATTTGAATAGAGAGAGGTTTTTTATTTTTGTCAAAAAAATGAGGTAATTGGGAAAAGAACAGAGAGTGTCAGGCATTTAAACCCCTGAAGTCTTGCAGCATGAAGTATAACAAGGCCAAACTGAAAGGTAAACTTCTGCTCCCTAAGAGCAGATAAGACTTGCAGGAGCATTCTTGGAGCCTCAGCAGCTGTAGACCTTTAACTAGACGCAAAGTCTCAAGCAAACATTAGAAAGCAGATCCAAGAAGGCCTTGAGCCCAAACCCTTTAGTTATTTTTCATTCCCCCCTCTCAACTAACAGATGATGTTAATTTTAATTTCTTTTTACTTGTAGCTTTCAGCTACTGCAGTTACAACACTGCGGAAGGTGCAATATTGCATCTCTGGGGATTTTTAGGCTTTCAAGCACAGCTGGGAGACTTGTAGATAGAAATCAGCTGTAACAGGCTGTAGAGTGTGCTGGATATATCGGTGCTGCACTCCGCTCTCCTCTGGCTTCTGCAGGCATTGCTGCTTCCCCACTGCCCCCAGCCCACCTACTGCAGAAAGGTAATAAAAAGACTTCTCTAGGGAAAGAAAGCATCTAGCTGTAAACTCAACAAGACCTCCTCAGTGATATTCTCTGTATTAGGAAACATCATCTGGCAGGCATATTTCAGGAATCCCTATTACAGCACTTGCCAACACCTTGAGTAAACTCCAATGCTATCTATTTGTTGTTGAAAGCCACAGGAGATTTAATCTATGGCATTCTTGAGCTCTTCCCTGCAGATCCCATAGCCTGTTTGAACTAATGAGAGAGAGGGCTGAACCACAGGGCTTGCTTCTTTTAATCCATCAATAAAATAGGGTTTTTATCATCTAAACGAGTTTCTTACACGTGAATCCATCTGTCCTGCTCATAAAAAAACAGTGTATATAAATAACTTTGAGGTAGTTCTTGCCCATACAAATGAATTAGTCCTTGAGTAACAAACAAATCCTCCAAAGTTTAACATATATTTAAAGATACAACAAATTAATATTGAGGGTTTCAATTTATTGAGGGTTTAACATGGAGAGTAGCTGCACAAACGCTCCTAGAGAAAATACTCTTGTGTTAGATTTTGTCATGGCATCAAAATTTTTTGAAGCAAGGAATTTTTTCTATATGCAGTCTCAAAATATCACAAAGAGGTGAAGAATTTTGACAAAATGTACTGCAAGAGTTATCTGGTGGAATATTTTGGGCCTGTGTTGGTATTTCTGTCAGAAAGATGTTCTCACTCTTGCAGAGGTGTGGTGTCCCCTTAACTTTTGTTGTTGAACATCCTTAGGAATAAGGTTTAATAAAGCCGAAGCTATGATAAACGAACACAACTATTGTTGTGTTTAATAACTTAAAATGGCATCAGGTTAGTCAACAAGTTCATTTTTTCTCTTGGAACAGAGTGAACCACATGGCCAAACTGATACTTGCTGTTGAATTTCCTCAGGTTAAACTCAGCTATCGTATGTGGCAGGAGTCAACGTAAAGACACAGGAAAGCACGTTTGCAGTGTATGAACAAAATTGGTATAGTAAATGCTGTTATTCTGCTGATTCCAGATCTTCCTCGATTTGCTTTGGCCAAATGCAGAGTTTATGTGAGTTTAAGTGAACATGAAGTTAGAGAAGTAAAGTGACTGTAGCCTAGATCTTTGGCTTTTAAAATATGATTACTCTGTAATGCAATGGCCAGTTTTGCTCTTTTTTGGTGCACTAATAGCTAATGCCCTTTTCTCTTTATTCTTATTTTCATAATGAATAACCTCTACTGTTCCTGTTTTGTTCAATATTGTTCTCTTACATGTCTATGGTATGGAAGTGTGCATGCACGCACATGCACAGAGCGTTCCCATTACACAATGTCCTGCTGCGATCCCCACCAGCTGAAAAGCATTAGAGCTGCTGCTGCGCAATCTGCTCCTCTGGCAGGGCTGGCCAGGGCTTTCAGATGCTACTGACCCCAGTGGAGAAATTGCATTCACTCAGTGAATATTCCCATGTGTTGTTATTGAAGAGTAAGAAATCGCGGCTCTAAAAATTCTGGAAGGGAGCCATAGAGTACCAGCTGTAGGTCCTAAATGATTTATTTTGTTGTTTATAGTGATCATTTTTTCCCTAAGGGTCCCATATTGACCTATGACATGTCTAGGGCACTTGGATTTCTGGGTTGAAAGGCATTTAAAAAAAATCGAAATAGAGCCTTTATTATTTTTTAAAAAAGTTCTCAGTTGATTTTGTAACCTCTGTCACATACAGAATAAATAGTTGTATAATGTAAAGGTCTCATCTGAATCGGTCCATAGTGTTCTGTAATTTCCTCATGTTTAAGGATTTAGAAATAAAATTACTAACTGGCCTAGATAATGCCCTTCCTCAGATCACATGCAAGATGACTGGCTCTTTCAAATTTGGTTATTATTTTATTTTACGGTAGAATATATCTGCACATGCATGTATACATTCTGTATTATATGTGTTTATGATTATGTTCCAATGAACTGTCTAATATCTTGGGCAAATCAAGGTGATTTCTTGAATTCCAATGGTTTAATTTTCTCCAAGCTTTATATCAGTGCTCTTCCTTAAACTGTTGATTACAGACCAGAGTTAAGTTTATTATCTCCTATACTTAAGAGAATCTTTGCATGCTGAATAGCATGTGAATTGTCCATCCACAAACTGAGACTGGGACCTGGTCAGAGAAATGGAAAACTCCACAAAGACTGAGGCTCAGAGAAAGCACTTTCTAAAAGCCGCCTTCTTTATTGTGTGCTTTTACACCAATGCATTAGAAAAATGTCATTTATAACCTTTTGAACAAACTAAATCTCCCTTTGTCAGGTCAATGAAAAAAAAATTAAATCCAACTGTGATAAGGAAGGATTTAGAAAATCAAATGATGGGAAAAAAAAATCTCAGTCTTACTCAGCTGACCCTGCTGTTGAAGTTGTGGCGCTTGCTAGAGCTTCAGTGTGCCCTCAGTCAGCCACCCTCTGTCAGGATGCTGTTAGAAAACATTTCCTCTAATCCCATCATTCACTGCTGTTGTGGAAACCAGCAGGCTCCCTAGCAAATCCACCCACTATTATTTTTTATCCTATTGAAATCGCTACGTTATTGGACATAAAATGGCTCATGTGCAACGTGAAGAGCCAAGTGGGTTTTGCCATCACTCACGCCAAAACTAAGTATGGATTAAATTGCACCCTGCCAGCACAAAGTGTGCATTGTGTGGCTTTGCTCTGCAGTATCCAACCTCAGCGTCCTCTGTGCCTGATAAAACACAACACATCGCCTTCAATACCCCTTTTTTTTAAAGGGCAAAACAAAGCAGCAGTGTCTGCCCTGGAATGTGCTGCAGGTAGTGATCTAAACCTCCATCACCGAAGTCAGCAAGAGGATTAATTTAATGCATGATGGTTGTTGCTTGGAGAAACTTCACAGGAATGCAAACCAAAGGCCCTCAAAGAGCCCACAACAAAGAGAAAAGCTATACAATCTTAAACTCCTGGTAGGATGAGGACCATTGGATTAAGAGCTTGGTCTCCGTTGTAGAAAAGGCAGGAAACACTCTTGTACTGAAAAACAAACAAGCAGGAAAAGATTTTGGGGCATTTTTTGGTTTTGTGGGGTTTTTTTGTAGACTTCTCTTAGAAAGATAGTTGGCTAGAAAATTGCAGCCTTGCTACTGACATTTATGTAGTATCTTGTATGGTCAAACCTCTATGCAAGTGTTATGATCACATACGTACTGTGTTGAGTTGTATTTTTTTCCCAGATAAAACAGAGTACCTGTTTTTCAATTCCTGTCTCGTTCTTGATTTATTTTTGGCAGGGGCACACCATTGCAATCCTCTCAGTGCTGAGAGTCACGAAGCTACCTTTATCGACACAAAATGAACTACCAAACATGCCATGGGCTGCTTTGCAGACTTGCAAGCATTTAACTGAACTAGGAGGATGATCAGGTGGGCCAGGGATGTGGACTGCTGCCATTTTTGACAGCCCCAGCAGATGACAAGTAGAAGACTACTCAGGAGTGCAGCACATGGGCACAGTCATAGGAGACCTTGCTATGCTGGGAAGATGCTCCCAGATAAGCTCTGAATTATGTACTTAAAAGACTGGAGAAATAACAGCAGTACACAGACAAGAACCAATGCAAAATTTGCTAGACTAGTGACAGGACAGAGCAGCTTTCTCTCAAACTCTTCCATAAAAACAAATAGTGCTACAAATTTTCCATCAGAAGCAACCTGACTTTATGTTACCTACCATCCTTATCTGGATTCAGGTTCCAGTCACCACTTGTTACGTCTTTACCATAAGAAGTCATGTAATTATACGCAATTACCGAAGTACTCTTTCATCTCAGTCCTCCACTCTTGTCAGTCAAACCATGCCATCCCTTTCTTAATCATTTAAATTGTACAGCATCCCATTTGAGTTAAATTTTCCTAAATCTTTTCAACATATAAACCTTCTGGACAATGTTTGAAAAATAGCCTAAATAATCACGGCTAATTTGTCTTCTCTAGCAGTATTCTCTAATTTCCTTTTTCTTCTACAAAGGTTTGAAACCACTCTTGGCTGCTGTGCAGTGCAACATAAGCACAGACTAATCAGGTGGTACAAAACAGGGGCCATGATTAGGGTGTCCTTTTCTGCTTCAGAGATACAGGTACTCTCATTTATGTATTTATCTTGTCTGAAACAGTGTACTGAGTGGAGTACTTGGGTTTCTTTTCAAAGACATTATACAGACAGCAATCTGTGGTGCTTAGCAGCTTTGTTTTTCCTAAGAAGCAAAATTGTGAAAAGATCTGAAACACTACAGTTTTAAGGATTGATGTTAACTTACTGCTTCTTCAAGGTCCTCCAACTTGAAGAATGATGCTACTGTTAAACAGCAAGCATCTTAAGACAAAGATACACCAAATTATACTGTAATTTTAACACTATTAAACCATTATGGAATTCTAAAAAAAGAGAAAAGAATTGATCACTAACTTTGTATAGAATGCTATTATTAATCTGAGATCAACAAACCAAGACCGGTTCACGTAACATTTTATTCACAAGTAGAAAAAGTATTACAAAATGATTTATACAAGATTTTAATTTACATTCCTTAAAGGCATATTTAAAACAGCACTGTAAGTCCCTAGACATGATACGTGGGCAGTCTGAATGCAGTGGTAGTGTATGTTTTCTATTGGCATGTACAACATTGCTTGCCACAGGCAATATAAAAAAGACCAATTTGGTTAAATTAAGGAAAAAAGTATATACACAATATACACATATATTTAAAAAGCACTCTCTTCATTTTTTTTTCTCCCAGTTTGTTCTCAAGCTATCTGTCACTCATTTAAAGAAATGAGTATTTTTCTCTAGAGTTGCCGGACAAAAACAATTATACAAAGTGTAAATTCCAATGGGAAAACATACTTACTGTGGCAGATGCTGGCAAAACTTTTGAACATAGCATTTTAAAGAACTGTTATTAGTGAAAAGTTAAATCTCCATATGTTCTAAAAATATCTTGCCATATACTGAAATGCACATTGGATTTTTTCTATTTACAAAGTATATACAAAGAAACACACATCTCTTAATGCACATGTAGTGAAAAATAATGTTTTGTTACTTCTTAAATGAAAGTATCCAAATAAATTATTCAAAACTGTTCTTATTTGAATATATAAAGTATTTAGCTGAGTCCTCCCTGTATATCTGCATATTATTCTGTCAGTGACCAAATGGTGGTTGGTATTTACTACTTTAATAAAAAATCATGTAAATTCTTCACTTACTTTGGTTTGAATTTGGTAACTGTTATTCATGATTTTTGCACACATGAATAATCTCACTGGTTTTAGCTGAAGCACTTTACTGCCTTGGCTTCCTATACTGGCTTTAGCTATTTATGTGCAGGTTCAACCTTCTACTGGGTGCTTCAAAGCAAAAGTCTTGTTCCATTATGGAATATGAATACTGTCTCAACATTTCCATTGCCACACAAACCATGTGTGGAAAGATGAGTAACCTTTATTGCAAATTTGCATTTGTTTTGCGGATTGCTTTGCTTCTGTCAAGGCACAATGGGTACTTTAAAGAATAATTGCTAGAGTTAATCACTGACAAGTTTGAGCCTGATGAATGTAATGAATCAGTAGAGGTTACTGGGATTACTCACAGAAGTAAAAACTATTTTAGGGATAAAAATGGCTGCAGAACAAATGGTATTATGGGATGTGATGCAACAAACATGTTAAAAAAATCTTAAAGAACAGCAGTAAGGGCAGAGAACTGATTATTTGCTAGGCATGCGTATACCTTTGAGGATTCAATTCAGAGTTGGGTTTTTTTTTTCCAAAAATGTTATGAATTAATTTTTATATTTTGTGTGGAAAAACTGAGTTTACAAAATACTATCATGAAAAGGACAGAGTGACATGAATGAAAAGGCCTGCCAGATGAATTAGGTCACCATGAAGCTTGACCCTTGAAAATAATGTATTACTAAAAAATATTGGTAATAGTCTCATTGTATGAATACTTGTCATGGCACGCCTGCTATAGTTTGACATTTTGATGTGACAGTTGATTACATTTATTCAACATCCAAAAAATGACATGTTCTAACAACAAGTGCTGTATTCCAATACTGGAACTACCAATTAAACACAACATCCCTATCTATATGGCTGACTTTCATTAAACTAAATCTAATTTAAAGCTAATCTCCTGCTATATTTAACAAAACAATACCCCCTCTCACAAATGTAATAATTGTATGGAGGGGACTTCAACCATACATATTCTAACATGCACATTCTTTAACTCCCCAAACTAGCTTATTGACTATAATGTAATATATATAATAAAAGATTCAGTTATCAATAGATGATCCTTGCATAAGTAGAAATGTTTCTTTTTTTAAGACCTTCAACAGCAGGAAACCGATTTAAAATTAGAGCCAGTCAAAAAAATCCTAATGCATGAATAAATCTGCGAGCAGAATAACTGGCAACATCTTGTCCCATGCCTTCTGACATCATCTGTAGCCATATTTAAGATATCCACTTAAACACACTGAAGCATTAATATTTCTTGCTGTATTTACATATACTTCTAAGCTCACTCCATTAAGACTTTTTGAGAATCTGAGGGAATAGAAGGTCATTTTTTAAAAAGAGATGCAAAAGGTCATAAATCCACTTTCAGGGTTCTCCTAGGATGCTCCTTGAAGTTTCACTTTACAGCTGTTACAGCTCATATGCAACTAGGTGTGAAATGATGCCATTTTTTTTCCAGCTGATTTTGAAACGATGCAACATTGAGGACCAGACTAAGTTTGATGAGAATCAGCAGAGGAGCATAAGGGAAGAAGTCAGCTCTAGTGCTGAGAGAAATAGCTTGGTTTCCTAAAAGAAAGTGAAGAGAAAAGTGGTTAAATAAACGCATAAAAAACCTGTATGTACTTCTATACTTGACTAAACACTAAAAAAATACAGCTATACTTCTTGCTGTAGAAATCCACTTAAACCTGAAGACTGAACATGTATTAAAACACCCATTAAAAACCTTGTATTTATGTGCACATAAAAATATGCTATCTTCTGTTTTTATCGCATTATTTATTTTGCAATATAATAATAATGTATGGCCCTATGCAAGACTGTAATGCATCCACATGTATTAAAAAGACCACCCTTCCTCAAAATATTTCAAAAAGACAAGGAAGATGAAAGACAAATAGAAAAAAGGGGGTAGACTGAGATGAAAAAATTTTCTTGAAGTTGTACAGCTGGTCAGAGTTCAGCCTGAAAACGTATCTCAGGTAAGCCTAGTCCTGGTCCTGTCCCTCAAATACTACTTAAATTTCTCCACCAAAGAAGCATATATAATGATGTACTGTAAAGTCTGAATATGGATAAATTGTACAAAATGAATCAGTAAAGTCTATTAAAAAATTTTAATAACCTAACCTTCCCAAACCATCTTGCTTATTCAGAATTATACACAAATCTCAGTAGTAATACATGATAGTACAAAACCATCAAAGAATATAGAATTTCAAAATGTCAGAAAAGGTGTCCACATACACATAGGAATCAGAAAGAAAAATCACAACTTATATACCATAACAAGTATGGTGAAATGTAAGTTAATTCTTATAGTGATATTTAGAAATTCTGTGGTTCCCTTCATCTAGAAAAACTCAAAATAATATTAATCATGTATCTCTGATACATGGTTTAGTGGAAAAGAAACACAAATCTTTGATTTTTTAAAATCTTGTTTGTATGGAAGTATATGCCCTTAAAACATCAATAGAATATTCAAGTTCCATTGACAACCACTGAAAAACTGGGAATTAGCAGTGTCGAGATTTGCAGTCACAGCCATGTCACTGTCCCTTCCTATATATACTTAAGAGAATACAACTATCACCTAACAAATCCAGTTGGCAACCGGTCACGAGTGGTGTCCCCCAGGGCTCGGTGTTGGGGCCACTCCTTTACTGATGATCTAGATGAGGGGATCGAGTGCACCCTCAGTCAGTTTGCAGATGACCCCGAGCTGGGTGGGAGTGTTGATGTGCTCGAGGGTAGGGAGGCTCTGCAGAGAGACCTGGACAGGCTGGAGCCATGGGCTGAGGCCAACTGGAGGAGTTTCCATAAGGGCAAATGCCGGGGGCTGCCCTTGGGCCACAACAACCCCCAGCAGCGCTACAGGCTTGGGGAGGAGTGGCTGGAGAGCTGCCAGTCAGAGAGGGACCTGGGGGGGTTGATTGACAGCCGGCTGAACAGGAGCCAGCAGTGTGCCCAGGGGGCCAAGAAGGCCAATGGCATCCTGGCTTGTGTCAGCAATAGCGTGGCCAGCAGGGACAGGGGAGGGATCTGACCCCTGTACTCGGCACTGGTGAGGCCGCCCCTCGATTCCTGTGTTCAGTTTTGGGCCCCTCACTACAAAAAGGACATTGAATGACTCGAGCGTGTCCAGAGAAGGGCAACGGAGCTGGTGCAGGGTCTGGAGCACAGGTCGTACGGGGAGCGGCTGAGGGAACTGGGGGTGTTTAGTCTGGAGAAGAGGAGGCTGAGGGGAGACCTCATGGCCCTCTACAGCTCCCTGAAAGGAGGGTGCAGAGAGCTGGGGATGAACCTCTTTAATAAGCGATAAAGTAATAAAGTAATAAGCGATAGGACAAGAGGGAATGGCCTCAAGTTGCACAGGGAAGGTTTAGACTGGATGTTAGGAAGCATTTCTTTCCAGAAGGGGTTGTCAGGCGTTGGAATGGGCTGCCCAGGGAGGTGGTGGAGTCCCCATCCCTGGAGGTGTTTAAGAGTCGGGTCAACATAGCGCTGAGGGATCTGGTGTAGTTGGGAACTGTCAGTGTGAGGTTAATGGTTGGACTGGATGATCTGCAAGGTCTTTTCCAACCTAGACAGTTCTGTGATTCTGTGATTCTATAATGGTATTTGGCATGTACCAAAATTAAACTATGACAATTGCTGTCGATGCATGGGCAGTTAGTGGTAGACAAAACTATATATTTTAACTAATATCTTGAAAAAAATAAACCTAGATGAGGTTGGTATTTTCAGTGATAGTATTAGATTTTTCAGGGTCATATGTGTACCAATGAAGTCAATGGCAAAAAAAATTCTTGACTTAGCAGTCTGTTAACCTCCCTTCTCTTGAAAATGTCACCTGAAGAATTAAGGTTTGATTTACAAAGAATTAACTGTTGCACTTACATGTCTTCAGAATATGTTTATTTTGCTAAATACTAATTGCTTTCTACTTCTTTTTTAAGAGCGGTATGAAAGTAGCATGCAAACCAAATGGAAGAGGATCAAAGGAAGGCTGTTTTATTTCTGCAGATGACCCAAAATTTTCATAATTACAGATAGCGTAATTTTCTTAATTAAGTTTGGTGGATTATTAGCATTAGTGGCAACTGCTTTTGTTCCTGCCTCTGTGTAAATGCACAGCTTTCCAGCCACAGTCTACATAACCCTTGAGTAACAACACCAGTACACATGCCATAATTTAGGATCCTTTTACAGATTAGCAACCTGCTGCTCCAAGTTCTCCAATAGTAGAAAATGCAATTTTAAAAACACAGAGCACAGCTGATATTCAAAAAGATATAATGATGAAGCAGTAGCACAGTGACTTTTAGTGATGATTACATTGTTACGTGGTAGACACCACTGTTTATCACCTCTTCTCATTTTGACCTCAGACCTGCATTTTCTCTCAGCTTTTATAGCTTAAATTATATTTTATGGACAAATTTATGGAATGTTTTATCTGATAACATGGGAATAAAAATGGCATTAAAAAGCATTTGAGATTGTCTCTTCTGTTTCTGCTACTGCTGTAGTAACTTCACAGAGAAGGCTTTGTAAATATTTTTTGATGAACACTTGCATGTATTTTTGTTTTGCTTACAATGAGCAAAGACAAGTCCTGAGATCTTCCCTCACAAACACGGACTAGCCTCACATAATAGTTTGGACATAAGGCTATTAAACTGGTTTTTTTTCCCCTGAAATTTAATGAAAAAAAAACCTGATACGAGCTGACTGGTGTACAGACTTACCCCTGTATTTTGGTTCATACTATCTCAACATTATAGTTCGAGTAATGACACTTTTCAAATTCAGTCAATGATTTATGAATGTGAAACTGTTGGATCTCTTGTAGAATTTTAATTTATTTCAGCACTAGTTAGATGTAACCTATGGAGAAACATAACCCTGCAACTTTTAACAATTCTATTTTTATCTAGCTCTACATGCCTTGAGTACTCGTCCTCACTCCTTTCTAGTTATGTTTTTTACCTCTTTATCAGTCTGTAGCATCATTTGCTGTTCCATTTCGCTTTGTCTTTGGCTGGGTTTCAGCAGCCGCTGAGTTCTGAAGTGATGAAACTTCCATGCATGTTCTATGTTTGGACATTTCAAAGGACTTTGCAATGTTTCCATCAAGAGACTTAGCTGAAATAAGTACTTCATTTAGTTCCTTGTTATTATCCAACACAACAGTGGCTGCATTTTCAGTCTCAGGACTGCAGGATTTTGCAGATCCTTCAGCCAGTTCTGAATACGATTCACACAAAGAAATGCTTTCACAACAAGCTGAGTTTTGCATAAGAGGCCAAGCATCTGAAATGTCCCCACAGGTAGAGTGTGAGAGAGAACCAAGGAAGGTAGGAATCATTTCTCCAACAGAATCAGAAGCCCTGCAAAAGGACAAAAAAATACATGGTTTTAAAAGCATTCAAGAAAATATTATCATATTCTAATTATTGTCATTAATAATTACAGATATTTTGAGAAGCTTTAACAGGGTTATATTAAGTTAATATTCTAGAGGCACCCTGTACAAACATATTATTTTGAAAAGGAATACAGTTTGTTCCTTATCAGGTAATGATGAAAGCTCTGGAGAACACTACTGAAGGTAAAGAGGATGGCTAGAGCCCTTCACACTGTGGATTCAGGGTTTTAGAAAACATGAACTACAGCTGGGATTGTTTACAGTCTAAGGAACAGAAATATGAATAAAAGTATGCTCAGATACAAAGACTGTTTCAAAGAGGAAGGAATTTATTTGTTCTCAATGCATGGCTGGGTTGGTGTTTAAAAAAAGATAAAACAACCTTAAATTGCAGCAAGAAAGATGTTTGGAAAGACTGTGGAATCTCCAACACAAAGGTTTTTTCCAAAAAACCCCCCAGGGTAGACAAATATCTAACAGAAGGAAAAGAAGTAAAGTGGGTTCAGACTGGGAAAAGGGAATAGGTAACAAGACTGCTTGAAACTCCTTCTTCTATCTGCATGATTTAATATTGAACATGCATTCACTTTAGATTTTCCAGTTTGTTCTGTCTAGCCTTCAAAATGTGAAAAGTTTTTCTCATATTCTCTTTCATGTGGAAAGGGCAGAATATTAATGAAGGGCAAGGATTTCAATTCTCACAAGTATTATTTTTATTTTATGGAAAGTGAAGAGAGTGGAAGTAGAAACTGAATATTATCTATCTCACATGTATTTAAGGTGCATGACGACACTGACATGTCTGAGTGCACTACACATGCCTACCTCTGCTGAAAGCCCAGTAATGTTTTATACTCTAGTATGCCAAAATAAGTATTAACAAAACGAAAAAGATATACTAATATATTTTATTTCCAAAAACTGTTTACAGGTTTATAAAACTGTAAAGGCTATATTAAGTCTGATAGACTGTAATAATTTGTGTGACAAAACTCATCCCACACTAACATTGCCTACAACAGACTTAAGTAGCCTTATTCATTTCCAAAACATGATGCTTTAATAGCTTTGATATACACACAAAGCATTTTTAGAGATGAGGCCAAAAGTCAGGACACTGCACCACAATTGAAGGAAATACATTATTTTGGCAAAGGAAATTGAAGCAAACTCCATTTCTGCTGGAAGGAACCACAGATCTTTGATGTCCACAGAGCATGGATACAACATTTATTTTTAAAGCCTTAACCAAAAGATCCCTCACAAAGTACACAACTCTCAATTTGTCAGCCTTGGTGGTATAAAAGGATGACTCAAGCTTGCTGGTATTTAAACAAGTTATTATAGAAAATTTAGGTACTTTGTATCTTGTACTTAGGTCACTAAGTCACCTTGCATAAACAATACCTATGAAGAAGCTGCCTCTACATTTTTAGTTACATTTGGCCACAAGAACAAAAGAGCTGAAGGCCAATTTAAGTCCTATATGGAAAACAATTCTAGATGAAAGAAATAAATACATCCTGTGTTAAAATCTGTAACCAGTACTCTGAACGACACCATGAATTTGATATATTTAGCTCATGGCACTGCTGTAGAAATAGCTACTCTACTACTCTATTTATATTCAGCTGATCAGAAGAAACTAATGATTACAATCTGGTAGAAATTAAGAAATAATACGTGCTACAAATCTCACAGTCATTGAGAGCTTCTAAAAAAAGAAAATCTTCATGACACTTCTAAACTGTACCTTAACTCCCCAGATTCACGGGTTTATGCAGCACCTTGCTAACCCATAGCAGAAGAGGGGATCACCAAAGCCTTTAAGGTACCATAGAGTAAGAGGAAGACTATCTGCTTGTGAGAGAAGTCAGTCACTTCTTCATCAGAGAAACTGATATATCATGTTGGCATATATTCAGTAATACTTAAAATTGATTTTTCACCATAAACCTGTTTTTGCACAAAACAGAAGTATATGCCTACAGTTCATCAAAATCCCTCATTCCACTCGGAACAGCTACTGTATCTATATAAATATTTATCTGAGTGCATAAGAAATATTTAATGTTTAACAGACATTTATAAAACTAAGTTACCTTTCATTAAGCGTAGTCTGTGAGTGGAAAGCACAACTGTGACTGCTGTGCTCCATGCTACATGTTTCATCACAGCACAATGATGGAATCAAATGAACTGGTCCTAAGGAATAAAAATTAATTTAATAGTGTTAGAAGGACTAAAGGTCTGTATAAACTTAGTCTCTGTACTCTTTCAAACTTGAGTATTAGTTTGCCAGTTACATTATAATATATTGATTAAGGAAAGAGATTTCTTATTGCAAAAAAATGGCTTCTTTAATTTATTACTTTCAAATGGAATTACTTATAAAAGCCAGACCGTTCCTCCAGGAATAATACAGACACCAGTCATGAGTATCTACTTTTTAAATTACTTTTCAATGAGATACATTGAGAAGAATCACATTCTGAGTTAACATATTAGGATGGTATTTAAGCCTGTGCTCTTGTGTTAAATTCTCTATTAGTTAACATAATAAATGTATCTGTTCTGATACTACTTCACAAAATCTCAATGATTTCAATTGTGCAGGTTTTTAATGTCCTTTAGTGTTCATATCATGTCTGCTAAATCCTTCACACCAATGTAAATCTTAAAGCCATATGAAGTGCTATTTATATCAGAAAGAAATGAGATAGATAAAGTAAAGGGTCATTGGAATGAAAACAGAAAAAAAAAAAAAAAAGTCATAACCAAATAGCTACTTAGAAATTCTATGTGCTTATTGAGATATTAGCTCAGGACAAAGGGTAGTTTGACGTTAGCTCAGTAGTTAAAGTTAAATGTGGCAACTCAAGTGTTAGATAAATGTTCATCATGCCATAAAGTCACTTTTATATAGACCTAACATACCACATGTCTGTGATGTGCTTCTCTGGCACTGGCAACAAGTTCGGTGGTCATATTCATTTAGCCGTGGTCTATCAAAACATGACAATTCAGAGCCATTGTAGTGAATGTCTTGTGATCTCAGAGACCCTTGGGACAAAAAAAATGAATAAAAATATGTATTAGTAAGTTATATTCTTTTCCCTGTTCAGAGCCTCCTATTTTCACAGAATGCTTAAATGTCATACTATACAGTATTTCCAGACGTTTTTCAACTGAAAAACTCACAATGATTATTTGGTTGCGTATAACACAAACCACAGACTTTGCAACAAACCCAAGAATAGCTAGTTCAACTACAGCCTCTTCTAGGGAAATATCTGCTCTATTTTGATGATGATTTGAGAGAACATCTTATTCATTGTTACATTTTCTCAGGGTTTAATGATTCTCAGTGATTCCCAACTGAAATTTTCCACATTCAGCTTTCAGACACTGGGATTTTGTTTATGTTATCCTAATGAGCTTTGTATTAACAGCAGCATTCATCAATCTGTATAACTGTAAGCCAAGGCAACCGAGTTACTGAATTTCACTAACTCGTTTGAATACACTATGACTGAAATTTTTAAAACTTACATTGTAAAGCGTCTTCTAGGTTAGGAACAATTCTTACAATGCCTCTCTGAATCTCTTTATTTTTGCTTGTGCTGTAAGCAGTGATAACATCAGTTCTTCCTAGTTATTAGTCTTTTTTGACATCGAGTGTTCATTAGATGCGATAAACATATTTTAAGAAAAGTTTTTAAACAGTTTTAAACTACTTTTGACTTTTATCTTAATTTAAATTAAGGGGCAGAAAAATGTTTATTATAAACAATCTGTGAATTACATTGCTGAGCTCTTATTATTTTTAAAAAAATTATAAATCTAACTGGCTTAGTCATTTAATTAATCTTGAATATGCCCATAAAACCAAAATTGTTAATGACAAATGTGCTATCTACACTGGTCACGTTCATTATCTCAGTGAGCTAAGTTGTTTCACAGTGGCGTGTGATGCACAGATCCTCCAAGCTCATATTTCCACATTGGCACTGCAACTCTATGATGACATTCCAGCTAAAATCCCCAATGGTCCACATATATCTGTGCAGATTCTAAAAAGTACGGCACAGAATTAATATAATTGGATTATTTCTGGACATCTGCACAGCATTTTCTCACTAGAAGCTGGAACACCCTCACTGAGCTGGCAAACATGTATGGATATTTAGTCTTGGGCTTCTGCAAGCTTGTTCATCTCAATGTTAAATTACCTTGAATGCTGTAGAAATTTCATTTATTTACCTACAGAGAGATTTGCCACACTAATACTGGTATATGAATATTACAAAGAAACAGTAATAATTGGAAACTTACAGCTCGGTTTCTTCTCCATAAACTGCCTCTTACAATAGATAACACAAAGAATAAGAAGAGCCAAGAGCACTGTTGCAAGTGCGCTGCATATAACAGCTGCTAGTGCAGTGTCTCGAGGACTGGAAGCAGTTGATGGGATCTTCACAAGGTTTACTTTGGTGGTACCTGAAATATAATTTAGTAAGAATTAAGGCAAAGTGTAAACATTTCAGGAATATACTCATGTAAATGAAAGTCTGGGAAACAGAAGTGGTTTGTAGCACACACAAAAAAGGATGTTCCATCTGCTAATATATAAACCTAATAAACCTAATATATAAACCTAAATAATATATAAATATATATAAACATTAATTGCACGTATAAATAGATACGGTTATCAGCAATCCCGTTACAGAAAAACCTTTAAAAAAATATATTGCAAAATGAGTGGTAATGAGTGAAGATGCATACAAAGGCATTCTCACTGTCCATGAGAATGGAATCAGATCTTTATGATGAAAACAAGGAGATCTGAATTTTTAATGATGTCACATGACTTTAATATGGAGAATATTTCCTAGTTCAGGAAGCTATCCACTAGAGGGAGTCATAAATACATGACCTTGTCTTAATAAGGAAACTTTCTGAGAACTGAGACACCCACAGAAAGTTCAAATGCTGTCAAAGGTGCCATTTTGCTTGATTGTGTATGTGATGACACCATGGCCATTTCTAGGATCAAATCCAGGATTTCAACAGTGTTACTTTTTTTTTTTTTTTAGTGATAGTTTTTTAATACAGACAATACCTCTCCTAAAAATTCAGCAAATTGACTTTATATCCATATTAGTAAAGAGTTAAGTAACGTTTCTAGCTTTTACAAAAATTGTTACTTTTTCATGGAAAGTAATAAAAATATATTGAAACGACTATTGAAAGTATCCTAAATTACAAAAGGTGTATTAAAATTAAATTCATAAAATCACTTAAGTTGGAAAAGACTCTCCAACTGTTAACCTTGCACTGCCAAGTCCACCACTAAACCATGCCCCTAAGCACCACATCTACACATCTTTTAAATACCTCCAGGGATGGTGACTCAACCACTTCCCTGGACAGCTGTTCTGGTGCTTGACAACCCTTCCGGTGAAGAAATTTTTCCTAAAACCCAATCTAAACCCTCCCTAGCACAACTTGAGGCTGTTTCCTCTTACCCTATCCCTTGTTACTTTGGAAAAATACAACACCCACCTCACTACAACCTCCTTTCAGGAGCAATGAGGTCTCCCCTGAACCTCCTTTTCTCCAGGCTAAACAATCAGTTCCCTCAACTGCTCCTCATGACCTCATGAAACCTGTTCTCTAGACCCTTCACCAGCTTCGTTGTTCTTCTTCAGATGTTCTTTTTTGTTCTAAAATGATTTTTTAGCAACTTAATAATTCTGATAGCTCATCTGTTTCCATCTACTTTGAAGTTCACATCAATTCAACAATATTTTATGAGAAAAGGAACAAAACATTATTTCTCTGACAGTAAATTAAAAAAAACCCAACAAAACCAAAACACAAGCTGTATTTTATTAACTTAAAAAATAAGTTAAACATGCCTATTTCCCCCTGAAAATCTTTGGTTAAAACCTAAAGACTGTAATTCCTAAAAGAAGGTCCATATGTTTAAATTGGGAGATAAATGTCTGCCAGAGTATATTAAAATCACTAATCAAATTGTACATATATACAATTGCTTGATATCCTAACTGCAATATAGTAATAGCAGAAGAGAACTCACTTATTAACTTAGTGCAAGCTGTGGAATTGTATTACTCAGGAATACTTTTCTCAAATAATTATGCTATTTCCTCAACACACCTCAAACGTGGGCAGCAAAGCATTTGCACTATCACATTGCTTTCTTATAATGGCCGAGTGTCAAAAAGCTAGGTATTTTGAAAATCAACTTTATTACATCCAATTCTAAGTCTTCAGACCACTTACACCAAAGAAAATATTAACTTCTAGGAAGAACTAAGAATCCAGATTTTATTTTTAAAAAGACACAAAACTTAAATAAAGAGTTTCTGTGGATTATAGTATTATGTAGTTGCTGGCATGTGAAGAGATAAAAGTAAGTGGAACAGATTAAAAGGTGGAGAGGGCAGATCACAGCTATTATTCAGAAGAATGTTTAGTTGTTAATTTCCTGATTTCAGTGTGAGAAAAACAAGTGTTACTGCATTTACATCTGCTTGAATATTTCTATTTACCTTTGATTTGTACTTCTATGTTCCACCAACACATCAACAAATTTATAGCATATCTTTTCTATATCCATTAACTTGCCAAATTTGACAAAGTGGAACTACTGGAGACAGTCCAGCAAAGGGCCACAAAAATGACTGAGGAATTGGAGTGTCTCCCCTGTGATGAAAGGCTGAGAGAGCTGGGACTGCTCAGCCTGGAGAAGGCTCAAGCAGGTACCCTCATCAGTGTAGGTAAGTCCTTGAAGGGAGGGTGCAAAAAGAACAGACCAGGCTCTTCTCAGTAGACCAGAGGCCATGGGCATAAACTGTAACACAGGAGGTTCCCTCTGAACATGAGGAAACACTTTTTCAACTGTGAGGGGGACCCAGCACTGGCACAGATTGACCACAGTGGTTGTGGAGTCTCCCTCTTTCAAGATGCTTAGAAGCCATCTGGACATGGTCTTGGGCAACCAGCTCTAGGGAACTCTACTTGAGCAGGGGGGTTGAACCAGATGATCTCCACTTCCTACCTCAACCATTCTGTGATTCTGAGTTACTAAAATACAGATCTCAAACTTCAAGGCAATAAAGAGGTTGATATCTCCTACATGAACTAGAAATACATTTTGAAACTCTGTCCTTGTACTGAATGTTACCAATTTCATTATCATAGCAGATGGTCTCTCTATTATTTGTGTTCCAGATAACAGAATAAAATTCCAATTCAGCGTCTGAGGTTCTTTTCCTCTTAAATAATTATTACCTGTTCTTCTCTTTATGTTTTTCTATAATTCCTACTACTCACAGACCTCTTTTCCAGATCTTCATTGTTACTTAAAAGAAAAAGCAACCAGTGTTGTAATCTTTTCATTGTAACTTCAGTGCTCTTGGCAGAAACAGTGCAATCCTCCACAGAGAAAACTTTTCACTCAGCTTCTAGGATTCTTGCAACTCTAGTTTTAAGTTTACAGTTTTGACAGACTGCAGAAATTTCTGCCTGGTATATAAAGTTCCAGGATCTTGTTCTGTGAGAACAGTAAAATTATA
Organism: Athene cunicularia; assembly: GCF_003259725.1. Classification (NCBI taxonomy): domain Eukaryota; kingdom Metazoa; phylum Chordata; class Aves; order Strigiformes; family Strigidae; genus Athene; species Athene cunicularia. The sequence goes on along the minus strand of NW_020799091.1, from coordinate 19,498,664 downwards.
TATATAAAAAAGCTATCTATACAGCAACATGTACTGGCTTTGGTGTGAAAACCAAGGACTGTGGTTTGATACATGGTTTTCAATTTTAGTCAACTGCTTGATCCAGTCTTTAGAAGGTTAAATACAGGCTGGACAAGTATTTAAAAACAAGACAATAAAAAACTAGCAGAATATCTTCAAATATTTTTTTATATCAATATATTTATATTGGGTTGGATATTTTATATCAATATATTTATACTGACACAGGGTCAATGTACCTACCTAAAAGTACTAAACAGAAATTAAGCCTTCATAATCAGAACAAAAAAAATTTGTTAATTTAGAAAGCAAAAGCAGA
>NW_020799091.1:19487325-19498274 GCF_003259725.1 Athene cunicularia | reverse complement strand
GATATTTAGTCTTGGGCTTCTGCAAGCTTGTTCATCTCAATGTTAAATTACCTTGAATGCTGTAGAAATTTCATTTATTTACCTACAGAGAGATTTGCCACACTAATACTGGTATATGAATATTACAAAGAAACAGTAATAATTGGAAACTTACAGCTCGGTTTCTTCTCCATAAACTGCCTCTTACAATAGATAACACAAAGAATAAGAAGAGCCAAGAGCACTGTTGCAAGTGCGCTGCATATAACAGCTGCTAGTGCAGTGTCTCGAGGACTGGAAGCAGTTGATGGGATCTTCACAAGGTTTACTTTGGTGGTACCTGAAATATAATTTAGTAAGAATTAAGGCAAAGTGTAAACATTTCAGGAATATACTCATGTAAATGAAAGTCTGGGAAACAGAAGTGGTTTGTAGCACACACAAAAAAGGATGTTCCATCTGCTAATATATAAACCTAATAAACCTAATATATAAACCTAAATAATATATAAATATATATAAACATTAATTGCACGTATAAATAGATACGGTTATCAGCAATCCCGTTACAGAAAAACCTTTAAAAAAATATATTGCAAAATGAGTGGTAATGAGTGAAGATGCATACAAAGGCATTCTCACTGTCCATGAGAATGGAATCAGATCTTTATGATGAAAACAAGGAGATCTGAATTTTTAATGATGTCACATGACTTTAATATGGAGAATATTTCCTAGTTCAGGAAGCTATCCACTAGAGGGAGTCATAAATACATGACCTTGTCTTAATAAGGAAACTTTCTGAGAACTGAGACACCCACAGAAAGTTCAAATGCTGTCAAAGGTGCCATTTTGCTTGATTGTGTATGTGATGACACCATGGCCATTTCTAGGATCAAATCCAGGATTTCAACAGTGTTACTTTTTTTTTTTTTTAGTGATAGTTTTTTAATACAGACAATACCTCTCCTAAAAATTCAGCAAATTGACTTTATATCCATATTAGTAAAGAGTTAAGTAACGTTTCTAGCTTTTACAAAAATTGTTACTTTTTCATGGAAAGTAATAAAAATATATTGAAACGACTATTGAAAGTATCCTAAATTACAAAAGGTGTATTAAAATTAAATTCATAAAATCACTTAAGTTGGAAAAGACTCTCCAACTGTTAACCTTGCACTGCCAAGTCCACCACTAAACCATGCCCCTAAGCACCACATCTACACATCTTTTAAATACCTCCAGGGATGGTGACTCAACCACTTCCCTGGACAGCTGTTCTGGTGCTTGACAACCCTTCTGGTGAAGAAATTTTTCCTAAAACCCAATCTAAACCCTCCCTAGCACAACTTGAGGCTGTTTCCTCTTACCCTATCCCTTGTTACTTTGGAAAAATACAACACCCACCTCACTACAACCTCCTTTCAGGAGCAATGAGGTCTCCCCTGAACCTCCTTTTCTCCAGGCTAAACAATCAGTTCCCTCAACTGCTCCTCATGACCTCATGAAACCTGTTCTCTAGACCCTTCACCAGCTTCGTTGTTCTTCTTCAGATGTTCTTTTTTGTTCTAAAATGATTTTTTAGCAACTTAATAATTCTGATAGCTCATCTGTTTCCATCTACTTTGAAGTTCACATCAATTCAACAATATTTTATGAGAAAAGGAACAAAACATTATTTCTCTGACAGTAAATTAAAAAAAACCCAACAAAACCAAAACACAAGCTGTATTTTATTAACTTAAAAAATAAGTTAAACATGCCTATTTCCCCCTGAAAATCTTTGGTTAAAACCTAAAGACTGTAATTCCTAAAAGAAGGTCCATATGTTTAAATTGGGAGATAAATGTCTGCCAGAGTATATTAAAATCACTAATCAAATTGTACATATATACAATTGCTTGATATCCTAACTGCAATATAGTAATAGCAGAAGAGAACTCACTTATTAACTTAGTGCAAGCTGTGGAATTGTATTACTCAGGAATACTTTTCTCAAATAATTATGCTATTTCCTCAACACACCTCAAACGTGGGCAGCAAAGCATTTGCACTATCACATTGCTTTCTTATAATGGCCGAGTGTCAAAAAGCTAGGTATTTTGAAAATCAACTTTATTACATCCAATTCTAAGTCTTCAGACCACTTACACCAAAGAAAATATTAACTTCTAGGAAGAACTAAGAATCCAGATTTTATTTTTAAAAAGACACAAAACTTAAATAAAGAGTTTCTGTGGATTATAGTATTATGTAGTTGCTGGCATGTGAAGAGATAAAAGTAAGTGGAACAGATTAAAAGGTGAAGAGGGCAGATCACAGCTATTATTCAGAAGAATGTTTAGTTGTTAATTTCCTGATTTCAGTGTGAGAAAAACAAGTGTTACTGCATTTACATCTGCTTGAATATTTCTATTTACCTTTGATTTGTACTTCTATGTTCCACCAACACATCAACAAATTTATAGCATATCTTTTCTATATCCATTAACTTGCCAAATTTGACAAAGTGGAACTACTGGAGACAGTCCAGCAAAGGGCCACAAAAATGACTGAGGAATTGGAGTCTCTCCCCTGTGATGAAAGGCTGAGAGAGCTGGGACTGCTCAGCCTGGAGAAGGCTCAAGCAGGTACCCTCATCAGTGTAGGTAAGTCCTTGAAGGGAGGGTGCAAAAAGAACAGACCAGGCTCTTCTCAGTAGACCAGAGGCCATGGGCATAAACTGTAACACAGGAGGTTCCCTCTGAACATCAGGAAACACTTTTTCAACTGTGAGGGGGACCCAGCACTGGCACAGATTGACCACAGTGGTTGTGGAGTCTCCCTCTTTCAAGATGCTTAGAAGCCATCTGGACATGGTCTTGGGCAACCAGCTCTAGGGAACTCTACTTGAGCAGGGGGGTTGAACCAGATGATCTCCACTTCCTACCTCAACCATTCTGTGATTCTGAGTTACTAAAATACAGATCTCAAACTTCAAGGCAATAAAGAGGTTGATATCTCCTACATGAACTAGAAATACATTTTGAAACTCTGTCCTTGTACTGAATGTTACCAATTTCATTATCATAGCAGATGGTCTCTCTATTATTTGTGTTCCAGATAACAGAATAAAATTCCAATTCAGCGTCTGAGGTTCTTTTCCTCTTAAATAATTATTACCTGTTCTTCTCTTTATGTTTTTCTATAATTCCTACTACTCACAGACCTCTTTTCCAGATCTTCATTGTTACTTAAAAGAAAAAGCAACCAGTGTTGTAATCTTTTCATTGTAACTTCAGTGCTCTTGGCAGAAACAGTGCAATCCTCCACAGAGAAAACTTTTCACTCAGCTTCTAGGATTCTTGCAACTCTAGTTTTAAGTTTACAGTTTTGACAGACTGCAGAAATTTCTGCCTGGTATATAAAGTTCCAGGATCTTGTTCTGTGAGAACAGTAAAATTATATATATAAAAAAGCTATCTATACAGCAACATGTACTGGCTTTGGTGTGAAAACCAAGGACTGTGGTTTGATACATGGTTTTCAATTTTAGTCAACTGCTTGATCCAGTCTTTAGAAGGTTAAATACAGGCTGGACAAGTATTTAAAAACAAGACAATAAAAAACTAGCAGAATATCTTCAAATATTTTTTTATATCAATATATTTATATTGGGTTGGATATTTTATATCAATATATTTATACTGACACAGGGTCAATGTACCTACCTAAAAGTACTAAACAGAAATTAAGCCTTCATAATCAGAACAAAAAAAATTTGTTAATTTAGAAAGCAAAAGCAGAACAGCAGCACTGGAGGTGGACCTGCTATATTTTTGTCTTCATTTGCTCATCTATGTGCAAGTATAATTACATATTCTGAGAAATTATAAATGACATTTTTTTAGTGCCCATCAGCAACATCCAAACTGGAAATACAGCTGTTTTATTTTACACTAGGATGGCAAAAATTTATTTTAGCCATGTAGTTATTTAAGATTTATTTTATTTGGTTGACTTTTTTTTTTTTTTTTTTTCTTGAGAAAGCAATTTTCTATTCCTGAGAATGCCTACCACTCATCTTCACCTTCAAAGAACTTTTTGAAATAGCTACTATGAGCAGTCCATTGTAGTGTAGCTCTAATTATAATGATAGTGATCTTCCCTGCAGAGACCAACATTTCAGGAGTGGATTGCTATTGTAGCAGTGGCCCGTTGGGCATTGCTGAACTCTACTTTCAGTGTTACTCAGATATGTATGCATTTTCATAAACTCTCTCTTTCTTTTCAGGCTCACAGACTTAATGGTCCCACTTCAGTAAAGCAAGGAGGTGCATTTTAGAATTTAAACATGCAGTTACATCTATTAAATGATTACATGATTAAATTTAAATATGTAATTAAACACAGTGAATTTGATGTGATACGTTAAGAGAGGGAGGAGGTGCACACTGGTTTATGATTTCGGAAAGCATGTGCAGATTATGCATCACAAAAATAAAACAAAAATTACATTTTCTTTAAGAAACAGATTTCCTTCTACAAAATCTTAGTTCCAACATACTCCAGAAATGTGCTAGTGCTAAAAAAGAATTACCCAAAATACCAAGCTGTCTCCTGCATAATATTGAGCAGTAGGCCTAAATACACATTCTGCCCTTAATTAACCAATAAGTACATTGTAATGTCAGTGTATGCAAAGGTGTCAGTCTTAAAAGCAAGTGAAATTTCTGTTAATCCAAGATGGTTAAATAGCAGTAACTGAGCTAATACAGAACATATGAATCCCAGATGTATCACTGTAAGTTCTGCCAATAAACAGAATAGCTTAATTTTCAGCCTGTTATACCAAACAACCAGAGACAAGACAAAATGTAAAGAGGCTTCCTTTACCACTTATTTCATGTTTATTTTCTCAGATTTTTTTTTCAGAACCATGATTAGTTACAGTCACTACTGGAATCAGAACATCTAAAGAAAGCTTTCTGTGGTAGATTAACTATGTGAAAACAGAATTTACAACATTTTACATCTCTTCCATGGATATAATAAATAATAATATAATAATAATATAATAATCACCTAAATTGAGGAGCATAAAATATGATTATGCTTGGGTTTTCTTCCTTACCATGTTAGTTCAATGCTAACTCAAAGAGAGTTTATTCAATAAAAGAAAGCTAATTAGAACTCCACTTAGATAGCAATAACATGGTAACATTGGATAGAGTGCCGTCTTTTACAATCAACACTAAAATAAGATACAAAAGTATATTTAAAAGTTGATAATTCCTGGAATATGGGTATTTCTGGTCAAGAGAGGGGAAAGGAGCATTTACCTGTTATTAAAAGACTTTGCCCACTACTTTTATGCTGATTGGCACAAGTCAGTGTATCAACCTTAATTTGACAAGAATTAAGGCCTCAGACATACCCTCAAGTTACAGTAATTTAACAAGTTACTGCCTGTCAGCTGAACTGCAGTGGGTATCTGTATGTGTGCTGCTGATCCATGGAAAATGCAAGGCAATGTGACTTATCTTGAAACTCCTTCATTATGAAAAAGTTTAAAAGATGTTTATGTTCATTTAAAAGTGAAAAGGCAATACTTCTATCTAATCCCCAACAAGCAAAAGCATGTTATTATGTATAAACATGATGTGTGTATATATAATCCGTATTATATATGTATATATATAAAATACATGTGAAATATATACTACTGAGTGTTAACATCAATGAAAAATAAGTTGCCTTGAGTATATTTCTGAGTCTTTACAAAGCAGCAGATTGCCTTCCTTCTCATGATCTTTCAAGTAGGAGGTAAGAAACTTTATTAAACATTACTGTTGGAGACTGTGGTAAACACGGAGAGAGTCAGTCTCCCAACATCTGTAAGAGGACAGCCATTTGCGTGCATGGCCTACACCCAGAAGTTCATCATGTCAAACCACATTTTTCAAATGTACTCCAACTGCTGACTTTAAAGCCTTTCATTTCCAAGTTAGTACCCTACAACTTTTTTGTTTTATTTTGCTGGTTTTGTTATTTTTTTTTTTAACAAACGCACCAAAAAGCCCTAGGGGAGAAAATGACTATTCAAGTATTTACCCATTGTTTGGAAATCCTGAGAAATGTGCTTATAAATTAAAATATTTGGAATCTGATTTATTCTTTTCCAAGACCATTTCTCTTGCACTGTGTATTTTCACAAACTCTAACTGCTGACAGCCTTTTATGTTTAAAATGGTAGAACAATTACACTGTGTATGTGAATTTAAAACACATAAGAACTCCACAGTACTGGATACACACTGCTATGTCTGTAAGGCATAGTCAACCTCTGCAACATGTTTTTCTTCTAGCAACTAAGAGATGTTAATTCTTGGTACTATCATGGTACCTTGGTACCACCATGGTCTAAATTGAACTGATACAAGGGCACAAAATTAATATTGTTTCATACAAAACTTTCGCCTTTGAGAACTGTCTAGCCATTTAAAAATAACACTACAGGAGAATAAAGCCTCAAATCACCGGTACCCTCAAATAACCTAAAAAAACCTAAGAGTAGGCAAAAAATCAGAGGAAGTGACATAAAATCCATGTCACTGCTGAACTACATATTCTCCCCCCACAACATAACTGGTTATCAATGTGAAAAGACTGTGTCTCTCCACCATAAATAGGAAATAGCATGATCTGGCGGCACAAAGTATATATTGCTATAATATGACTGTGGTGTTGTCAGCAATTACCCTTCTAACTTTTGCTTCTAGCAGCTCACTTTGTACTTCTGACAGCTGAGAGTATCTTAATATCTATTTTGCAGAAAATCCAGTTTCCTTCTGAGGTGTTTTCATATGTTAAATCAGTATCACATACAGTTTGTGTAAGAACATATGAGATTGCTAGGTACAGCATAAAACCTATTTCCCTACTTCACTACTAACTTGTACTTTTAAACCAAAGTGTTTTCCAGACATTCTGTGAAAAAGAACACAGTATTTTAGGATATTCTCTTGTTCAAATACAACTATAGAATGCACCTATCCCACCCAGGCTATGAAAGTTGCTTTCTCTTTTCATCAGAAGAGGAAAGTAGAAAGTATCTGTTCTGTACTCTGCATGTACAGTCCCACTTCATCTTCAGAAATAATCTGTTAAAGAAAAAAACCAACCTGGTGCAGTATTTGAGTCAATTAAGTCTGTTTATGACAGTTACTGCTTGTATACACGCTCTACTGTTCTCAGTTCCAAAATGATTATACAAGGCATTACCCATATAAACACAGAATTGTTCGGGTTGGGAGGGACCTTAACGATCATCCACTTCCAACCCCCCTGCCATATGCAGGGACACCTTTCACTAGCCCAGGTTGCTCAAAGCCCCGTCCAACCTGGCCCTGAACACTGCCAGGGAGGGGGCAGCCACAGCTTCTCTGGGCAACCTGTGCCAGTGTCTCACCACCCTCACAGGAAAGAATTTCTTCCTAACATCTGACTTAAATCTACCTTCTTTCAGTTTAAAATCATTACCCCTTGCTCTGTCACTACACTCCCTGATAGAGTCCCTCTCCAGCTTTCCTGTAAGCCCTCTTTAGGTACTGGAAGGCCACAATAAGGTATCCCTGGAGCCTTCTCTTCTCCAGGGTGAACAACCTGAACTCTCTTAGCCTGTCAGTTGGGGGCCGGTCACAAGTGGTGTCCCCCAGGGCTCAGTTTTGGGGCCACTCCTGTTTAACATCTTTATTGATGATCTAGAGGAGGGGATCGAGTGCACCCTCAGTCAGTTTGCAGATGACACCCAGTTGGGTGGGAGTGTTGATCTGCTCGAGGGTAGGGAGGCTCTGCAGAGAGACCTGGACAGGCTGGAGCCATGGGCTGAGCCCAACTGGAGGAGTTTCCATAAGGCCAAATGCCAGGGGCTGCCCTTGGGCCACAACAACCCCCAGCAGCGCTACAGGCTTGGGGAGGAGTGGCTGGAGAGCTGCCAGTCAGAGAGGGACCTGGGGAAGTTGATTGACAGCCGGCTGAACAGGAAGCAGCAGTGTGCCCAGGGGGCCAAGAAGGCCAATGGCATCCTGGCTTGTGTCAGCACTAGCGTGGCCAGCAGGGACAGGGGAGGGATCTGACCCCTGTACTCGGCACTGGTGAGGCCGCACCTCGATTCCTGTGTTCAGTTTTGGGCCCCTCACTACAAAAAGGACATTGAATGACTCGAGCGTGTCCAGAGAAGGGCAACGGAGCTGGTGCAGGGTCTGGAGCACAGGTCGTACGGGGAGCGGCTGAGGGAACTGGGGGTGTTTAGTCTGGAGAAGAGGAGGCTGAGGGGAGACCTCATCGCCCTCTACAGCTCCCTGAAAGGAGGCTGCAGAGAGCTGGGGATGAGTCTCTTTTATCAAGTAACAAGCGATAGGACAAGAGGGAATGGCCTCAAGTTGCACTTGGGAAGGTTTAGACTAGATACTAGGAAGCATTTCTTTCCAGAAGGGGTTGTCAGGCGTTGGAATGAGCTGCCCAGGGAGGTGGTGGAGTCCCCATCCCTGGAGGGGTTTAAGAGTCGGGTTGACATAGCGCTGAGGGATCTGGTGTAGTTGGGTACATAGAGTTAATATTTGGACTAGACAATCTTCAAGATCTTTTCCAACCTAGACGATTCTGTGATTCTATGAATATCTAATTATGTGCAGGATCCTCTGCTTATTTTTCTTAAAATGGAAGTTTTTCAATTGGCCAAATAACCCATCTAGTCCAGAGAGCTAGCTCTTCCAGCAGAGATAAAAAATTAAATAAAATTTTAGTACCCTTCCCTTGTTGATTCTTGGCCTACAATTAAAATGTGAAATAACTGGGTAAGGAAAATGAAATCCTGATGGTTAGAGACATCTCCACTCTTCAAAATCTCTGTAAAATAGTAACATTTTTTGTTACTGAATGTGAAAAAAACATAAATGCTAAGGAATTTATTCCAGTTATTAGAAAATCCATGCAGAAAGAGCCTATTTCTAAGATGTGACTAATAAAAAAAACAGTACTGAAAGAGATCTGGAAATACATGTGTGCATGCCCATGCATTTGACACTGGAAGAATTTATTATATCGTATTTTAATAAGGTTATTTCTGAAGGGAGAAACTTTATGAGAAATATACAAAAGTCCCACAACTTTCAGATAAGCTTTTGAATAATCTAAAAATCAATGCACATACAAAACTGAAGCCACTGGATTTTGGTATCCATTTTGAAGCATGACAAAGGACTTGACCTTTTGGCACAGGCTTTAAAGATGTAAAGAAGTTACGAAGTTAAGTGCTAAAATCTGTAATTTTTAAATACAAGGTGTCTAACTGGGAAACTGGAGGCCTGTATCAGATCACATACTTCCTATACAGTGCAAAGAAAAAGTTACACATAGAATAGAATCTGAAATATCTGTCACATTGAGTAATGGTGCCTAAAGTCACCATGCTCAGCCTATAGATGTAGAAACCTGGAGAAGCACACTGAATTTTGTTCTTCCCGTAAATTACTCGAAATGGCAGAGAGGGGCTTCCATCTTCTCCTAAAACTCTCCTGAGAACAAACGTTTATGATCTTGTTTTAAAATTGAGGGGGGAGAAAAAGATGCAACTCTTGAAAGAGGAGGTAATGATGGTTTCTGCCTTCTGTAAAAGCTTAAGAGCCCTTTGCCAAGAAGCATGAAGACAGACGATTAATTCCTTCCTCTGCTACATCCATGGAGGTTGTTTTAGAAACTAGGCTGTAAACAGAGCTTGGTAAAAACTTATTTCTTCTCTCCAGTTGAATCTGCCTTGTTGTAAAGCTTCAGCAGTAAGGACACCTCTTTGCATAGCCAACAGTCACGTGAAATGTAGAATGCAACAAAATTAAATAAACAATACTCAGGCATGCCCATCACTTACTTTTCTCCTGTTTATAATTATGCTAAAATATCACTAATTTAGGTTAAATTTTCCAGGCAAGGCAACTACTTTTGAATGTGGGGTGGTTGTTGATTTTTTTGGTTGGGTTTTTTGGGTTGTTTTTTTTTTTTTGGACATACAGAAGGTGGAAGACTACGATGCCCTAAAGTCAAACAACGTTTTGGGTAAGGAAAACAAGTTCCAGTTTTGATCACGGCTCAGAATTTCTGCAGATTCTTGGATTTACTTGTCTCTGATTATGCAGCAATAAGCTTGACTATAGGGACTTAAATGTTACGTTTTCCTGTATCTTCACTCTTCCTGCCCCCACTTCATTCCATATATACTTGTGTATTTATATATATATATATATTCCATGGAGGTGGTAATGAAACAGAATAGAAGAGTGGGTTGCTAAATATTGTGTGTTATCTTTTCTGTGTGTGTATCTGAAGGGAAGATTGGCTGATGTGGCACCTGCAGATTACTTTAGGGTAAATCCTTGTTTGTTCTGTTTAGCATTTTTGTGGTTATCACTAACTGAACTGGAGGGAGAGACTCTGTAGATGGATGGTGTAGGTGTGGATTCCTTATATTAATCAGATGGAAAAAACAGATATTCAGTCTTGCACACCAAGACATCAACCCCCTTCTAAAGTCTGTACCATATCAAGCAGTTCCTGTGGGATTCAAGCAGCAAAGAGTATAATCTCTCTCGAGTCCCTCCAAAGTGACCAAAGTGCTCCAAAACCATTTATGGCACGTGATGCTGGACTGTGAATACCCAGTTGGGATTGCCTTTCTCCTGAGGTGGTTTGATAGTGATCAAATAGTTGGAGGTATAACCAAAAAAAAAAAAATGCAGCTTTGTTGGGGTGATGTTGATGTTGTGGGATATTGCGCTCCAAGTACTGTTTTTTCATTAGGTCCGTCTTCAGAAAATGATGAATTAGGTGTGAAGTACTACTGAGAATATTTCATTAGTATTTGCCAGCTACCTGGGAAAACTTGAACTGCTGGATGTAGCACAGAATGAAATATTATCCCAGAAAAAAAAAAAAAA
>NW_020799091.1:19460450-19487275 GCF_003259725.1 Athene cunicularia | reverse complement strand
GGGGGGGAAATATGTCTGTGCTGTGGAAAACAGAGTATGTTTATGTAATTAAGACTGTTTCATAATAGTTATACACAACTGGGCTGAATTATGATTCTGAATTAAGGTGGGAGTTGCATAACCAACCCCAGTAGTATTTTCTAACTTTTTAATGTTCAACTTTGCAACCTCAGCATCTTTTAAAAAAACCTTTTTTGGGGTAAGTAATCTGAAATACATGGGATTAAATATAGATTTTCATAATTTTATAACATATAGCCTTAACACCTTTAAAAGATGGACATTTATCACCAGCTTACTGTCATACTGCAAATATCAAAATTAAATGTCATGATTTATTGCAAAGAAGGTTACCTACTGTGCAATAGAAAGCATGCACATGCAAACTATAGTACAGAAAAAAAAAGCTGTAGCTTTGAAGTCAGAAAAAATAACAGCTTATAAAAAGGAGTTTTTAATTCACCACTTTGAGGATAAAGCCAAGTCATACAGAACAAAAGGCTGCTGCATACAAGATCCTTGCTTTGTTATATTATTTAATCTGAAACATAACATCTCCCCCCTTTAACAGAAGTCAATAGGAATTAGTCATAGAATACAGAAGACACTCTGAAGAGTTATATTTGAAAAGTCAAGCTCTATTGGTGAGATTCATCTGACCAAAGCAAACATCTGCTTCTGAGGGAGTTACCCGAACTTTCTCTACACAGGGATGGTGAGGGGTGGCTCTTTTAGGGTGTTAAGCTGTTTTGTTCTAAACACCTCCCTTCATCATTCCTCTCCACTGAATACAGCATCAGCTTATAGATGTAGCCATTATAGATATCCACAGTCAAGGAGGTGGCATCCTACTCTGGGTTTGTCAAGGATGCAGGATTTTGGATGCCTTTGACTATTTTGACTTTAATTTCTCTGTTTCAATTCATTAACTGTATAACAGACACTATACATTTTGCATCACTTCTCTTGCAAAGATAAAAGTCAGTAATAACTGCAAAAGTTGTAACAACTGCTTTACAGTGGTAGAAGCACAGAAAAGCCCAGCAGTAATTATTAACTCACATTCTGCATGGAATATAAAATAGCGTGTAGCAAATAAGGCCAGGCATAGGTTTTGCCTATCCTGTGCTTTAAATGAACAAAGGCCTAGTGGGAAATAAGATATGCAACAATGTAAATAAAACCAGTATCAGGGTGACTGTATATGAAGAAATATAATTATGGTTGCAAGCCTCAATTCTGGCACATTCCAATTCTGGTGAATTTTCTCAGAATAGGGGATTCAGTTTGTAAGAAACATTTAATTAAGAAAAGAAAACTATTTTTAATTTTTAATGTTTTTGTTTATTTAGCAGGAGTGAAAAATAAAAATAATCTACAATCTAAAAACTCAGTTTTCCTCCTTAAAATTAATTTTTAAAAGTTAAAGGGAAAATCAACTTTTAGGAAGACAGATACAATCATTCAATATTGAATTGCAGTTTTCATCTAACCTGATATTGGCATCTAGAGGAAGCTAACTTCAGAAGTCTGAAGGTCTAAAGACAAAGTCAGAGCTACTCGCCTTCGGCTCTCTTTCTAAAACAGAGAAAGAAATAGAAATCTCCAGAGAAGCAATTAATCTGAAATGGCTTGAAAGTCTGCCTTCAGTAGTCACTGAAGCTTACCTTATCTGGCTTGCCTGTCTTGAGGTACCTAATTCTCTCCACTGATAATCAGTGGGAGTTTGGGCTGACAGATTTGATGTTTAAGCATTAACTTTTACTTCACTAAAACTGGTGGATATAACCCCTTATTTAAGAAAGATGTAACTAAGAGCTAATCTTTTTAAGAAACAGTCACAACCTATATCTCAAAGGCACACGTCACTGCCCAAAATAACATGCAAGTTCAATGGATGCTGGCAGCGCACTGCCTTAGCACAAATGAAGCAGTAAGAGTAAGAATGAGGCCTATCACTCAGAAAATTAAAGGTAAGAAAAGTAGAGGGCAACTGAAAGGATGTAAGTGATCAGTAGGAACAGTAGGTCTTTCTCCTATTAGGTTGTTTACAGCTCATGAGGTGTTGATAATGAATCATTACTGCTAAGGCCCTTAGTGCACAACTCCTGTTTTAAGGCTATTGCATCTTATCCTATTTCCAATACATTCCAGTCCTCCAGGTAACTCCAGTCCTCTGGAGTGATATATCAGTGTTCTTTTGTTTGGCAATTATTTTCTTAATAGAAAGCTGGCAATATGGAAAGTTTCAGTCTAGATGGATTCCCTGGTTTCTACTGCATTTTTTTAAAACAAGAAATTTAGAGAAACACAGCCTAAGTATTTTGTAGCCAAGCAACATAGCCAATAGGATCTACCATCACAAAGTAGAATTAAAAAACTCAACACACTATTGCATGTTTGTTTAGTAATATTTTATATTCACATGCCAGTCACAACTTGGACTCTCTGTACCCAAAAGCCATAGCAGTCAGCATGTATTTATATTGTAGGCACCAAAACTCAGTGCTGTTGAAGTGGTGCTAATGCAACCATTCCCAGAATTAGCTAAGTCATTGTATGAGATAAATATAAATAATATTATCAGCCTGAATATAGAGTAAAAGCATGTTAATAAATTAATGTATTTATAATAGTCATCTGCTTCTGTAATTAGAAAAAGTCTAAAAAAATAAATTACTGCAAAGCTGTAACTACCACTCACTTTTTTCAGATTATCCCCAAACACAATAAAGTAAAAGTTAACTGAAAAAAGTGTTTTGCAGCTTTACTGCAATGTATGCAATACTAGAATAATTGTGATCAACCTAATGGCGAAGTTAAATAAGAACCTTGCAAACCTACTCTGCAACAAACAGATGATTACTTACAGCCACTGCAAGACTGGGCTAAAGGGCTAGCCACATTAGTAAGTACAACATAAGAATAAAACCCATAGGAAATAGTACTTCTTCAGTACAGGTCAACGATTAGCCCCTTCTCTGTAACTCAGGAATTTCAAGTTCACTTTAATCTAGTGTAATTGAGCTAACCAGCTCTTACATTAAAAAGTAATGATTAAGTTAAATTTCTTGCAGACATTCTGTACCTAAAACAAACATGCAGTATGCCTCTGGCAAAGAAGGATACTAATTATAGGATTGACTCATAAGATGAAAGGTTGCACAAGTTACTACTAGAAGCAGAAGTATGGCAAACTGGTTTGAAAAAACATATTGAAATTCTCATACTTCCCAGCTAAGATGAGAATTTAATTTTCTAACTGTACTTAGCAGTGTCAAGAAACAAAACTAAATATTCTTGCAAACTGCTTGTTCATATTTTAGATGAACAAACTAAAAGTGAATATTGCAATTATAAACTTCATCATGTGATACACTACGGAATTTTTTAACCTAATAAAGATGTGAGGTCTCTGCAGTGAATTTTTAGTACACAAAACCATGCATCACTTAAGTATTTTGGTCATTCTCAGCTTTCTTTTGCTATATAAAACATGCTCTTAAAATAGATATTTAAGGATTCATTGAATTGTCAGTCTATGGATCCCTAACTTCACTCCCAATGTAACTTTATTCTGTGATTTAAAAGGAATCATAAAAGAAACACATCATCAAGACTCTAGACAACTGTGGGGAAGGATAAACAAGTTCAAAAGTAGTTTTGTATTTCAAACTGAAGATTTCACTGGGATTAGCAGATAGAGTTGCCAGCTGTGTGTTAGAACAAAGATCCAAAATTTGCCCTGTGTACTGATTAAATACAACCTTCTGAATGTCAGATGGGCACCACTTATGTAAACCTCTATTAACAGTTGCATGAGCTTGAGATGTGAATTAATGAAATAAATGAAATTTGATTCAATTTATTTTAAAATCACAAGTTAACATTTCCATTTTAATTTCAAGCTATACATTTTTCTTCATATTCTAATAAGCAATGAGGAATGTGTTTTCAAAGATATTTACACTGGAATATTGTGTTCTCTCTGAAATACAAGAATATATACTTTGGTAGATAAAAATGGACTACACATAATTAGTGCATTTCTCATGAGGAAACTAGAAAACCAATGCCTTTCAGTGCAGTTCAGCTTGGTCAAATTCATACCATCTAATTAAACTTTACTGAATTATGATCATACATATTTTATATACTAAATTTTCAGAGATTATAAACAGTGTTGGAACCCAACATTTCCATTCCTATTTATTATGATTTCCCTTTGTATGATGGAAGCCATTTACATTACATCTACTCACTCTGAAAATCATTTAATATTTATACTGCTAACAGCTTCCTAAATAGAGACTGCTAATAGTAAACATCTAGATTTTATATTAGAGAGGATGATTTTTTTTTAAAGCTTCAAACCTCAAGTATTCAAATTTTCCCAATCCCTCCCCCAATCATAATAAATTAACACTTTCAAGAGGTCCAGATATTATCATTTTCCTTTCCCTAGATTTTCTGTTGTTGAAGAATGTGGTAGGTGCTTATGCTACAACCTTCTCAGTAAGGGTGCTAATATAGCTCCTTGCTCACTACTAGAACACTTGTTTTTGTAAAATCAGAAAATTTCTTGTCTGAGGCCTCTTCTACTGTCAGCATAGACAGAAATTAGTCATCAGTGTCAAAAGGATTTAAAAGAGATAATAAATGGTAACATTATTCAATATACTGTGTTCACTTAGGAAACCAAACTGAAGACAACGCAATTCTAATCTTACCATGTATCTTAGTAAGTTGTATCTTTATAAGGTTTGCAATAACACTTGAATTTACAACTCTGAAATTACTTTTAGCAGCCAGAACACCTATGGGCCACTGGCAACATTCAGTATTTTTCAAATATTTAACAGTTAAAACCAATTAAAGACAAAATCTTTGTTCTTATAAACCTGGCCTTCAGTGGCCAGGAACAAAAAAGGAGTTTCACCTCAGAGAATGCTAAACTGACAGGAAGGAAAAGTCTTTCACTGCTCCAGAGACTAGTATGGTGCAGGCATTAAAGAAATGATCCACATGCTCAATGATAACCACTAAACATTCTGATAGATGTTCAGTTAACAAACCCAATTTAGCTCAATCCAGATAAATCTAGAATTTAAATGACAGGCATGTAGAATGACAGGAAAATTTTGACTGTCAGCAAGAAAGCCCTTCCTATGATAGTCTCTTACAGCCCCAGGCGTGTCTGTGAGGGTCAATCAGCATGAGGGTGGGATGCAAGCCCACCAATTCTGGAAGAGGAAACCTTATGGCCACATCCCACCTGCATGACATCACAAGCTTGCACAAAGTAACAGCAGGGAAGAACCAGAAAGGTTTGGTATTTTTGCTCTGTTGGAAGAGCTACAGCATTCCTTCATTCATCAGCTAGCAAAGGAAGCAGTGATATTCATGAGTCCACCATCAGAGGGACAATAAACTATGAATCCTTAAAAAGTACAAATGTCTTAATTGGGATATTGAGATAAAAGTGAGTATTCTCTTTATTTATCACTTACTAGCATCAACAGCATTTTGCCTAAAATGCATATATAGGACTGCCCTTGAAGCAAAAGAAACGTATTTTCAGACCCACATAAAAACCCAAACATTTACTTTTGCCAGGACAAAGTGAGGTTATGATATTGTTTATTTACTGAAAGATGGGTGATTTTCACTGTTGGTGTTATCAGTTTGGGCTTCCTCCTTCCATTAAGTACCACTGCAATCAGACAGCTCTTGCACTCAAAAAACTCTTCACTGTGGAACTTTCTATCTACATTTTGATCCAGAAGACAGTTTTGCCAAAAGAAAAATCACATACTATGATTACCATATGTAATAAAAGGAAAATTTTATCAATTTCCTTGCAAAACAACATAGAAAACATCAAAGTACATCCTTCTGTAGAGCCTCCAGAAAAAAATACTACCAAGAAGTACACATTAAATCTAAATTTTGTTTGGTTTTGCATTGCTATTGCAGTTTATGTTAGTGAACCATATCTTGATCTTGCATATGCCACAGAAATACTTATTTGTATCTCAGCGACACTTTATTTTTAAAGCTGCTCAGAAAATATTTTCATTACAGAGGTACAAATACAATTATAATCAAGCAAGGAAAAAAGACAATACTTTTCTGAATGAAAAGGTAGAAACCCCACACCAGTTAATATAGCAGAAATGTCTTTTAATGTTTCTTTTGTGTAGATTCATTCCCTGATGTACAGCATTACTCATTATAGTGTGTGAATCAGTGCATTAAACTTTTGGTTCAATAAATTGTATATAAGAATGTATGCTCCACTTGAATTTACAGCTACCAAGTTTCATCCCATTACTCATAAACCAGTTTCTGGAAAACTGTGGCATACTGTCATATTTTCCTTCCTGTTGATCATACTTTTTTGAGGGGGGGAAGGGCAAAAAAAATGATCAGAGGTAAAATTTTGTCCATTTATGTTTTTCTTCTTTTTTTTTTTTTTTTTTTTTTTTTAGATGCATTGATTTTTACTAAAACTTACAGTCTTTACAGAGCTGTATTGAGCTTTCTAAGTTTCTGTTGGATGTTACCAGCGGAACTCCTCTAGGATTTGCTGGTCAATCTTAATGCACCTAGTAATACAAAGGTAGTGAGAAGCAAAACAGAGGTCTACCCATTATTTCAGATTAAAGAGCAGAATAATTGAAATAGAAAGTCTGACCTAGTCACCTGTACTTCACACAAACACAAAAAGCCCACAGGAAGTAGGAAAGAAAGTCTGGTGGATTAGTCAGATAATCATTTAAATGGAAATCCACTAATTTAAAGCTTAAGCTTTACTTCAAAAATACAACTCAAATTCTTAACTATTTGGACAAATTTCTATTGAATAAAAGAATAGTCTTACTGCTATACTTTCATTAGCATATCCAGACAGCAAGGATAGCAGATAAGCTTCTCCCCTCTTTTTGAAAAGCTATGAGTATTAAATTGGAATTTTTTTTTAACCATTACTTGTGGCTGGAGTCAGAATCGGAGAATTATGAACAGTGTAATAATCTTAAGAAGATCTCTTAAAACAATTGAGCTGTATTCAGACATTGATTTGTTAAGGCATGAAAATAGAATCACAGAAGAGGCCCAGGCCCTGCACTGCTAAGTACTGTACCATCTAGGCTGCATATACATACTTGTGATGTAAAAATCAAAGAGTAAGGACAAGCAGCCAACACATAGTCAACTAAGGAAAAAATTCTGGACACAAGTTATCAAGAAAAGGACTCTCAGTCAATATCCCAACCTGTTCTGCTGAGTTTTGCATCAGAAGACACCATAGAACAGATCATCCAGAGATGGGTGACAAGACTAACTAGCTCATAGATCTGGATGGCTTCAGTGTCAGCTGGGCACATAGCTGCTCAGTGGTTTAAAAGTTTTGGGATGACCACTGAAGAGTACAGAGAACTTTGTAGGTGCTTCATCAAATTCCAATCCCATTGCCTCTTGAACCAACTATGACAGTCTCCAATTAGGCATCTATTGAGAGCTTCCTGCCCAGTCCATGCACATGTATTTCCTTCCATGGTAGTCAGGGGAAAGCAAGTGAACCACAATCCCTCTGGCCTAATCTAAAGCTGCAAACCACCTTGAGCCAGAATCAGTGCAATACTCCTGAAGACCATAGTCTATTTACGGTTGCAGGTTCCTTGGGCTTTTTCATGTTTTCACAATGAGGTAGCTGTCAAGCAGGACAGTTGGTGATGCAATTTTGGAGTCAAGATCCTGGGCGTATTTGGATATTTCAGCCTTAAGTACTTCTAAATACTTGACAAGGCTAATGCTGTCTATACTAAGCATATTTCTAAAGTATTCACTACTAGTTTAGTTCTTTCAGTTTGTAGCTTGAACTGGGTTACTTGAAACTCATTTAGTGAAATAAAATTTCACTGTGCAAAGAAATCTAAGTTAGATTTGAGGTAGCAGGCACAAAATAAGTGACCCTGACTACTGTCATTATAAATCTTCAATGAACATGAGTAAATTTCAAATCATCATTAGAATTGCTGAAGTTTTTCAGGTTACGATCCTTTTACTATAATCTCAAATGGTAAGTCTTTTGTAACAGAACAGACATGTTATACTGAGTATTTCTACAGAACTTACTAGTATGTGAATCGATTCATTGGAACAGACCTCACACCTACAGTTTTGCAGCACTAAGCTATATTACACACAACTGGAAATGCTTCTGATAAAACCAATTTTCTTCTGTAAAAAGTAAACTGCATGGAACTAAAAAAATTAAGCATAGTGCAAGGAAGTGGACAAAAGTTTAACAGTTTAGACTGACTGGAAGCCCTGGGAGCTTTGGCTTCCAGATTTTGATTTCTTAGTAAAGAGTCTGGCTGGCTACACAGAAACTCTGTTGGGTTTGGAAGCAGCACCTCCTTGCAATGTAATTTCAACATTTTTTAAGCTAAATTTTCTTCTGTGGAAAATCTGTGGGTTTTGTTTGTTTTTTGTGGTTTTGTTTTGTTTTGGGTTTTTTTGAAGAGTAGAGGGGGTGGTGGATAGAAATGAGGGAAACACTTCTGACCAGTTCTGTCGACTAACTGTAATACATATTTAGTGATAACAAGCTACATGATAAAGTACTTCTATACAGGCAGAGAAATGAGAGGTATGGACAACAGGAGTTAGCAAAAGTAAGTTGGGAGTATTTATGTAAAAAAGGCTATTCTCTGAGCTGGGCAAGGAGAAAGTTTTAGAACATGAGTAAACTATGCAATGAATCTAAATTTCCTCTCCATTAAGTAACATTTCAGAACCATTATAACTAATTTTAGTTGTAACATCTCTGTTATTAAAAGAAGGAAAAATCTGCCCTTTCTGTTTGCAACTCTTTGTTTTAGGAGGGGAGCCCAACATGTAAAGCAAATTCAGAACAGGAAGAAAAGGAGCTGTTTGACTCCAAGTCATACATGTATCTTTCCCCAATGGGTCAGAAGCATCACAATTATCAAGTACAAGAAATCGAAAACACTTAGGTTTTCTAGGTTAACTCTCTTTGTTCTATGATGAGTGAAAGAAATAAAATAACTTTAAGACATGAGTAGCAATTCTCATCTCTCTGAAACACCTAGTCAAATTCGTTTCAGACTTCCTGAAGATAAGTTACTCTATCATCAGGTCACATATGGAAAATATCAGACTGACTTATTACATTTTTACATAAGTATACATTTCAGATATGAGATAGTGGAAAGCTAATGTCTCTGTAATAAAACACTACTGATATTTATAAGCTAGTGATGCTATTAGCTGTACCTAAATTAGCTATCATTCAGTGTGACTTTTGTGAAAGGTTTATACAATAATCCAGCTGCTTTCTATCAGTGTCTGACATGGCAAAAAGGGTTATGAGAGATGCTGTGAGGTAACTCCAAATCAGAAAAAAAAATACTAAAATAAGATGGATATATATATGTTGGAATAGAACCAAATAATTAAGAATGGTTTCACTTGTTACACACTTTAAGCTGCTGGTTGTCTCACATGCACATAAGCAGCCTACCTTCAAAGGCTGGTTTGCATTAATAATACAAAGTTTACTGTATAAAGCAACCAAATAAAAATTTCAGAAAAACTTAATAGCTGGAAAAACATTTTCTGGAGTCTGAGATCTTTCAAATCACGAATTTCCACTATGTAAACCGAGGAACTAATGTGGAATTGAATGTCATCCAAAAGTTACTCTCAAGTTAAAATGCTGTATTTATGTTTAATGAAATAATATAAGAAACTCCAGCAAAGCTGAGACAGTGGGATTTTTTTTTCTTTTACCACTAGCAAAAGTATTTTACAAAATACATATGTGGCCAGCAGACTTCCAGCCCTCCCCTTACCCACCATATTCCCCTGCACAGTGTAATTTCTAGTTTTTTATCTTCTTTGTTCTGAAGTATAGTCTTTGCATAACCCAAACACCCATTACACTCACATGAAAGTTTACAAAACCACAGATCCTAATCTTGTAAATGTAAATAAGTAGATTTATACCAAATCTTACTTTTTCTATACCAGCTACTTTTAACACCAGGAACAAGGAAATATCACCAGATTTTATCCCTTAAATAGCACTTTTCATTAATGAAACAACATACCTTGTAGATTTAAAGAGTGAGACTCAGCTGCAGTTTAGGACACTTAAATTTAATTCTCAGAAAAACAACTCTGTAAACATACAGAAGCAAACTAATAAAAAAATCTGCAGAAGAAAACTGTAAAGGGAGCTTTGTGATCAGTCTTAGTAGAGGTAGTCAAAGTATTGCAGAAGTTCCTTAAAGAAACAAAATTTAAAGCGGCTAAGATATGAACACCTCACATGAACACATAATGTCTTCACTATGATCTGCTATATAAATTTTGTCTCAACAAGCCATAGTCTTTACTTTTATTTCTCATCTTTGTAAAAACTGTTTATTTTCTGGTTTATATTCTTTATATTTGAAATCACTATGTATTGGGTTAAGCCCAGGAAGAAGGGATGTGTGGGAAGAAGGTATTTTAAAATTTGGTTTTATTTCTCATTATCCTACTCTGATTTGATTGCTAATAAATTAAATTAATTTCCTCAAGTCAAGTCTGTTTTGTCCATAACTGTAATTGTTTGAATGATCTCTCCCTGTCCTTGTCTTGACCAATAAGCCTTTCATTGTATTTTCTCTCTCCTGTCCAGCTGAGGAGGAGGGTGACAGAGTAGCTTTGGTGAGCACTTGGCATCCAGCCAGGGTCAACCCACCACACACTATCACTGAAATCAATATCTCAAAACATGGCTCATGGCAAAAAAGTAGTAATTTTAGACCCAAGTGCAGGTTTATTTCAAATGCCATGATGCTACAATCAAACTGTAGATATTTCCACTGCTGTGACTTACTCAACAAAACATTTCAGCTTCACTGAAGCAAAGAATGCTTTTATTTCCTGGAACATGTAGAGGCTAGTTTCCCAAGCTCCACATGGAGTGGTAACCTGCCCCCCATCCTGTTCCCTGCCCCAGTTTCCCATGCTCCTTGCTTTATGTCATGAAGACAAGCTGAAGTAGTCCTGGAGAAGGAAGAATGAGTTTGCCTGGACATACTGTGCTGTTATTTTTTTTTAATTTAATAGGGCAGATAATTACAAAAAAAACAAAAACAAAAACAAAAAAAAAACACCGACAAGTATGTTCCTTTGGTGGTAGTTTGGCTGTAAAATGCTCTTGGTGCCTAGGTGTTCATTTCCTCTCTTAACTCTCACAATTTATTCCAATTTAATTGTTTGTACAGTCAAATTCTAGACTGAATTTGCACATAACAGGGGAACACCACTGACTGTATATTGGTCCAGAAAGGAACAGTAATGTGGAAGTGCTAGGAACTATTTTTTTAATACAGCTTGAAAAAAGTTCAATGTCACAGGTGGTCCTGCTTAGTAGAAAGCCTGTCCAGAGGCTAAAGGATTCTGGTGTCTCTGATGCTGTTCTGCATTTTGAACTGAACAATATAACAGCACTTGTGGGAATAGCTGACATAGCCAAGCTGATAAAATAATTCTATTGCTTTAATTTTAGTCTGTCATTTTGTTATGACTAAAAGAAGATAAGGAGTATAGTTTCTAATGGTTTTTGTTTATTTGCTAAGACAGACTAGCTGAAAACATAATGCTTGGTCAAAGAAAGCAATGATATCTTTGGGAAATCTTCTGCTCCTTACCCCAGCCTTTTCCACCTCTCCTTCAGTTGTGACACCACAAGTGCTTTGGGGTTAACAAACATATTAGATTTTAAAATAACCTTAAGAACCGAGCTATT
Organism: Athene cunicularia; assembly: GCF_003259725.1. Lineage (NCBI taxonomy): Eukaryota > Metazoa > Chordata > Aves > Strigiformes > Strigidae > Athene > Athene cunicularia. The sequence continues at coordinate 19,475,445 of NW_020799091.1, read as the reverse complement.
TTAGTTCTTTTAATATCATGGATAGATTCACTATCTAGCTTACTGAAGAGTTTCATTTACAGTTTAAGCATAACCATTGGGGCAGCCCAACACTGGCCTGAGCAGACAGGAGAGTGAACTCTGCAAGCCTAAATTGGTGCTGAGAAAAAAGAATCACTGAAGCATATGTACATCACTTTTCTCTGATGAACAGATACCAGTTTGGGACAGTCTATGCTGCCTCCCATTTCAGAAATTACATCTTTGATTGATTAGGTTTTCACTCTAGTTCACAGTTCAAAGGACATTCTTTCATTCTCTGTTATTCAGTTGAGGAAAAAAAAAAGTCTACAGATGAGAAAAATATCTTCAGTTTACAAAGTGAATATAAATAGTAACTTTAAAAACATGCTTTCATTTCTAATCTAATGTTTAGATGCTGACTCTATATATAGGATTGGTATTTACAGTTTATTTACCTGAACTAAGCAAATTAAAATATAACTATATCATTGTGTATTTAATTTTCTGACATCCTAAAACCACACATAAGTCATTGTGTCCCCTTTAAAGTTTACACAAAGGTGATAGCAATTCTCCTGGCTTCCAATACTCTTTACTTGTTCATTACAGAATCCTTTCAACTTTGCCTCTAGCAATTCACAAACTCATTTTTTCATGAGTAAATATTTAAACCAGATCTGTTTTAAAATGTCTACAGAAAGGAAGAAGATAAAAGCAAGTATTTAGATTTATAGCTAACCAGGTAATAATCAACTGCTACTAGTGCTGAAAGAACTTCATCCATGTCTCAGCTTTAACATGAACCTTTAGTCCGGGTAGGGGGCTGTGAGCCTTTGTGCCCTTATGGTAATGTTCTTAAGCAAACAGAAGATTGCCACACACCTCACGGGACAATTAATTCATTGAAACAGGACATTTAAACTTTTCCTTTTCATCTGTAATGTAAGAGTTAGCTGCACTAATATTTGACTTTCTGTTTCACAGTGGAAAGAAAGGAGGATAAGAAAGGCAGAGAATTGAAACTTAGTCCTCTGATCATTGAGAACTTGCCCTGTACACCTAATGGTCTGTCTCTGTTTAACTTCAAGTAATGCAGTCTTAAACATCTTAATTATCAAAATATTTCATTATTGAAATAAACAGCAAACATTTTCATCATTAGGTGGAAAAAACTTGCTTTCACACACCGTTATTCATACTGCCTTGTAGAATCATGTTTTTGACTTAGTCTTAAACTGAGACATTTCCACTTATTTGATGTTAAGTAGAACTCAAACAGATTTCAGTTCATTTACCTAGTATTGTAGGAATAACTTCCTAGGCTGCTTTGAGGCAGGCATGTACGCTCTTCTAAACTGAGACAGCTTATGTTAGAGACCTGAAGAACCAATACACAAATTCTGAACAAAAGCTTTCTGAAAACCAGTGACAAACAGCAATCATATCTCATGGCAGGATTTCCATTATTTAAGATTTTAACAGTTGGTTAGTATCTAACTAAAGAAGATTTTAATGATTTCAAACTTGTTAGTATTACTTCTATAAGAGCCGGAAATACATGCCAATTCTCACATGCCACCAGAAATATGAAAAATGAGCAATTGTTAACATTTCTGTTATTTAGTCAAGGGCTTTGTCATAGCCATGAGATTATGGAACAAAAAAGTCTCTAATCTGGATTTACCACTGTAGTTCATGCCAGAGAAAGGGTTCTTCATGAGACTGTCTGTGGCCACTTAAAATTAGTAGTAGATTACTAACAGTTCTGTTTAGGAACCAGTCTTAGGCTTATTTACAAAAGCTGTATCACTGTAAACTAAACAATTCTGGGTTACTTCAAAAGACTTGGTAATCACTCTTTTACCATCTTTTAAAAATCAAAATCTGTGATTTTGGAAAGGTGGAAATATGCATATGAGCCACTAACTACAATCAAAGTGGAAAGGGAGGTAATTTCTTCTTCTTCCCTGTCTTTGATTAGCAGAATTCATGTTTGAATAGCATGCTTTCTTAAAAGAAGGGAACAAACCAGAAAAGAGGAGAAACTGCATAAAATGAATTTATGAGTTAGAGATCCTAGATCAGAATAATAGTGCTGCACTTTAGATTTCACTAACTTTCTTTTTTTGTAGATAAAAAATGAAACTAAAAACAAATGAAGGGGACAATACTTAATTTGATCAACTGAGGAATTAATGTATATATAAAATTGCCTGTTTGGATTCAAACTCTGTCTGGAAATACCTTCTGCAACTCACTGAATCTGAAGTGATTTGCTCCAGTAAGTCAAGATCAGCATTTCATTCTTGGCATCAAACCTCATAGTGTTTGCTATGAAGAACATACTTTCTCTAAACACTTTTAAGATATTATGTTGTCTACACTACGTAAATAGTTGAAAACTTTTGAATTTTTACTTTCTAGGTTTACATTATACATGGGCAGGAGTTACTGCTGCAAACATTGTAATTTATGTGATTTATTCCTTTTAAAGAAATCTGATTTAGTAGTTTTCAATGTTGCAATCTTTAACAAAAAATAAGTTATTCTGATTCAGAGGTATATAATGAAGCCACAAGAGAAATGCACAGGAAGTCACATTTATAAAAACTTTTACTATTAAAGATACTGTCTGATAATCTGGTTTTGTAAATTTATTCCCCAAAGGGCACTAAAACTAGAATGAAAGAAAAACAAGGAAGTTTGACTCTTTTGAAAAACAACTATCTTAAGCAATGCATGAAATGGTGAAAAATCCTTATTTCATTAAATTTAATACAATATAAACCAATTTAAAAGAATAATTTAATGCACAATAGCATATCCTTGGTTATATTTTAATTTAGCACAAGTAAAAAAGAAAGGATATTTATATGAAACAGTATGTCCTTATTAAAGTATCATGAGGCATTTCAGAAACTTGACAATTCATTTTTTTCTATAAACAATTGTTTCTGTTTGGAATAGGGAAAAAAAAATCTCCCAAAACATAACTTCACAGTTACAGAAACAAACAAATAAACCCAAAGTTTTCCACAACATTATGTTGGATCAATTTTATTTTTCGTATTATAAAGTAGACAGCAATAAATGCAACAAGAATAATTCACTCCTTTTATTGAATTAAAAATTAACAGGGTGTAGACCACCAATATTCTTGGAAGAAGTAGTAAAAAAGCTTCTGTTGCAGAATAAAGAGGTTCTCTCCTTTCAAAAAGATTCTAATCCTCTCATCAGCCGAAAAGAAATAGAGAAACTGATTACTCATTTCCTTCTTAATGAATACAGCACTATAAAGATATTTATCTGTATTGTTCTCTCTCACTGTAGCCTTAGTACAAAAGTTGTTTTTAAAGTTATCAACAAACTACCCCTTTTGGGTGTCAGAAAAGCATTCATACTCACTGAAGCCTACCTGATAATAAGTAAAGGGTCTAGGAAGGCTGCCTTTCTTTTGGCATTAACACAAAAGAGAAATTAAAATTAATATGACAACATCAGAAGTGGACTCAAGACTCCCTAATCATGTGGTATGACAGGAATGTTTATCCTCAAGTGACTGGTCATAAGAGGGAACTTTGCAATGATAGTGCTGGACCTGCTGAAGTGTATTAACAAAATCATTTGCTAACAAGAAAATGAGCCTTCACAAGAAGTCTTCATAATTGTGTCTGTCATTTTTTGCCAAGGTTTCAAGCTAAACCAGAAAACATTCTAAAGCAAAAAAGTTAATGCCACTCTTAACAGGAGAAAAAGAGCACTTACAGTGAGGCTCATAGGGAGGAGGAGGATCCCCACAAGGAACACACTCCATGTCTTGAAAGCCTCCAAGCTTAGTCTTCCTATAAAATCTAGAAGATAAAGGAATGAAAAAAACCAGTTAATCAAAACCAGTTATTTGTCCTCGCAAAATTAATCAGGTGTTTTAACAAAATTCCCTGTAACTGCAAAATTTGTCAATCTGTCCCAAAGCAAACTATCAGGAAATAGAAGAAAATAAAAGCAAACAGAAGTACATTAGATACTAATTAACAGTACAGCAGTAGATCTAAAGTAAATCGAAGAAAAATTGTAAATCTGTTAGTCCAAATGCATGGTCACTATAATCTTATATTCACATAAAAAATAAACAATTCTGGAGATTTGAGACAGAAATCAGTATCCCGTTTTCCACACAGATCACAACATTAAAGACAAGTATGATAACCTTGCATTATGCAAGCTTATTTACACATTTAAAAAATAAAAAGTGAACTGATTAATCTACAAAACTTTCCTAAAAGACACAAGATATTACAAGGTAATTATCACCACTAACAATATATAATCGACCAGATGCCCATGGGTTCTAGTAAAAGTCCCTAAGACATCCTCTAACTCATAGAGAGAAAAAAATCACTCATAAGTTGGTTCATTTATGTACTTGTACAGAAGGGCATCCCTGCCCCCCCCTCCAAGTTTTAGCATGCTGTGTGACAAATCCTCAAAAAATAAAGAGTATTTTGATTGTTTTGTAGACCATCAAAATGGTAAACATGGATTTTCAGAACTATTATTTTAACAAACCAACAATGCCTCTCTGACCCTTCTCCTCCAGAAAGTTCTTCACTACCAACCAAAATCACAATATCCATGGACTGACTGGAAATTTACAAAGTGACCACATGAGTCCCAATTACATTATACAATTCTCTACTTCGGTTTCATATTCTCACTTAAATGCATACTTTAAAAATTCTAGATAGCAAGCATTTCAAGGTATGAAAAAATGGATATTGCAAACAGAAGTATTAGTTGGATGGTTTAGAAAACTAATAGCAATGAGAGGCCACAAGCAGTAACAGGTGAACAATAAAATAAAACTCTAAAGCAAACTGACTAGCCAGTTACTCATTCCTGAAGAAATTAATGCAAAAACATTAAAAAACCCCAAACTGTCATACCAAAGGAGACATTTTATTCTAAAGACACTTCAAGAACTCTACTATTGAATTTACTGAATTATTGAATATGTTTGAAGAGCTTACTGACTACAGTGAAAGGCAGAAGTCTACATACCTAAAACAGGAAACAAAAATAATACTAAATGAAAAAACAGAACTTTAGAGTGTTATATTTCGAATTTGTATGAGAGTATGACATCCTCTAAAGAACTTATCTACAACAGCTCCCTAATCAAGTAGGTCTGTCTATCTTTCAACCAGTCATTAGTACTAAGCTAGAATCAGTAACTGTGGTCTGTTCAAGATGAGTACATGAATTAAGCATTTTCTGTGTGGTACATTAAAAGTACTAAATCTACTGATGTTGTTACTAACACTGCAAATGCCATTAAAGTATGAAGACTGTATCAGCTAAAGCAAACAGCTTTCCAACTGCTCAAGAAACTCATGCTTTAACAATGCGAACAGAAACGGATTCATAGGCTGTAAGACTGAAGGGGCCACTGTGATCATTTACTCTGAATGAAATGAGTTAATATTTGTTTTTAGCTGACATGCTCACTGTAGGGTTTTGGAGCTGAACAATAGGGAATGGCATGTTGGAAGCCTGTGCAAAAGAGAAATAAATATGATTGCTGAGAGGTAAAACATTAGCTAAACCATTTGGCTTGGCTAGTTATATCCTCTATTCGCTTAGGCAGCATCTAAACTGATGGACTGGTATGAGTGGTGATGTGTTCTATAGTTCTGCTCTCCAAAATGTCCAGAGCAGATGATCTGTGACTCCCCTACCCATGAGTCCCTCCCTCCTCATGTTTCCAACTTTGCTACCAGTAAAAGCAGGTTGTGGCAATAGCTCTCATTTTAACACATACTCAACACACATATCTAGAATACATTCTAGTCCAGAATCCTAAGAAGCATTCCCAGGTCTCCCAGTTTATATCTACCCTTAATTCATGTTTTATGCTGACCACGTTTTTGTTCCTTTTTTTCATCTTCCAAAATTTAGCCTATATTGTTTACACCACAAGAAGAAAATTTTCTCCTTGCTGACAGCCAAATAAGCCCTGTAATACATATATATTAATATGTACTAAGAGCATAAATCAATTCACCATGTGCCTGCAGGTAATATCAAAAGTGGTTGTGAGTAATGTCTAATGCCTGGGGCTGCACCTTCTTATACCATGACTTAAACTAAGCATTGCTAAGTGTTTTTAAATAAAGAGACCTCACTTCTGGCTTGAAAGAAGTAAGTGTAGGAGCTTCAACAGTGTTCAGATATTTGATAGCTGGTATTAAAAAACTATAGAAAAATAAATAAAATGACTGAGAAATATATAGGAACAAATGTAACGACTTTTAAGCATCTCTGAAATATATACCCTGAAAACACAAAGGCTATTACAAGTGTAGATCGTTCTCATAACCTACTCCTATCAATTAAACTACCAATCCATAATTCAAAAAAGCATCAGAAATGCCTTTTAACAAATTCATGGCATGTATTTATAATAGCAGACCTTGGCCATAATGTAAAAAATAGCCTTTTGGAGATCTTAATACTATAAACAGAGATTAGCACAGGTCCTGATTTATAACAGCAGTTTCAGTGAGTCTACACTGTTTTAATTTGTTCCAAAACAATTCTTTCAGATCCATTTATGATTCTCGGCCAGGATCATGCTCTATGACTTTGTCAACATGATCGAGGAAATTCAGGAGCATAAATCACAACCACTACTTTTGACCGAAAAATATATGTAGTATGAGAATTATTAGGCATTGACCTAAGGAGAGGGGGGGGAAAACAAGCAAATAATGTGGTAAGTCTTCAAGAAGCTAACTGTGCATGTTTCTAAATGTTTAATTCTTTGTAACAATGAAGTAAGTCACCAGTAACAATACATTGAAGTATTTTGCTCAGGCACTACATAGACAATACTCTCAAAGATCAGGTAGGTATTATCAAACCATTTTTATAGATGAGATAATTAAGACTTCAATTCTGAAATTATGTGCTCAGATCATAGAGCAAGTTATTGGCAAGGTCAAGATTAGAAACTAGGACCTTCATACATACATGAAGTATACAAACTTTTATCTGGAAGACATGAAGGAGCAAATGTTAACCCAAATTAGTTTTGAATTTCAAGTCTTGTCTTCAGAAATGGACTTACCCTGGTAAACAGTCTCCACATACTGCATTGCTGGTGGCAGAACAGTTAGCCTTCTGAAACCGGTTAACTAATGCACAATCCAGACAAGGCTTGCACTTCTGAAAGCCCCAGTCTTCCTTGAATCTGTTTGGCCTGCATGTCATGCACTGTGCATCCTCCCCATATCCAAAGCCGCATTCCTGTAGGGATTAACAAGCAATAGCAAGCTATTCAGTGAAAGCGTGAACAAGAAGAGAATGCTGGGATAAAATGAAGATCTAGTGTAATTATTACCGAGAGTAGGTCTTTCTAGAGACAAAAGCCATCCTTTTAGCAAGTTCAAATGTGTCTTCCACTGCTAATAATCTCCCTTACTTCTATAAGTAATACTTAGTCATCCACTTTATTCATGAAACCACTGTGTATTTGAATGATAAAGGGCTTCAAGGACTCCCACAGTTTCATTATTACTAGCTTATGGTAGAATTATTGAGCTGTCTGTTTTTTAATTAGGTCAGTCATGTGAAAGTGCAGAAACTGGGACAAGTGAAGTATAAAGGCACTTACTCAGTTACAAAAACAGCAAAGAAGCACTTTGATATTAAGGTTCATAGCTAAGGTGAACAAAGTTAATTGCTGAAGAGAGTGCACTGATCTTCAAAGGCTTAGAATTTCTGTTACCAAATAAACCAGAGCTGGTTAATGACCATCAGCTAGTCATGAAACGTTGCTTAGCCACTAAGAATTCAGAAACTCAATATGCTCCAGTTCTAACAGTTCTTAAACTGTTGGAGAAGTTTAATAGCTCTGCAGATCACAGGGAGGAACAATATTTTACTATACAAGGAATATTGTTAAGGTTGGTTATGTATCCCAAATATAGCTTTTTAAAGAAATGGTTTCCATTCATTTGCAAAAGGACACCTAACACAACTGACAGGCTGTGAAGAGAAACACTTCACCTAAGAACACGTAATAGTTTGGGACTGAATTCTGTGAACTGATTATCAAGAACTATCAATCTATTTCATTTTTATGTCACTATTTCTTAGAATTACCAAGTTACTGAGAGTTGCTACTCCCTTTTCTCATCTCAATAGCCTATTTATTTTTTGCAGTACTTTGGAGGTAAATTCAATGCATTAATGACACACTGCAAAATGGCAAGAGGAATACAACAAATTGCTGTAAAGGAGGATTTATTGGGAAGGGAGTAGGTGGGAAAGGCACAATGTGGGGACATCCTTCTCCACTATGTGGTCTCGGTGGAAGAATAGGACATCTTCCCAGAGGGAAAAAAACTGCAAGAAATCTTCAACAGGGACAACTTAAGAGAAGGCTTCTACCAGTTTCCAACAGACAGACAAATCATTGTAGTTAGTAACAAAAAAAAAGGCATACTACAGTTTCATACACAGTACAGCACAGTCCTACCGTGAAGATACTGACCCTAATAAAGCTGGTAGGCAAAAGGGGATATATATATTTTGTTAAAATTTACTGCAGCCATAGAACATTTTCTACCATTTTATTTCAAACCTACCAGCTTCTACTAGGAATCAATGCCAAAATAATGGAGGGTCTAGCAGTTCTATTTTGTGTCATCTAAAAATATCTTATTGTGTTCAGTTTTACACTCAATTTCATTTATGCAATTACAAAGCTACATGTTTTCCACCAAGGACTGAAACCAGACTAACTACTGTTAGGAGATTTAGCTCTTCTTAAGTCTATACAAACTTTTTCACTGAATCTCATTATTTCTTAACACATTCTTCCTAAATATCTACTCTTTACTCCTTCTATTTAGATCATCCAAATAGTAGTGTTATAGGGTATATTATATAGCTCAGTCAAACCACGTATATTTGGATCTTTTGATAAATCACTTGGAATCAGTCCCGCCCAAGTCCTAGGCTTAAATTAACTTAATTATAAGTTTTTCTTTCCAGACTACCTTTGAAGTTTCTGATCAAAAATAAGCAAACACCAGGAAATAAAGTCAGAATTAAATGCCTTCAACTCATTGGCCCAAACTACCAAAGCTTGACTAAGTTGTTTCTAGCTCTATCAGATACGTTTTGCTATAGTTGGATGTATGGATATATCTTAGTGGTCCTTTAACCTGGAATGGTTTACTTGAAAGCTATAAAAATGGTGGATGCAATATAAAGTAATCTTCTGCCCAAGGAATTTACAGTCTCCAGTCTTTTCAAAGATGGCTTCTAAGTCCTTGCCAGGAATTCTGCAGATATAATCCGTAACAACTACAACTTTATATACATAATTTTTATGTTCACATAATATTTGAGGTAGTTAACTGCCTGGCAGGTGCAAATAAATATTTAAGCTTGTAAACCAGGCAGAACTTCAAACAGATCTGTACTCATAATTAACCACATTCCCAAAACTGAAGGTTACGATTTAGATGATGGATTCAAGCCCTTTGAAATCTTGGACTTTATAATTTAGCAGTCCAGCAAAGATACAAACAATTGACTGTTCATCTTTTATCAGTACATGTGTAAAACTGATGTGCACCAGTTTTCTTAGTGCACTATTTACGAAGCTGTCAAGTTATACGGCTGATGAGATCTGAATAGTTTCCAACTCCCCTCATCCCTTCTATCCTCCCACTCATATTTTCAAAAGAGGGCTCATCTACTGTGGCAGTTCACCTCAGGACGGAAGAAAAGAGAAATGAAAGTTGTAACCTCAATTAGCTAGATTAAAAAAAAAATTAAAATTTTTGTACCAGAAAAAAAAAAAAAAAGCAGCATGTAAATATATGCTATATTTATTTCTCCTATTGTGTACTGTGAAGAACACTTAGCCCACTCTTCCCTTTCCACTTCCCCTTTTCAACACTAACATCAATGGTACAAGGTAACAGTAATGAAAAATTTCTCTCTCAGATGATACACAGTACAAGCCATGAAAACCCAAACACTAATTTAGAAAATTGCATTAAAATTATTTTTTTAAAAAATCCTAAAAATTCAAATGCACTTCTGTTTTCTGGATTTTTATACAGCTTTCACTATCACAGTACTGTAACATCTTGTTATCTTTAATGCATGAATCCCCAGAACAACTTTGTTCAGAATTATGTTTCACTAATGTATCAAGTGAGATGACTTGAAGGCCACCTAGGAATCTTAACAAATTAGGTAACTAAACTCATAACTTTCAAGCTAAAAATATTAAAAGTATACAATAATACACACACCCCTCAAAGTACTAATTTGGCAGTGTTAACATTTTTTTCAGTATATACTACCTAAACACTGATTCAGACAGAACAACCAAAAGTACAAGTACAGCAGACTATAAAGAGTAATGGAGCTAAGTGGCGTGGTTTTTCCCTGAAAGTTGAATGCAATGCAGAAAGTAAATTAACAGTAAATTAGGTTTTAAACATTCTTTCAATTAAAATAACCTCAAATTTCATTTTAAAAAATGCTTTCAGGCATCAAGATCATAATCTGCAAGTACATTTTAGAATTTGTTTCTACTTCCACTGATTAGCCACAACCTACGTAAGTCCCTAAACAGTACAGCACAGAGAAGTTCCACTTAAGCCACGATGATTACAAGAATACTTGGGTATTCTCAAGAAAAAGCCTTCCAGTCATTAAGACAATTTTTTTTCCTTTTCAGAGCCAAGATGCAGGTATCCTTTGCCTTGCAAGGAAGCAACCTATGAAATGTAGCCCTGCCTTAGCAACCATCAAACTGCCTCTGTTTCACAGGCTCTCTGTACAGCTGCAGTCTCTTGGTGACAGTATTTATCATCCTGTATTTGGTGGCAATGCTGGCTTAAGGCACTCTCTCCCTTTCATCTCTTCTTTTTCCTCCTTGTCATACATTGTCTTCAGCTGTATCGATACAACTGACTATGAGGCTGAGCTGTAAGTCTGACTGATCCAGGTTAAAAGCGATCAGTTCAGTGATCTGTTCCATAGTGCACCCTAAAAATCTACTCTGTCAGCATCACTGCACTGTGAAAAAACTTACTATTGCCAAAACCATCATTTCAGTGTTTCTGAACTATGACCTCAGATGTGATATGTTAACACTGTAGAATTGCAGTGAAAGTTCTGAGTTGCAATATGAGTTTAATGAGGCTGAGACAGGGACTGCTTTTTCATATATAAATAAAGAAAATTACATGGAAGCTATAGAGAGTTACAGATTTTTTTATTTTTATTTTTAAAAAAAGGCAAAATATGGTGAAAGGACTGGAAGGACTAATTTCTGTACTGGAACATTTTCAGGAAAAGGCTAAAACCCAGACTATCCCAGTTTATTTTTTTTCATTAATTGTGATTTATATAAATTTGAATCACATAAAAGGTTTGATTTATACAGAAACACATTATTGGTAAGACAGGACAAAAAAGACTCTTACAAATCAAGCCACAGCAATGACTACTAAGGCCCTGGCAACTTTAAGCCACTTAAGGAATGAAAGATACTAAACCACTTAAACTTAACTACATGATGCTTTGTTTCCTACTAAATGAATCAGAAATGAAATAATGCTGAGCCACATGAAGCAAACAGTTCCTTCTGAATCAGTACAACCATTTTAGTCTCCCACCCCCGAAGAAAGCACTGCTTAAAAAAACCCCAAACCAAAACAAAAACCAAACCAGACAAAAAAACCCACCCCACACACTCAAAAGCAAGCTGCATCAGTGGTTCAAAGACTTCAGAAACATTACCAAGGACACATGTTTATGAGAAAAAAAGGCTATATAGTTTGGGGTTTTTTTACAAAAATAAACAAATAGAAGCAAACAAACAGGAGAAGCAGCTTTCACTCCATTCCCCGTCAGTGCTAAATGGTTCATAACAAAGCTGTCTTTCTTATAATGGCAATATGTTAAAAGTACTTTATAAAAAACACAATCAACATAAGTGATCAATGGATTTTAGTTCTAAGTTAATGCAACATCTGCAGCACTGTTGCTAGAACAGTTGATAAGGAATCACAAAGGAAAAGTGGAGGGTGTACTATTTTTTCTTATTTGAAGGAAGAAAAAATCACTTTAAAAACATTATTGAAAAATAGAGCCCCATTAAACTGAGACAACAATACCTGAAAAGAATAGTCTAGATTCGGAACTAGTTACATGAAATAAGACTGGGTTTTTTATTTAGTTTTTTGTTTGTTCGTTTCATGCTATAAAGGGTATCTAAAGTTGCTTATCTATGCAGACAGGAAGGTTAATCCAATAGACTGTGCACTAGTTCGTAACTGAAATTAAACACTCATCACAGAATCCTAGAACAGCCCAGGTTGGAAGGAACCTTGAAAGAACTCTGGTCTAACCTTTCATGGGACAAGGGGTAGAGATGAGATGATCTAGCACCCTGTCCAATTGCAGCCTAAAAACCTCTAGTGATGGGGACTCTGCCATGTTCCTGAGGAGGTTGTTCCAATGCATGAATGTCCTCACTGTAAAAAATGTCTTTCTTACATAGAGATAAAACCTCTCTCTTGGTACAACTCGTACCCATTGTCCCTTGTCTTGTCCATGTGGCACTTTGTGAAGAGGGAGTCTCTATCCTCTTTTTACATGCTGTGGCCTCCATTTACTCTGTTCCACCAAAATTTCCTGCATTACCATGGGCAAGTTGATTTCTGTGCTAGTGTCTCATGTATAAATTAAGGAAAGGCAGCAGCATTTCCCTAACTTAGAAAGGTATTACGAAATGCTCACATAGTATAGCAACAAAGGTCATATACATAAATCAAGTTAACAGTTGTAAAAACAGGTATATATAACATACTCTGTACAGGTGTTATTTCGCTCTGCACATGTATCCATACTGTTGACACAAGTCTGTGGTATATCTGAGTATATCTGGTAACACAGGAACAGACTAGACTGTCAGACGGGACCTGGTCTGATTAAGCTTTAACCACACCTGATCTTCAGGTGTCACTGTGTCTTCCCTTAAGTTCAGGGACAACTAATGACTGTTGATTTAACGGGGTTTTGTAAATCCACAATAAAAATCCCAACAAAGATTAGGAAAAACAGGTATCACAGTTAGGTAACAACATAACTATTTTTGATTTCTATAACATTGTTTACGCAGTTTAACAAAGGCAGAAGGAGGAAAGTACATGCACAGGTGTACCTATGCTCTAAACTGGTTGCTGATCAATTCAGTGGCAAGGTATTTAAGTCATAGTGCCCAGCTGTACCAGGGTATTTATTTTAATTTTTGAGAACTCCAGTTTTCCTTTCATAGTGTTTAGCCTACTACCTCTACTTGGTTTTTCAAAGGAACATAGTTCCTACTTTTGTACAGTCAGTAATAACAAGAAGGAAATCTACAGATTTATATTATAACTAAGATGAAGTAGTTTCTCGTAAATAAGAGTGAAGTGAGGGCTCTACAGTCCTTGACATTAGACTTGTCTGCTTGAGCTTACTCAGCAGTAGAAGTTCTATGTGAACCAAGTTTCAAGGGAAGGAAACAGGGACACATGTTTATATCAACCATTCACATGGTCCACTGCTGCATGACCCAACAGTTGGTCTTTTGTATTCAACAACATAGGCTGAGTTTTTTTGTTACTAACATAAAAAAGAAACCTGTCAGTCAATTGCTTGAAACACATTGGGGGGGTGGGGGTGGGGGAACTAAACCAAAAACCCCACTGGTCGCATTGTATTTTACTATATACTTAGATATACAGTCATGCTCACACATCCAGCAGTATATCTAGTTTTATCTATGAGCAGTAAATAATTTGATAGGAAAACAGACACATTACCTGTTATTAAGAAACAGTTATTAAACTACAGAATAATTACATCATTGTTCTCTCACATGTAAAAAATAATAAATAAAATAAAGCAAACAAAACTCTCCATGCTGCAAATTACTTCAAATATATCATTGAATCCCCTTTCCCTTTGCGTTCTGACCTTTGACTTAACATACTTTGTTACTTCAAGCTGTCATTCAGCAAGACTACTTTCAACTGCATTTCAGGAACAGCCATAGCATCCCATCCTTCACTACACTTCAACATCATTGTATGACTAAACATTAACTATAACTGACTTACATAGAAAGCAATCCTCACTAAAAGTGTGAAATTAAATATATCTGTTAACATACTGAACACTAGCTACAGGGGGTGGAGAGTTAGGGAAAATGTGCCACTCAATTTCAGTAAATCTCTTCAAACCACCCACAAACCACAATACTTAACTTGTGCCTTTTTTCAGAGCTGAATATAGTAAGAAGTACAAAGCCACAAACTGAAAGCTTCTTTTTCCCTGTTGCTTAAACATCCATACACACCAAACTTAGTAATGTTTCATGTTAAAAAATTTCAAAAATAGCATTTTAAATTCCCCCTTGGATCTACATAACATATTTGCCTACAGAAGCAATGCTGTAAATTAAATTTCACTCCTAAATAACACCCTAAATTCTACCTTTATCATCCTTTTTACACTATCAGTAAGAGTACAAAACAGAGTTTGCCCTTCTGTATACAAAAGGCATTGGGCAGGGCAGCTACTTCCCTCTTCTCTTGCTTTATGGCCCCACCTCTCAGGTACTGATTAGACTGTACAGTTACAACAGGCAAGATGTAGGTATAGTAGCTGGACACTGAAGAAAGAGTCTTACGCTTATGCATGAGACTTGACAAGTCTGCTCACCCTTCATAATACCAGCTTGCACTCTTTTTTTGCCTGACCATCTTCACACCTCTAGCATGACACACCCGCTCCCCCAAAACATCCAGTCTCTCCATGATGCATAACTCATTCTGTTACCTCTCACACCTCCAGTGATCGAGTTGGTGAATCTCACCATATTCTTCCCTCCTTCTCTCCCCCCCCCCCCCCC
>NW_020799091.1:19447671-19460400 GCF_003259725.1 Athene cunicularia | reverse complement strand
CCCCCCCTCCCGTTTCAGCTATATCTTCCTTTGTTGTTCTCTATCCTTGCTCATACACAGCACCTACTTTCTCTGTACTGAAGGCAACTAAAATCCCCCTCATGACTTGCACCCAGACTTACTATTTTACTGGAAATTTTGCCAAGTTAACTTTCTAGTTCTACTGAATCCCGGTCTATAACCTCAGTCACCATTCATCTCTGTTGATTCATTTCTGCACTCCTAAAAAACCTGCTAATTCCAAAACTTTAATGGGAATTTTCTTTTGGAAGAGATGTGGTTGTTCTAAAAGAAAAAACATTTACATAAGACTCATCTTTCCTTCTCCTTGATATTAACAAGGACTTCTTACATTCTTTCTACATACTACCATGTATTTTTCTGGCCTCAGCCTTCTCAACTACTTTACAGGGCATAAAGATATGATTAGGTTTATAGCATTTTTAGTAAGTTGTAAAACAGAGAAATTGAGCCTTACTTGAATCTAGCTTCCCAACACAAAGTGCTCCAACACTGACCTAGTGAAAACAGAACAATCACCCATTTCCTAGCTGTCCTAAGGAAGTATCTCAGTTCGCACTTGAATCCTACTCTATTCATGTGCTTATGCCATTACTTCTATTATAAACCATTCTGTTAAGACAAACTTTTGTGCAGAAAACATTTAAACACTGTCTATAGTGGCAATTTCACCTAAAATCCAGTACTGATTCTGAAAGTTGGCATTGTAAAACTCAAGCCCCACCCCCATTTCAGTGTTCTGTACCAATCAGTAGTTTGAAATTCATTTTTCATACTCTCGTCTACACAGGATAGTTATTCTGTCTTAATTCCCTGTAAGTTTTTTCCCCCTCTGTAGCACTAACATATTTTAAATTTAAAAATATTATGAAAAAAAGAGAAAATTTTAAGTTGAGAGCCCATACTCAGATCCTTTAAAGGTACTGCCTACTTTATTAATAGCATTATCATTTTCTGAATTGAGCATTTTATATAAAAGAGAACCAGAAAACATGGTACTTGAAAAACTGTAAAAGATTCAAACACCAGAAAAACTATAAAAGGTTCAAAAGCCAAAATAATTTTTAAAATATTCCTACATAAGTACAGATATTTATTATTTTAACCACATACGTAAATGCACTTACTGGAACCAAAGTATATTCAAGAAAGCATAATTTTCTTACCTTTGAGAGTTCCATTCCAGGTCCACACTGTTTGCAGAGGATACAGTTCCCAGTGTAGTCCCTAAATTCTTGCTCTCTGCAATCTCCAGTCTCACAAATTACCCTACTTAGCTTTAAAAAAAAGGTACATTCACCAAACCATAATTAATCTGTGATTAACATAAAATTTATATAAACTCTAAATCTGATAAATAAATTAATGGTTTTATCTTAAAAATAACTTTCTGCATTGTAAAAAACTTTAAATATGGCAATGAAAATTAATCATCTAACTCCAAATATGTTTAACTGGCCTGAATTTTAAAGGTTCTCAGTACTCCATGACTTGCAATAATTTTACAATTTTTAGAAGACCTGCTTGATATTTGACACCTATGGAATGTTAAAATAATTGTTTGAGCAGGAGTTTAAGTTCCTCATCTTAATCAACATTGCAAAAAATGCACATGACCATTTACCAAAGCTACAATTTTCATGACAGTAAGCTACGTCACATGACATTATATTGCAGTGTTTCATTATTTTGTGATTTTAAATGTTTCTAATGATTCTATTACAATTGAATAAATAAACTAAAATCTATTCCTTTAAACATAAATATTTAGAGATTTAAAAGGTCACTTATTTGGAAACTTAAAAAAACCCTAAACCTGCATGAATACTATTTATTCTAAATTTCACTATCACTTAATATGTAATGGGCCAAATCAGAGAGAGAGCCAAATTTCTGCCTTCAGAGACATTTAAGTACATTATCTGACCAAACCGGAAACTAAGGTTATGAGAAATGCCATAAGCAGTAATATCACCCATGCAAAGTCTCAGTATAATCATTGGAATCCTAGCCAGTCACATTAGCAAACCCCATGAGCTCCCTTAATAGAATTTTAAATTAAATGTGTACAATTGCTACTAAATTCTTACTTTGTGTATTAAGCCTTTTCAGAAAGACCAAAGCCTTTCTGATAGCCATGAAGTGTTAATTACCCTTTGTTCTAGAGCTTGTCTCTGCAAGACAGAGTTGAATATGCTGAGTAGACAATGTAATTGTGTGCTATGCTATGTTCTGTCAATAACTGAATACTCCAAACTCCTAAACTATGTATATAGCATACTGTACTAAGAGATGGGCACTGCAAATTGTCTACAATTCCTGCCATCTCTCTGAAGTGAGGCAGTATCACAGAATGGTTTGGGTTGGAAGGGACCTTAATGATCAACCATTTCCAACCCCCCTGCCATGGGCAGGGACACATTCCACCAGATCAAATTGCTCAGAGCCCCATCCAACTTGGCCTTGAACCCTTCCAGGGAGAAGGCAGCCACAGCTATCCCTGGGCAACCTTGTTCCCGTGTCTCCCCACTCTCACAGTGAAGAATGTGTTCCTTACATCTAATCTAAATCTACCATCTCTCAGTCTAAAGCCATTACCTCTTCTATCCCTACACTCCCTGATAAAGAGTCCCTCCCCATCTTCCCTGTAGGCCCCCTTTAAGTACTTGAAGGCTGCTATAAGGTCTCTCCAGAGCCTTCTCTTCTCCAGATGAACAACCCCAACTCTCTTAGCCTGTCTTCATAGAGGAGGTACTCCAGCCCTCCAACCATCTTCATGGCCCTCCTCTGAACTCGCTTCAACAGGTCCATGTTCCTCTCTCACGAGAGCAGAGTAAAGGGGAAGAATCACCTCTCTTGACCTGCTGGTCACAATTCTTTTGATGCAGCCCAGGATATGGTTGGCTTTCTGGGTTGCAAACACACATGGCCAGGTCATATTGAGCTTCTTGTCAACCAACACCCTCAAGTCCTTCTCTGCAGGGCTACTCTCAGTCCACACATTGCCCAGTCTGTATTTGTGCTTGGGATTGCCCTGACCCATGTGCAGAACCTTGCACTTGGCCTTGTCGAACTTCATGATGTTTGCGTGGGCCCACGTCTCAAGCCTGTCAAGGTCCCTCTAGATGGCACATCCCTTCCCTCCAGCATGTCGACCACACCACACAGCTTGGTGTCATCAGCAAACTTGCTGAGGGTGCACTCAACCCCACTGTCCATGTCTCCAACAAAGAGGTGACCCCTGAGGAACCCACTCATCACTACTCTCCACTTGGACATCAAGCCATTGACCACAATTCGTTAAATGCAACCATCCAGCCAATTCCTTATTCAACGAGTGGTCTGTCCATCAAATCCATGTCACTCCAATTTAGACATAAGGACATCTGGCAGGACAGCATCAAATGCTTTGCACAAGTCCATGTAGATGATATCAGTTGCTCTTCCTTTATCAACCAACACCCTAACCCTGTTGTAGAAGGCCACCAAATTTGTCAGGCACAATTTGCCCTTAGTGAAGCTGTGCTGTCACCAATCACCTCATTGTTTTCCATATGCCTTAGCAGTTTCCACGAGGAATTTCAGGAGGAATCCTTGATCTTGCTGGGCACAGAAGTGAGACTGACTGGCCTGTAGTTCCTCAGGTCTTCCTTTTTTCCCTTTTTAAAAGTGGAGGTTATGTTTCCCCTTTTCCAGTCTGCAGGAAATTCAACAGACTGCCACTTCTCAAATGATGGATAGCGGCTTAGTGACTTCATCTGATAGTTCCCTCAGGACCCATGGATGCATCTCACCAGGTCCCATGAACTTGTGCACCTTCAGGTTCCTTAAATGGTCTCAAACCTGATTTCCTACATGGGCAATTCTTCATTCTCCCAGTCCCCGCCTTTGCCTTCTGTGACTTGGATGGTGTGGCTGAAGTGTTTGCCAGTGAAGACTGAGGCAAAAAAGTCATTGAGTACGTCAGCCTTCTCCATGTGTCAAATAATCAGGTCTCTCATTTGCTTCTGAGAGGGCCCACATTTTCCCTAGTCTTCCTTTTATCACCAACATACATATATAAGCTTTTCTTGTTGCTCTTGACATTCCTGGCCAGATTGAATTCTGTCAGGGCTTTGGCTTTTCTAACCTGATTGCTGGCTGCTCAGACAGCTTCTCTATACTCCTCCCAGGCTACCTGTCCTTGCTTCCACCCTCTGTAGACTTCTTTTTTGTGTTTGAGTTTGTCCAGGAGCTCCTTCATCCATGCAGACCTCCTGGCATTCTTACCTGACTTCCTCTTTGTTGGGATGTATCACTCCTGAGCTTGGAGGAGGTGATCCTTGAATATCAACCAGCTCTCTTGGGTCCCTCTGGGGCTTTATCCCATGGTACTTTGACAGGTAGATCCCTGAAGAGGCCAAAGTCTGCTCTTCTGAAGCCCAGGGTAGCGAGCTTGCTGTGCGCTCTCCTTGCTCCATAAGGATCCTGAACTCCACCATTTCATGGTAACTGCAGCCAAGGCTCTCCTTGAGCTTCACACTCTCCATCTGCCCCTCTTTGCTCACCACAAGGTCCAGCAAAGCACCTCTCCTTGTTGGCTCCTCTATCATTTGGAGAAAGAAGTTATCACCAATGCATTCCAGTGACCTCCTGGATTGCTTACACCCTGCTGTGTTGTCCCTCCAAGTATCAGGGTGGTTGAAGTCCCTCATGAGGACCAGGGTTTGTGAATGTGAGGCTGTTCTTATCTATCTGTCTATAGAGGGCCTCATCCGCTCGGTCTTCCTGGTCAGGTGGCCTGCAGCAGACCCCCACTATAACATCACCTGTCCCTGCCCTCTCTTTAATCCTGACCCATAAGCTCTCAGTTGGCTCCTCAGCCATCCCCAGGAGGAGCTACATGCACTCCAGGTGGTCATTGACAGAGGGCAACATTCCCTCCTCATTTCTTCTGTCTGTCCTTCCATTGCAACACTCCAGTTATAGAAGCCAACCCAGATCTCTATGATGCCAATATGATCACAGCCCTGCAGGCATGTGCACATCTCCAACTCCTCTTGTTTATTCCCCATGATACATGTGTTTGCATAGAGGCATTTAAATTGGGTCCCCATGAAGCTGACTTACTGACTGGAGTGCCTGGAATTCCTTTGTGCTGCTCTGCAGGTGCTTTCCTGCTGACCCACGATGCCTCTCAAGGCTTACTTTCACAGCATTATATTCACCTATATATTCTTAGTCCAGTCCTTCTTCCATGAAGAGGTTCACAAAGTAAGATTTTTTAATTGTATGTAAGGAATAGCAAGAAATTATACAAATCAGTTGACCAAGCTCACTTTTAAATTGTTAAAATGCAAATGTAGTTGTCTATGTATGTGTTTGAGACATTTAGTGTTAAGAGTAATGTGTAAAACAACACACACCATTCCTGTGTCCAACATAATTTTTTTCTACATTCATCCGGGGGAAAAAAAAACCTCTAATTTTTGACTTACCAAATATGCTAGTAAAATTATGAGCATCTTTAGTTTATCTTCTCCTTGCAATCCTTTAGCATCCATTTCTTACAATTAAACCTTTCTCCCTAGGGAAAAAAAAAAGAGAAAGAATAAAAAGAAAAAAATATTACATTTCATATGTTGTTTAAATTGCAAAAGTCATTATGTCCATAGTACTTCATGTCATTCAGCATGTCAAAACATAGATCTGTTAATGCCATTTCAGATGGATTTCTGGAAGCTAAACAACATACGTATGCTTTAAAAATCACGTTCTTTTTTAGAAGACAGGGCAATATACTCAAAGTTTCTATAGCCTTAATTCTCAAAAGAAAAGACTGCTATCAGTCTAGATTAAAAAACATCAACATCTGTAAATCTAACATTCTTTCTCGCTTGTTAGATGCCCAACTAAATACATGATCAGCAGACAAAAATCAATTTCTTCAAATATGCCACATATCAGCCAAGATATAGCTGATCATGAGAATATTCCTTCTATCTTCTAGTTTGGAGCAGAATTGGTTTGCCTAGTGGCTAAGATAACCTCTTCTACTTCATTGTGCAATTAACTGGAACTGTCTCTACCACTTACCTAATGGATATTAACTTCTAAAGATGTGTTAACATGATTGTTTATGATCTGGTAGGCAAAAACTTTTACAGAAGACATTTCAAACAGCACAACCAAATCACTTTTTACCTCAGACAATTTTTATCATAATCTCAGAAAAAGAAGAAAGAAGGGTCCATAAAGACTTGCTTAGTTATTTTTAAAGAAGTGCTAACAGGCAAATGAGAAAAAAAAAAAAAAAAAAAAAAAAAAAAAAAAAATCATCACAGAAAGGAAGTTCTAATTTGGAAGGAGATTTTTTCGGATTATTAAATCAACAAATTGCACCTCCGCAATCACTAAGAGTATTGTGCTTGGCCAATATAATGTTTTTTTCTATGCTTACTTTTATTTATTTATTTGAGTCTTTGCGTTAATTTCTGGTTTCTTACTTTTTGGTTTTGTCAGTTACCTGGAAACGTAAGTGTAACTTTTAGTTCAGAAATCCAACTACATAGAAACAATAACAAGAAAATAATAAATCCAGTTTACATAACATGCTATTTGAATTTGATCCTAATTTTCACACTTTATATGACAGTAATATAATGTCTCTGCTTTCAGCTAGAGGTGAAAAATAATGGTTACAACATTTATGGACTATTTCAGAGCTTAAGGACTGATGTTTAATTATACTGTTTCAAAAGACGAAATAAGTAATTTTTATCACTGAACAGTAGAAGAGACTGAAATGAAAGGATAGAATCCAAAACATAAGGAAAGTAGTACAGAAAAAGATTAAGAACAGTTGCAAAATGCTTCACCGTATGCGACTATAACAAGCATAATACACTTCAAAAAATACACAACTGGGATGACCATAAACTACAACTAACACAGTTTCAGTAAGAAAAAGGTATACTTCAGTGGTACTACTCATATCTTTTAAGATAAATTGCATTTTGAAGGGTAAAAAGAGTTAAAGTCTGCTAGGAAGGATAGAACGGGCAAAGAGGTGTGTCAGGCAGCACTTCACAGGAAAGCCAAGATTACACTTCTATGGTTATTTCTCACTTAGTGATGTAATGGTCTATGGGCCAATGATAATTATCAGATTATATGCATGTCAACATGTGTAAAAAAGAAGACAGACCATCAAGTAATATAAATACACACAGATATAGTATTTGACATAGGTTGCTTTTTTAAGTCTGAGAAAAAAAAAACAAAACAGAACTGAGAAACATGAAATGGGAAATCTCAAAGAATTCTAGATGATCCAAACCCAACAATTTGATGTAAAAAGTACTGTAGAATAAATGAAAGAATGGAAAAGAAGTCAACAAATTTGAAGTTATTAAGTGCATGAGAAGCTGACAGCACTAATGCTGTAAAAAAATTAGACACATAAGAACCTAAGTATATAAGAACAAAAAAATTTCTAGCAATAGCAAAGACTGAACAGTGGACAGAGACAGTAAAAATACTGTTATGGGAATTCAGAAGTTTCAAGAAATGTTTCTCATCTATGTTTGGAAAGAAACAAAATGGATACATATCACGTCATATATGTTCTGGCTAAATATTAACTGAAGATCTGCTAACTAAAAACAAATTAGACAAAAGACAAACTGTGAGACTTTACACCTCAGTAACCTTGAAAAAAGTATCAAGACAGACTTAAGCTTGCTGCTGTTCAATTTTTATACAGTTTGGAATGCTACAGAAATTCAACAGTGTTAATATAATGGAAAAAATTAAAAGAGAACTGAGAATAGTAATACAATAAAAATCTCTACACAATATTACAGAAAAGCAGTCCTGCAAAACAAACTTGACTTTGCTTGATTCATTTGCTATAGGAGGCAAAACTTTACATGTGTGCAAATGAAATAAATCTGTAAATGTAACTGAGTTGCTTAGAACTGAATGTCAAGTGATTATTCCAAGTTGTATGAATTTATAGTCATTATATTCCTTAATATTATTGTTAAAGAAACAAAACATAGCACAGTTCTAATGTAATTATGATCATCTAAATAATACTACCTAAATTTTAAAAATAGGATTAAAGGTTAAAAGTATATTTTATTTTAAATTTTAAGACCCACTTCTGCTTCTGAAAGTAGATTTGTGCCATATCAAAAAAGAAACTGAATAACGCAATAATTGTATATTTTTATGTCAAGTTTCATGTAGAATTATCAATACAAACAAGATCGGTGAGCTGTACTAAGCCTAGTGATCTAAAATACTGAGCTGTGGTATAATCTAAACAGCCTGTATTTTTTCTGAGCAGGTCACCTGAAGTATGGAAAAAATAACAAAAATTAAGAACAGCCTAACTGCAGATTCAGTACCTGCCACATTATTGCAATAAAATTATATTAGCTTCATGTAATGAAGCCACATTCATCCTATATCGTTTTTCCAATATGCAATAACCTGCAGATTTAATATTGTAAAAAAGTTAGCATATAAGCAATAATTAAAATAAATATTGAAACAAAGCTAATGATGTGTTTTTATGTTTGTAGTATTCTTGATCCATAACTGGATTAACAAACAAATGCCAGTTCTTAACAGAAGGTAGTACAGAATACAAAGCAGTATTAAAAATGTTGCTGGTCATGCTGACAGCTCGTATTTCAGTTTGAAGTTGCCCTGGTATAAAATGATCTTCTTAGAGCAGATACCTCAAAGACTTTTAGAACATAGAAAGCATGTGAAGAAGCATGCTGTACTAAAATGCATTTTATTGACTTAAGTGTGGAAATTTTATTGCACCTGTGAAATATTTTCTATTTAAAAGAAAATCTACTGCCTTTATAACACTTTTTGCCAAATCATACACCTTCAAACATCAGGAGTTCCAAAACCCTGAGTAAATTTCCAAAATCAATGTTTTAGAACTGAGATCAAACTATTACGGACTTTCCCAACTCATCTACACATTTTACTGAGCTTCAAATTTGTTAACTGATCATTATGTGTACAATGCAATCTCATAGCTTTAGGTCTACAATATAATATATAATCTAGATAATTCACCTTTTATAATCACCAAATCTTCCAAAGTAAGCTTGCAGGTCTATGGGCCTTAAACTTTAGCAGGTTTAATAGCACCAAAACATGTTCAAATAATTTCAGCAGATGTGTATAAATGCCTGTCATATTGTATCATGAAATCATTGTGCTTATTGTCCCAGGTCCTATCAAACACACCCCAAAGTCTACATACTGGTTATAAATCTATGAGAATGAAATTAACTGGTGTAAAATAGAAAAACATTGTTAGAGTACAAAAAAAAAAAAAAAAAAAAAAAAAAGAAAAAAAAAGAAGCCTCTTTTCATGACAACATTTTGATAAAAATAATGCAAATGGTGAAGGAACATTAATAACTCATTGTATAGAAAGCAAGTCCCGAAGGAGACTGTGCCAGCTGCTTGTTTCCTGTTTCTGTCTCCAGTTTGGTTAAAGCCCTGCTTTAAAAGCAGACACTGCAGCACTTAATAATAGGTTGCCATGGGGCAAATTTGTTCTCTCTTGATATCAAGTGGCATTACACTGATGTCTGCTGGACACAAGCCATCCACCTCAGAGGCATTCAAGTAAGAAGTAACTAGAAGTTTTTGCTTCTAAAATATGCGCGACCGAACAAAAGTTCAATACTTTTAAAGATTATTTGTTCTTGTTCAGATACTGATATTTACACTATTGAGTTATCCTCAATTTTATTAAATGAGAGAAAACTGTGAACACAGTTTCTTTGAGGTCAGTAAATAATTCCAAATGCATCATTTTAGATTAACAGTAATACGCTTGCCCAAAATACTCAGGAAAAAGCAATCAACGCTGGTAACATACTGAACAGAAGATACAGGACTCCTGCTAAGAAATGTGGTTGCATAGTTTTAAGGCTGTGGGGAGCCTACTATGCATATATATAAAGAGAGCAATATCAAACAATGAATTAGGAACATGTAATAAATGTGTTGCGGAAGTAAGAACTTGGAGTCTTCCAGGGTCCTAGAATCCACTGTCCTCCAAAATTTATTGTTTACTTGCCTGCCTGAGCAATAGTCATCATTCTATTTCAAAGTCAATGTCAGAAAAATATTTCTGCCTTCCCTCCAAAAACACTCAAGACTCAGTGCAGCATGATTAAATTATGGCCTGCTAGCAGGTTTCTCATACATGTAAGCATCAAAACTTTGAAGTCAACATCATACATCTTTGAAGGGAAACTTCAGAAGGAGTGAAGAGTCCTAACTTCACTTCTCTCCTAGGTTTGATATTTGATTTGACATTCATACTTGACGACCACTTTTCATGCTCTCCATAACACTGGCAAAGAGTACTCTGAGTTCTGGGTAAGAAAGAGGGATGAAAAGACAATCATCTTATCTTGACCACAGAGGTCTCTGGTAGTCAATGAATAGGATCTCAGCTCCCTTCTAACCACCCTCTTACCTGCAGCTGTCAACTGCATGCAATAAAATAACAAGGAGTGGCAGATGGCTTTAGCAGAGTCAGTGCCCCACGGTCAAGAAACAAGAGAAGGGAAAGTACTTATGCTGCTGCAATGATAAAGACAAAGGGAACAAGTTAGGGACAAGAACTTCCACTACAGAGCTACCCATTGTTATTCTGTCTCATACTTCTAGAGTGCCTTACCATTACACCCTGCCCACAACACTTGTACTCTTGGTGAAGTAAATGAAGTCTTGTCTGATCACATTTGCTCCAACTGCTGAGAAGAACCATGTGCAGGAAAAAAAAAATATTGTCAGCTAGGTAGCATTCATCACGTTAAATACTGTGTTGAATAAATCCATATTTTCAGAAGCTGCCATATGTGAAATTGTAAAAAAATAGGCAGCCATAAATTTATTTCTGGTTTTGTAAAGACAGAGATAGCAGATTAAAGTTGGAACATGGCTAGTGACAGAAAACATTTATATCTATTTTAGGGACTGATGGAGGAGAGAAAGGAGCTTTACACGTAAGCCAAGAAATATTTGTGCTCTGAGTACCATATGATTTGAGTTACATTGGCTGAAATACCTGACTTCACAGGAATAATGGTGGTAACTTAACACCCCAAAGAAGCATCTCTACAGTGTCTTTACTATCATATACAGCATTTACAGAATGCATTATAACCCTGTGTCTCAACCAGCAAAACCTGAGAATGAACTACGTAATTCATCCCTGCTTTTGCCTCTTACAAACAACATTCCAAATGCATGCTGGTAAAATTAGGTAAAATAGTTTATTATCCATGATCTTCAACATATCCAGACTATGGTTAATTAGAAAAGGTAGTAGAATATCATAACAAAGGTGCAATGTGGTGACATTTTCCCTACACTTAAACAAAGCTTTTTAGAGGATCAGAACCTGCGATTCACACAAGAACCCCTAATCCCACTGAAGCTGATGAGACTACTTGTACAAGTAACAAATCTGTGCTTCAACATCAAAACTGCTCCTTCTGTTTTATCATCTCATTCATCTAAACTTCTAGGAGACACTAGTTTGCTAGATGAAACCTCAACGCAGAGCTGCATTTGTACCTATTTGTACCTGGATAAGTGAATAAGTAATACAATGAGACTGCCAATATTATATTCATAGTTCATTTATACCAGAGTATACTAAAAGTTATTTTTCGAAGTAATTTTTAAGAATCATAAATTATAAAGCACTGGGCTGGTTAACACAGTAACTACTGCAATGCCAGTGTGTTACATTTATCCAGCCACCCTTTAGCGGTTTTGGATAGCATACAATGTCTTTGAAAGAACAGACATGAGTTACTTTCATTCTCAACATTATTTTATTAGGATTGTAACAGCAAGTTGTGGAAACTGAGAAAAGTAATTTATTGCCTCCTTAACTGACAACTTAAATGCCTTATTACTGAACTTATACAGATGTTTACTTCTATTTCTAAAAGCAACCCTTTGCTTATATAGTAAAAAGCTTCCAGTTAATATACCTAACTTGTTTTACATGTGATGGTGAAAGTGTGCTTGAAAGAGATTATGTGGTAGGTAACAACCCTACCTACAGGCTGAATCCATTTGCCACTTTTGCTCATATTAAAAGCTACTGGACCCCTTTGTTAATTTCGTGAAGGCGCTCATTTAAAGTAGTTGTAAGTATAAATGCGGTAAATAGGTGTTAAGTATCAAGATTTTTCATGAATATCAGGTAAAGCTTCCAGTCCAAGGTCAGAGTAATGGAGACAGGCATCAGGAAAATAAGTCAAACAATCAAAGGCTTTTCAAAATAACTATAATTTTAGGGTTTTAACCTTTTACTATCCAAGAGAAAAAGTTACTAGCTCCTGTTCCTTCAACTCCAAAACTGAAGCAAATAGCAACTTCTTTACGCAGTAGACACGAGAAGAGCTTGCGAACAAGAAAGACCAGCTTTCAAGGGCTTTTTGTTCGCCGCACTCAGGAGCGTGGAAGAGTTACTCTAGGGCTGTCGACATCTGCAGACCCCAACAACATCAGCTGCGACCCTCCCGTGCTGCACGGTGCCCTTGGGACGCCTCGGGGCAGAGGGACCAGAGAGCGGCGGAGCTGGAGCCATCTCGGAGAGGCAGGGAGCCAGCGGAGCCCTCCCCTCCCCTCCCCTGCCCTGCGCTCCCCTCCCCTCCT
>NW_020799091.1:19442937-19447621 GCF_003259725.1 Athene cunicularia | reverse complement strand
GCGCCCGCGGAGGCAGCGGCGGGAGGGAGGGAGAGCGGGCGGGCGGCTGTGGGGCGTCGCGGGGAGCCCGCGGGGGCAGAGGCCTCGGGGGGGCTGCCCGCCTCCCGCTTCTGTCTCCTTCCCGCTGGGAGATGCGGGGTGAGCCTCGCACTAGTGGCGCTAAATCGGTGAGCCACAGATGAGGCACTCGGGGCCCTTCATCCTGGCGGCAGGGTGGCGGGGGCTCGCTGCGCACGCCTGGGGCTGCAGCTGCCAGCCTGTCCCCAGAGGCTGCCTGGGCTTTGGGGGCTGCTGTGTTGCTGATCTCCTTTAGGAGGAGCCCTGTCTTAGAAAGTGCTTATGGCTGCCCAGCCCCGACTGTTGGGGTGTTAAATAACACTGGGAAAAACCCTTCGCTGACATTCAGGTGAGTGTAGCAGTCCTTGTAAATCACCAAAGACCTTTCTGCTTGACCCACCTGAAAAGCACGACAGTGCACTGCAAAATTTTCTCCTTTCCAAATCACTTCAGTAGGTTTTTACTTGCCAGCCCAGAATCTGAAACATTTTTCCATTCTGCAGGTAACAAGCTAGCCAGCTATGAGCAGTAGCGTCAATACTAAATGCAAGTTCAGAAATCCAGCCCCTCACACGGAGTAAGTTGTTCACAGTCACTAGAAAGGATGTACTTTACTGCTACTTACTGTGACATATAAATAGGAGCTTTCGTGAAGTTAGTGATGCTCCTGCATTGGTGAAACCAGTCTTGGAGACCTTGGGGAAAGGACTGCTACTGCAGGAACTCCAGGTCATTAGTTTTAATTCTAATGAAAAGGTTAGTGATAACACTACACTCTAGATGACAGTATGGCTACACTGGGAGTTAGATTCTGAAGAGAATGAACCAATGGATACACATGGCAGCAAAGCATTTTCAAATAAATGTAATTTTGGGAAGCTTCTCACAGAGTTAAAATTTTGGAGTTTCCCAGCCACACTGACTTCTATGAAAACAAGTACTGCTTACTGAAATACAGCAAAATGTCTCTGAAGAGATAAAACAGTTGCTGCAAAATTAGATGTTTTCAATTAAAAAAAAAAAAAAACAAAACAAACCTAACTGAGAATTTATAGGGGTTTTAATGTAATTATCTTATAAAGGGCCTTCAAAGAAGAGTTTTGCTTCAGGACCCTTGCCCGAGGGAGCTCTGTAAGGGGCTGGAATTTCAGTGAGGAATGGCATGCTACAGCACAACAGCAGCGCATCTGTTGTGAATGGCAGCTGCTGTGCAGCACTGAGTATGCTACATCCTCTTGCTATTCACAGACAACTGGTTTGTATGTTATCTGTTTTCCATAGACACCAGTGAAATCCATTTCACTAGTTTTTCTTAGTAGAGTCATCATGTGTGTTTCAGATACTTGTTTTAGTGTAGTTAGACCGGTGTATTAAAACATCCTAGAGTTCTTGAAGTGTTGACTAAACACTGAGGATTACCATGTAAAGAAACATTGACTTTCTCATCAGACAGGGGATTACTATGCGAATGAATTAAGAGCAACGTGTAGTCTGTAAAGTGACAAATACTTAAGTCCCTGTTGTAGCATGTAAAATATTTCCTCTATATCTAAAATGGATAAGTTAATTCCATTCATCATTGAAAGATGTTGAAAATGTCAGGGTTTCTTTTACTTTAAATCATGATACTTCTTCTAAGGAAGTGGAAGAAGTGAACTACTAGAGCAAGTAGTATAGATGCAAGTATAGAGATTCTCACTACAGCAGAGAAAGCAGAAAAGAAACATTTAGAAAGTAGTTTCAGCTGACCCCTTTGATAAGGCTAACTTGCTTGACATATCTGATGTGGAAGCAGAAATTGTACAGCAATAGGAAGTCGTTATCTCCATATCTCAAATGCTAACACAGTTCTCCCAGTCAACTGTGAGATAGATCTACTCTTGTTATGACAGCTGTTGGAAGCTGATGTCAGTATAACTGTGCAATGTCTTTTGATAGTCTTAAGTATTACAAACCTTAAAATATGTTTATGATGTTATCTAAGACACACTGTTTGGAAATGGCTCTATTTATAATCAGAAATTGCTGAAGCTATTTTAATAAATACATAATATACTTCTGAGTTTCCTGGTCAGATTTGCTTGCAAAAGCATTGTGAACATTTTATTTCTGAAGACTTAAGCTTGTGGATTAATTAATGTTTATACAGCACTTTCTAAAAGCAAAGTCACAAGTGCCAAGAATTATTATTTAATCTCCAAAAGTCAGATCAATGAAAGACTAAACTGTCAGAGAACTGCTATTAAAAATAACAAAAATGCTGAAAATCCTCTCCCCCCCTATACTTAAATATGTCCAACTGTGCTTTCATTTCAGTCTCACAGTCTCACATACAGACATGCAAAGATATTTTTCAGTTTAAACGGGTTAACGCCCATCTGTGTTTAAATATGTGGGAAGATTACCTAAAATCCTAGGGACTTTTTACAAAATGAAAAAAATCTTTGTTTCTGAGATGCATTTATAGGGCCTAAATATTGCAAATATTTATATATGTAAGTCCTATTCATCAGTGTAATCTATCTGATTAACCAGTGCTACTTCTGTGCACAACTTTACCCATTTGCGTGATGGTTCAGATCCTCTTAGTGATAGGTTAATTTTATTAGACTCACATAGCTATTTTGACTTCTGAGGAAGAAGAATCCTTACATTATTTTTAAAATTTGCTTATCTTTCTTCTTTACAGCAAACAGAAGTATGGTTTAGAAACAATTTTCCTCGGAAAATAAATGTGCATGTTAGAAAACTAGTAACAAGCAAGAGGAGATTGGAAAGGTAGAGGAAGTCATCAGTGCAGTATAGAATTAATAAAATAAAACCATCTTTTCAGGGTTACAGAAACTTGTTTTAGAACATCATTGTCATTTAAGGAAAAATACTAAATTTTGCTTTGGCTATGCCTTCAAAAATATTCTCCCTTGACAGCTATGTGCACATTATTCATGCAGTGCTAATTACTTTCCTTATAATGTAATTGATTTGTAAAGTGAGCATATGAATTAATTGGTGGTATAGAAAACTAAATGATACCAAGTCAGGCCTAGTTAATCTGTGTCTGGCATATCTCTTCATATTCAATAAATTTAAAATTTATATATACAAATATACATTTAATTAGAAGAAACAAAGTTTGCAGACTGACTACTGAAAGCTGACTACATTTATCTGGAAGCGTTGATAACTTAATCTTATTCAGATGCAAGCAAACTGTGAAAATTTGGGTTTGCATGTTACTATGGTGCATACTGAAATATGAACATCTTGAGGGTCCTATGGATTGATAAACCTCTTAAAGAATTGTTTTCAAACAATGCTTAACAGCTATCAGTTATGCTTTTAGTTGCAATTTGCTAATAAACAGATGTACTTAAGATTTATATACACTTAAATTTAGGTTTGAGAATATACATCTGAAGTCAGTATTTCAGAGGAACTCACTGTCCACCATTAAGACTAGATTTTCAAAGAGCTCAGTGTCTGGAGTGTTGAACTTCTTTGCAAGTCTGGCCCCAATTATGGGTCCTAAGATCTTCCGAAAATCTAAATTATATATAAATACCTACAGAAGAAGCTTAAATCTTATTTTAACAGACTGGCTCCAGCTCCATCAAGCACAGAACACTCATAGATTTGGCCCAAATTCACCTAAAAATCTGGCCCTTTACAACAGCAAATGTAGAGTCAATAATCCTAAATCTTTTCATGGTTCTTCTTTATAATGAATTTCTGGAGTAGATTTCTCAAATTTTCTTAAACATGGTAGATGTTCATAAATATGATACTGTCAATGGAAATTGTTTCACTGAAATAGGAGCAAAACTTCCATGAAGTTCAGCAAAAACAGGTGTTTGCTCCAGACAAGCTTAAGATTTCTTTAATATCTTTGTTAAAATGCTTTAAAGGAAACTTCTATCATTGGGTTAAAATGTTACTTTTATTATCAAGATTTCATATGGTATAGTTGAACTATCATCTCTTCACTTGAAATAAAACCATTTCCCTTTTATATGTAAGGGTGTTATTGCTGTAAATTTAGTTCTAGTAACTTGTAGAAGAGGAGACATGTCAAGTATGGAACTATTAGGCTTAAAAGAAGTCACAGTTTAATAAATGCACTGAGAGCAAATAAAGTATACACAGTGTGTAGGAAATATGGTTGGTCTTTTCTTAAAAAATACTCCCCTAAGTCTTGTAATACTTGTATTTGAATATAACTTTTCAAAACTATAGACAGTAAGTGAGCAGGGTACACCAAAATCTTATATACACCCAAAATACTGAAAAAAACGAAGATTTTGGTCCCTTTTTCAGCTGTCCATATATTCTATTCTCAATATAATTCTGCCCGAGTTTCAAATAACATACTGAATAAATTACACATACATTTAAACTTTGTACACACAATGATGTGTAGTATTACTCTGTATGTGAACTTTATAATTTCTTAAGATCTTGCAATACAAAACTGCTCAAAAATATAAAATCCAGTACCTGTTATCTGATGAAGTTTTCCAGTGCCCAGGCTTCCTGCAGCTTAATTTCACACTGCTAGAGCTTCTGTATTAAATGCTTTTACCTCCTTAAAAAAAAAAAAAAAAAAAAAAAAAAAAAAAAAAAAAAAAAA
>NW_020799091.1:19366007-19442887 GCF_003259725.1 Athene cunicularia | reverse complement strand
CCCCCCCCCCCCCGCCCCTCTTCCCCTTTTTGTGCTAGGAGAATGCACAAGATTCTGAACTGCTTTGAGTTGAGTGGCTGGATCTGTAGCTTTTGAGTTCCCAAGCTGTGTTGTGGATTGTGTGTTGGAAGCTTTCCCCAGTGCCAGCGGGTTCCGCTTTATCCCTTTCATCTCGCTGAGCTGCAGATCCCATGACATCATTCAATGCTGTGGGACTGGTTAGAGAGCTATAATACAGCCTGTGGGGGAATACAGCTAAAGAGCAACAAGAGTTTGCATGATTTCTAATCAGGTTAGTCCATTGTAAAAACCCAAGGCTCACTTCAAAGTTTTCATTACATTAAAGTTTCCTCCCAAGATGGGAGAATAGTGTAGCTATAAGGTTTGCTTAAAAAGATGCTTTATAATTTTGTCTGCAACAGGAAGTTGCAATTTTCCATAAAGTTCTGGAAGTCGGACATGCAAGTCAGTTTGCTAGGCAGCTGTAATAGAGGACAGAAAACTACTTGTGCTTGTCTTTCTATTGAGGCTTGGAGAGGAGGAAATGGTGTATTTTGTGCACTGAAAATTTTTTTTGCACTGCCAAAATCAAGCACAATAGAGCATGCTCTTATTCCCTGGTTCATGTCCTGACTGCTACTTACTGTGTGGCCTTTTGCAAATAATTTTATTTGAGCCTCATTCATCATGTGGCCCATGGTTCCTTTACGTAAATTAACTGTAAAGCTGCCATAAGTAACTCACAGAAGCTTTTTAATGAAAAGGCATTTTTAGCTGGAGTGGATTCGAAGTGGTCACCACTGCACTGTCAGCAGAGGGAGGCTTTTGTGGCAGTAAAATTATACTGACAGACGTTTTCTGTGCTGCTGCAGTTCATGGACCCAAGAATTGCTGGAGGGTCCTGTGCAGCCCTGGGAATCAGAGGAATTCTCAAGGCTGCTGGGACTTGCAGTTTTAGTGCAGAGGAAATGCAGAAGAAACGCACAACTGAATTTCATTTTTTGTGATTTGAGGCAAGGTTAACTTTTGGCAGAGATTAATTCAGCCATCTCTACTTCAGCTGTTAATAAAACATACAAATATCAAGCAGGATGGCTTTTAGGATAATCAGACATATTGAAGATGTCACTGAAGTTCACACAAACATTATCCCATACTTCGGGTATACCACATGTGCAGATGAAAGTGATACAAGCCTGTCAACTGGTAGACTCCAGGAAATATTTGCACACTGAGTGTAACCGAGAATTCATTTAAAAAACAACAGTAAAAAGAGGAAATATGCTAGTCATGGTTGCCTTGACCATTTAAATCAAAAGCAAACAATCAGCAGATAATGGGTACTGGACAGCCGAGTTCAAGAGCAATAAAGTGTCTTGAGATTCCTCCTTCCATGCCCGTTTGCGGGCTGCAGCCCCCTCCCTCTCGCCGCTGGCCCCCTGCCAGCGACCGGGCGCGCTTGTCCGGCTCTTGCCTTTGGCAGCCGGGGAGCTGCCTGCCCCTGCCTGCCCCGCCAGCTCCAGGCAGCTGCCCGCTGCCCTCGGCGAGCCCCCGGGCTGGGCCGCTGTGTCCCGGCTGCCTAGGGGATGCTGCCGCTGCACTCGGTAGGTGCGGGAGCCTTCTGCTGGTGGGATGATGTACTGTGACAGCACCGGGGCAGTAATGAGCATGGTGCTTCACAGGGTTAGTAATTAACGCTTCCAGAAAGCTTTGAGATCGTTATAAGGAGTGCTATAGAATGTGATTTTATTTCTAACTGGACATAGTTTAAATATTGTTTTGAATTATACACCTGGTAGGCCTCTGGGGGATGTTCTGGTAATGGAGATGGAGGAGAGGTGTTGCAGGTACAAAGGAGTGTCATACAGGTAATGAATCCGACTTTCAGGAGTACACTGCTGGAAAAGTATGTAAACAAACCATAAATTTATCTCTTTTGCTAATTTCCACTTCCATCTATTACAAATAAAATTATCCAGGGTGCTTACTTTTACTTAAACATTAGTTTGCACTCTTCTGACATGCAACTTCCCCCTACTCACTTGAAGATTTTTTGATAGTAGTCCATTTGTTGCTTTCATGGTAAAACTGGAAATGCTTGTGTTGAAATAAAATTTACAGATGAGCTGTATAGAACTGAAACAACCATTTTCTGTTCATTTCAAAGGTGATTTTCTTTAAGAACAGTACTGTTCACAGAAAGCACCTTTTAGTTTTCTGGATTTTAAGCAAAAGCAAGTTCTGACGGTCTATTAGAGGTCTTTGATCTTTCTTTTGTACATACGAAAAAGAGAAGTAAAGTTAATTATTACCAATTTAACCTTCTAAAGCTTAAGCATTGCATTTTGCATTTATGACACTATTTTTCACTGTGGAGCCTGTCAGCCCAAACAATCTGCTATTTCCTATTCTATGGCTTCTTTAAAATTTGGTCAGATGTGTGTAATAAGAAGTTGTCTATATAATTCAGTATTTTTCCAAAGGTTGATAATAATTTTTTCTCCTTACACCAAATGAAGATAATATGTATATAGTGTGATTTGTATACGGCGTGGAACAGACTAGTAGCAGAGCCAGAAATAGAACCTATGGAACATGACACTTCTCTTACACCTTCTAATCATCAGCTCATGCTTCCTATTGTAGTCACTAATCCAGCAAAGCATTCAAGCACAAGTAGTCTGATTAAAATCCATTACACTACTCACTAGATGTTTGATTCTAATCACTGATATTACTGGAATAGGATCTGACCTGACATTATTGAAATTGGGTATCCAGCTTGTACTCGCATCTAAAAAGCTCTTCTAGAAGAAGTACTTGTGTTCCTGTATGAAACCAGAAAGAGTGTCTCGGAAGTCCTGCAGAGGGAGATGCTGTCTTCCTAATTCATTGCTTAAACTTTTCTAAACTTAGAAAGAATCTTCCCTGAGAAATACTTGCTGGGTTTACCATTCTCTTTTTAGCATCTGAGGACCCCAATCTCTTAAGGAGTTTGCTTCATTTTTGTCCTAAAGGTTAGTCAAGAATTAGACAAAACTCTTAAATTAGGTAGGGTAGATCCCAATTTAGGAATTTAGGGAAACAGAACAAAGCCCAGGGCTGCTCTTCATGCCCAAAGTGCTCCATTTGGTCAAAGCCATAAAAGATAGTCAGCTGATAGAAATGAGAGGTGTTTCTTAAATATAATTAAATCTTAAGAAAAATTCTTTGTGGAAGAAACAATCAAACCTATCAAACAATTGACGGTGGTTATACAAACCCGTTCCCCATGTTTAACAAGTCTGTTTGCTGTACCTAACATATTTGTATCATATACATCCAATGATTTACCATGTTGCTTTACATACATGCTATCTGCACCACTTTGCTGTACCTCTTCTGTCACCTTTCCTCTCTTTCAGTTCATAGGAGCTCCAACAGATTTGGAGATGAAGTCAGGAATCATAGGAAATGCAGTGCCAGCATTATAGCCCACTCACTGGCCATGCAACCATCCTTTGTGCTATCTGCAGCCTTTCTAAGTGTGGTATCAGTTCTCCATATCTTTTGAAAAATGTCACAGCAGCAGTATCAGTGCAGTTGCAGGCTTTCATCATGCATATCTGTTGGGGCAGCTGTCCTCTGATGATCAGCCATGGGCTGCTGATGATTTATAGAGGGGGAAGACAATTTTTGGAGCCTTTTGGGGCAGGTCAGCACTGGCTCTGAAGCAGTAGTTGTCACTCTAGGCCTCTGTTGTAGCTAGAAGTGCTGATCATTACCCTCCTAAAATGTTAGTGCAATATTGTTTCATGATACTGGACAGTCCTATGGTCAGGACAGATGCTTTAGAACACCCAAATCCATCCTCCTGCATGATCTGCATTGCCTTCTGATAAAAGCTAACACCCTGTTTCTGCCTAATCACATGGGTGGTGTTAGTCCAGGAATTGCTGATACCTACTCCCACTCTCTACTACAGTGCTTGCAATAGTCATAAGGTTCATAAGAGCTTCAACTAGAGCACCTTTAGGCAGAAAAATCAAGACCCTTTGGCATTTCCTGAAAGACTGGCTCACTGTTATCACAGAGTATGTCATCAGACTTATTATAATCTGCAACACTCTGCACAGTCATTGCAGAGCAACTTGTTCTAGTTAACACTAGCCTTGAACGTAGCACCAGCAGTTTTTGCCTTTCACAGAAAAAGACCTGTCTGCTATTAATATGTGCTGCAACGGCAGATCTTTGACCTCATGATTTATGAGCAGAAAGAAGCTTTGGTTTGCCTCTCTTTGGTCCTGAATTCTTATTGCTGTTTGTCTGTGTTTTTTTCCCCGTGGCTCTTCACAAGATGCAGCTTTGACTGGTTCCCTTATAGGTACCCTAAGATCTAAGCAAAATGGAGATTTTTGGTTCTTGG
Organism: Athene cunicularia; assembly: GCF_003259725.1. NCBI lineage: Eukaryota > Metazoa > Chordata > Aves > Strigiformes > Strigidae > Athene > Athene cunicularia. The sequence goes on along the minus strand of NW_020799091.1, from coordinate 19,438,482 downwards.
CTCACCAGGTGTATCACTCTAAGGGAAGCCTCAAGGGCATTCCTGCATCTAGATAATGCAGAAGGTTGGGAATTTGGCTTTGAGGTTGGCCTCAAGGATAATGTAGATGCACCCTGTAGGAAGTATTAGTTAATTCACCTCTGATTGGGAGTCAGAAGTTGTGGTTTTATTCCTGGTTCTATCACATGGGTATTACTGGAGGCAAGTTACTCCTTCCCACTGGGTTAGATCCTCACTTGTGTAAGTTACAGCTGAAATGAAATCAAAGGAGCAATGGTAGTTTATACTTTATGGCCATCCAGTCCCCCCCAGTATGTTTTCATATCTTTAAAAAGAATGTAAAGATGATTATTTGTAATGCTGTACTTGAGATAATGCAAAACAATTCTGTATGAATTCCAAAGCGAAACAACTTGGTTCTGAAACTTCAAAAGTTCATGTATTTAAAGTGTTTTTGAAGAAGAGTAAGAATAATAAGCATCCCTAGGGCACCAGTGTGCTTCTCGTGGCCAGTTTCACAGCCCTTAGCTGTCCTCACACACATCTGAGAAGTGAATCAACAGCATAACCATTGTGTCTTTGTAACTGCTCTTTATTGTTTCATTAAACAAAAATAGAAAGTTTCTTCCCTCTTTTACATCAAGTTTTTCACTTCTACTGAAATGGTCCACTCTGATATTCTACCTGTTAGGGTGGCCAAAGCTCTGCAACAGCATGCAAACTTTAATAAAGTAGCATTCTTTACAGAGGCGCTGGTGGAGTTGTCAGTGAACTGACTTCCCCCAAGGCTGCTGGAGCTTGATAAATATTGTTCATGTAGCTAGAACAGCAGATTCGATAGACCTGTGATTTTGTAATATATATCTATTTCAGAAGCTAAAAGATGTTTCTGAGGCACTATATTTTCAGCCTACTTCAAAAAAATTTTTGTACATAGTAGCCTGCCCTTTTCTTCACAACATTTTGTTATCCAACCTCTACTCTCACAGCATGCTAAGGTTTCAAGCAGGTTATGCCATATTTTGCTAGATGTTGAAAAAACAAATATTAAAATACCCAACACCCCAAATCCAAATCTAACTGTTCTATAGAAGAGGCAAAGAAGGCAGGCTAAGTGAAAAGGAAGGGAATGGAGAAACAAATCTGATATGTGCAATTAACTGATCAGGAGTGGAAATCATAGCTGGCCACCTGCCTAGTTTTTATCAAAACACAGAAGTATTCCCTTAAGGCAACTCCAGCAAAACAGTTTCTAAAAGATCACAAAGTTATTTCAACTAAAAACAGTGTTCTTATTTTAGACAAAATCATGTTTATAAATACTTACTTCTGTTCATAGACAGACTGCAATCACATGACACTTCTATCTTCAAACATTTGCTCAGTTTTGCCTTTTATTTTCATTTTGTCGTTCAGAGTTTTCCCCATTTAAGTAAAACATCCTCAGTCTATCTCATAGATCTTATACCAGTTCTCCCTTCCTGTTCCCTTTCTTCTGCCAAGCTTAACCAGATTTGGCTCTCTTTCCCAATCATTTTATTCCCACACGTAACCAAGAGCAAACTAAGATCAACTTTACTTACTTTATCAGTACTACTTTTAAAATTATTCTCTAAAATATTGTTTTATGCCAGAATTTTGATTCAGTGGCTTATTTAGTTAAAGCATAAACTTGTAGAAATGTTGTAGTCAGGATCCTCAGCTAATACTTGTACTTTCCGTTGAGTTATATTAGTACAGGCCATCTAATGATACAATTCTACTTTCCCTGAATTGTCATTACTTTGTCGTCTGGGGGATCACTTTAATAGTTCATGTAAAATCCCACACTGCCTGCATCAAATTCTGTACTCCAAAGTACACATACTTCCAACAAAAATCAAAATTTCTGTGCTGAGCATTTTCAGTTCCTTATGGAATGACTGCAAACTGTGGGTATTTATTTCCTCTGCAGTTAAGATCCTAAGAGTCTGAACTTAGTAAATCCAAAGCTGATCATTTTCTTGAAAAGTGCAAAAGAGGTAGACAGGTTTCTTTAATTCCATCCCTACCGCAAAGCATTTGTAGTCCATATCTTTAAGCAGGAGACAGTCAGTAGGACTTAAGTATTGAACCGTGGGCCAGCCCGTGTGTTATTTTTGGAGATTCAAGCATAAAGAAGAGCCTTTCCTCAGAAGAAGATATAGTAACTGCCTTGTAGAGCAGCATTAGTGTAATTTTTGGATGAGTTTTGCTTCCTAGAGAAAAGTAGGGTTTTTTTAAGAAATGAAAGACAAGAAGATGTACAGATTGTTACCACTCTTAAATAGCCAGCATTGATAAATAGCACTATCAGTAAGAAGACATTTGAACAGAACCAACATTTCAGAATAGTAACTAGATCTAATCCCTAAGCATTTTTCTTCAGCCCCAGTTGCAATACATAATTTTTTCACATATTCTATTTGGAAAGAGTTGATAGATTTGATTATTTTTCTTTTTTCTAGGTTATAGATGATAAACGATGCTTTCCCTGTATGATGTGATAGCAGCTGCATTCTACTGTTTATAAGAAATAGTCCATATTAGCCACAGCCATAAAAATGCCAAAAGAATAAGGAAAAAGATAAACAAAAGGGTGTAAGTTATAAAAAGAATCAGTCTCAGCTGATACTTGCTGCCAGCTTCTAAAAAGCAGCTGCTCTTCTGACATTCATCTGGTTTTAGTCTGGAGTTCTGTATCTAGTTTGACACACATTTCATAGCTCATGATTTGTAAAGCTTTCCTGTATTTTCCCTAGATACATTGTTGTACTTTTCCTCACCTTAAAACTCTTTATGCTTTTCTAAAATACGAAGAGCTATGAAAAAATAGTTTAAACCAACCTAAATCAGAGAGACTTTAAAGACTAAATGAAGATGACTCAGGAAAAGCAAACATGGGTTCTAATAATATCTTCAAGGTAATAATGTAAGTGATGAGAGGACAGCTTTAAGAGTTGGTTGAAAAGAGTTATGAACATATAACAGATTTTTTTTAATCAAGAAAATACTGTGACAGCAGTTTATCTTAGGAAAGGTAACAAAAAAATCATAGTCAAGATTGGTGACTCTCACCTAATGTACATTAATTCCTCACTGAATTTCAATGGAAAAATCACTTCTCAGAAGCCTGTTTATTCTGTGGAACATGACCTTGAATGACAAAGTTGTTTATTTCTTGATTTATTTTTGTATGATGTGCTTGCTGTCTCTCAAAATGTTGAGCTATAGAAATGTGGCTTCATTATTTATATGATATATTCCAGCTTCTGACCTATTCTTGTACTTTGGCGTTAAACACATACTTTTATCAAGAAATGAACTGAAATTTATAGAATGGCCAAAACCATCAGAAACATGATAATGCCCCTATTGTTCTGTAACTTAACATCACGCTGTATGAAGCAGTTCCTCTTTTTGTTTATTCTGGACCTGGTGATTTGTTTAATTTGATACCCAAAAGTTCTTGTAATAAAATAAAACGGGAAATATTTGTTCCATACCATCATTTGGGATTTTATTATAAGTTTTCAATAATCTTTGCTTTTGCCCTCTAGAAAATACTGTTATGAAACTACTGTCGCATTTGGCACTTAGTATCAATACCTAGCAATTGAAGGGCTCCATGATCTATGAGGCATTGGATCCCTGGTATGTTCCACAAGATCACAGCAAATGCTTGCACTAAGCCTCATGCCCTGTTGGACTCCTGCCCAATTATGTGTTCATGCAGCAATGTTGATCTGAAAGAAAATCATCTGGATGCAACAGACATTGGTAGGTGTAAAAAAATTGAGGTATCAAAGGGATCAGATTCAGAGGGATCAGTCCTGTGTGGGAAGTGTCAGTAGGTCAAAGAGAGCAGCCTAGCAACCTGCTGCAAAGGGAAAATCAGTTATTAGGGGAGATGGAGATTTTGTAAGCAGTAACTGTGTGGAGATGCAGTCTACAAGAGGCTGAAGAATGGGAATGGATCTATAGGGTAATGATGGGTTATATATTGACATCACCATAATACCTCAGTAGCAAGTGTTTTCAGAAATTTTAGGTGCTGATGCTATTATGGTGTAACAGTTTGCAGCAATCATAATACATGTTTTGTGTTCAGCTCCTACTGAACCTGCAGCATCTGGCTCTACACTGCCCCTGCCTTTCTCCTGCAGCCCAGAACAGATGTTATTTGCACAGCCTCCCTTCTCCAGCAGAAGAAGGACCAGAGGCTGGAAGATCTCTGTGTTCTCACATCATTTTCTCTGTCCTTTGAAACACATGCTTCTCAGAGCAGACTGGAGTATTCAGTAGGGAATCTGTATGTCCTAGAAGGCGAGAGAATGACAAAATGTGATGCTACGGGACAGGATAGCCAAGGGAGGTGAACATAGAGGAGATCTCAGTGCTCTGAGAACCAGTCTTTGCAGCATCCACTGTCAGAAGTTATTTTCAGTCATAGAATCAATCACAGAATACAGGTTGGAAGGGACGTCAAGAATCATCTGGTCCAACCTTTCTTGGCAAAAGCACGGCCCAGACAAGATGGCCCAGCACCCTGTCCAGATGAATCTTACAAGTGTCCAATGTTGGGGAATCCACTATTTCCATGGGGACATTATTCCAATGGCTGATTGTTCTCATTGTGAAAAATTTTCCTTTTGTGTCCAGTTGAAATCTTCTTAGGAGTAACCTGTATGCATTATCCCTCATCTTTTCCGTGTGAGTCCTCGTAAAAAGGGTCTGCATCTTTTATGTAGCCACCCTTTAAATACTGGAACATGGTGATAAGGTCTTCCCCAAGCCTTCTTTTCTCAAGGCTGAACAAACCCAGTTTTTGCAACTTTTCCACACATGGCAGGCTTCCCAGTCCTTTGATCATCTTTGTGGCCCTTCTCTGGACCCTTTCCAGACTGTCCACTTTTTTTTTTTTTTTTTTTTTTTTTTTTTAATAGTGAAGACCAAAACTGAACACAGTATTCCAGAGGAAGAGGCTGTGGTTCCTTCATGAGACAGAAGTGACTGCTTAGGAATGGCACTGGCCAGTTGTGCAAAAATTTTAGTAAGACTGAAATACTTATGAATTCATGATGCTTATTTGGTGCTGGTATCACTGAAAGGTTCAAAAAGTATCACTCATCACTACTACAGGAAAAATGTGTATGAAGGGAACATGGTTCGCTCTTATTTCCTACTGATCTTTGCTGTATTTATTTACTTAAAGTGAAGAAAGCCTGTTATTTGATCAGCTTCTGTAAGTCTGTTCACAATATAGTGTTTGTTCAGATAAGGACAACTAGATCAGTCAAACCAGCTGTAAGTACCTGCTCTGCACTACTACACCATACTCAGCCACACTGATGTCTGCAACCCCGGTTGGGCACTAGGCTTCCTACATCCATATCTTTTGGTCTGAAGTGCTAAACGAAATTGTGCCACTTTTCAAATTTCTTCACAGAGTCTTATGGAAGAACCTGTTTGACATTCCCTTTCACATGCTGGAAAGTGTTTGTAACATGCCAACATCTTAAGTTAAATAAAGCACGTAAGGCTATGCCCAGCCTTACTTCACTCCATGGCCCAAGTTACAGCCGTTGCCCAAGAACAGCACTTGCAGCATTTCTTGCAGCATTTCTTTCAGCAGGAGGCAGGATGGCCAGAAACGCTGGCAAGAGCTTTGGCTTCTCCTCTGGAGGATGCAATAAATGGCTGATGGGAGAACATGCAGATTGTGTGTGAACTTGGCAATATATTGACACCAGGTGCTGATTTTAATAGCTATGTAATCTCCTGTGCTAAACAGTAATCGGAAGCAGGTTTGCTGATACTGAGTTGTCAGACCACATGCAGGCTGCCATCAGTTCTGTCATGCTGAACGGGGCTGTCAAGCATTACCTGGAGATATTCTGGTTGAAGATGGAAAATCTGTGTTGCTGGGCATTTGTGAGGCAATTATTCCTGTGATTTATTCAACCTGCATGAGCACTGCTGATGAACAAGCACCTGACTGGGACAAGAGAACATCTAGAACAACCAAATTTATATATGTGCTCTTTGTTTCCCTTCCTGGCTCTACTTGGCAAATGTACATAAATAATTCAAAAAGAAAGAATGGTTATCTTGTATTTTATACCTCTTCATCAGCCACAGAAAAGAATGAACAAGCACTGGTAAGAATGCAATGGTAGGACATCTGATATCTCTGAACTCATATATCTGAGGGACAAGGGGGGATCTTACTACCTCCAGATAAATGTACAGGACAACTGTTCATTGTTAGTTCAGAGAACCCAACCTGTTTTCTAGTGCCCTGCCTCACAAAGCTGTATGCTGTACCTGGCTAAAGATCTAATTACTCAAAGACTAGTTGCCTGTTGGCATTAGAATTTTGGCTGACTGAAAACAAAAAGGGTTTGTTCTGTAAACCCATCTGAATGGTGATGTGTCCGTTACTGTTCATGCTATTAATGCTGTCAGGAAAGAGCTTTAGCCAGCAGTGGGTTCAAGATATTACTTGATGACAGGTGTGGCTTCAAGAACCCTCAGGACACCACTACTCTCTGGAGGAGTGGAAGGTGCTTTCTGTGAAGAAATAGAGGGGGAGATGGGTATGAATGGATCAAATACTAGTAATTTGAGGCATTGTTATATGATTTCAAATAAACTCTTATTTCATAGACTTTTTATGTGGATGGGAGTGTGCAGACACAGGCCAAAAAACATTAGTAGAGAGTTTATTTTCATGAAAAATATCTTTTCCTGATGATAGCCCTCATTATTTTAAGAGTGAATGCCAGTGGAAGTTGTTAAATCACTGGAGAAGACCTCTCATACAGAGGAAGTCAGTGGGCAGAATGGCAAATGAACAGAAATGAACACATGTTGAATTGTGCATGAAGATAACGATAACCTGCAGTTAAGAGATATACTGCAGTATTTATGAAACTACACAGTTGTTTACAGATTGGTGCTACATATTCATGCAAGATTTGCAACAGGGTGACCTTGAATATTATCTATAAGACCTTGCACAGTGTTACAGTTATTCAAAGAGAGAATTACAAATAGTAAGTGCTGTAATAAAAACCTTATCTTTTACAACTTAAAATGAAAGATTCTGATGTATTAAGAATCCATCAGGATCCTTAGTGCTGTCAGTAGCAGTGAATGCATTGGTAGTGTGATTTACTGCAACTTTTTCTCACTGTGTTAAAAGCTTATCTTTTAGGCAACTATGGAAAAGTGACTTAATTTTCAGCAGTTCTGGGCTGTACCAACATGCCACATAAATTAGCTCTACACATCTGCTGTTCCTCCAGTCCTTCTAGTTCAGCCCCAGTCAAAGTTCACTGTTGCCTGGCCAAGACCCCACCAAGGTTTTGTGGGAGTGCTGTCTCCTTTGCTTGGGGAATGGCTTGTCTGCCTGTCCTGTTCAGCAGGAAGGTCTTTGTCCTTCCACCCCAAGCCACAACCTGTGCAGGCTCCCTGAGGGCCTACCCATATGGACTGGTGTTGCCCCTGAGTTGCTGGGTCAGTGAGCATTGGCTGTCTTCGATTTGGGCTGTCTGGTGGGACAGTGGTTCCCACTGAGTCAAGAAGCAGATGCTGCCTTTCATCCTGTAAAAAGCCAATATGAGGTGTATCATGCACTGCTTGGTTCTTTCTGCCTAACACACAGGGAGCAGTGTGTTACACTGCTTTAAACTGGACTGAATCAGCATAAATAATTGTACTATTTACTGAGTCTTTAATTATTTGAAAATCATGTTAACACTGTACATGTCTCGCTGTTTGGATGTTCACAGCATTGACATGCCTATTCCTCAGCATACATGCTTTGAAAAGAGAAATGTGTGTTGGAATAAGACTGTATAGAAGGAGAGTATAAGCTTAACATTTTGGGAACCAGTAATCTCTCTGGTTTAAAAGGCTTTGATAGCTACCTTTTAATTAAGGATCTGCAAACAGCAATTTAAATCTCTATTTCACAAGAAATACAGTCCTGTTCAAAGCTGTCCTTTTAATGGCATGATATGATTACCCCAACTACGCTTTACAGCTGGGCTCTTTCTCTTCTTGCTGAAATTATGCAGATAGATACTTATTTTGAAAGACGAGGTGTTGTGGATATGATTAACATGTGGCTGTTGTTATGTCTATTTCATCTTCATCTTTTGTGAATAGCATTTTGTACTTCCAATAAGTGATCTAACTTAACTACTGCCTTCTGCAGAAGCTTAGTATTAAACTCTAAATGTTATTTACTTCCCTTTAATTATAAAAATACATCAGGTTAGTTTGTAATTAAAGATAATGATAATGTTGTTTGATACCTTGTGGGAAGAACTTTAAAAATTCCTTGACCAAGGAGCTGTAGAAAGGAGGCTAGCAAAGATAGCAGAAGTTGCTTTTATTCTCTCTCTCCTGGAATGGAGAACAAAGATAATAAACCCCTGGCAAATTTGGTATGTAAACCAAATGCAGGAAGATGATAGCAGCTGTAGATCCACTGCATGCAAGAGAAAACAGGGAGCACTGAAAAGCACAGCGATGAGCTCACACAGATTTTGAGGCCAACCTTCAGGAGGTCACCACTGCTACCCAATTGCTTGTGTCCTCCCAATGGAGGCAACAGAAAAGGGGCATCAGGGAGTTCTGGCCAGATCTACTTCTTGATTTAAATTGCATGTAAAAATGGGTTATGGAGATGCTGAACTTGGCACAAAAGTGGCTGAGACTTTGTTGTATGTCCCCTTCAAAGTTCTTTGAAGTGGAACAGACAGTTGGTGCTCATAATTTTGTTAAGCCACCACAGCAATATACACAAGAAGTGCTTTGTCAGCACTCCTAAGAAGAAAGGGGCACTGCTGAATGACATCTTTGCATCGTCATAAGCGAAGTCAATATTTACTATAGGAAAATGTGTACATATGAGGAGGATTGTTAAAAAATTGGTTTTGTCAAGCTTGAAGAAATGGTTTTATCTGATATTCAAGTATAATGACATTTCCCTGTATCCTTGCTGATTATGTCTTTACAGAAGGGAAGGGACAAAGAGAATAAGGGCCACTACAGTGGCCCTCATTCACAACTAATTATCACTGTATTGAAAAGTCAATATAACCCCCTACCATTTAAGTGAAAAATGTACCTGGGACATTCCTGTTGTTTCAAACCATGATTGCTCAGCAATGTAGCTATCTTGTATGTACCTCAGGAAGTTTTAAACTCCAGCCCATAAAACACTGCACAGGGGTGACTTTCCTTCCCTACCTAGCTAGAGGAGGATAAAGCTGAACTGGCATTTTGAAGTTGGCTGCTATTTCATCTCCTTTCTGCTTCATGTGAGTATGTATCAGTAATAATCTCATGCAGGAGTTAATCTGTCTTGATGGAGTTCTTTTTACATTTGAAGTATGCTGACATATGTCGGAGAGAACACAAGAAGGAGAGAAAAGCAGGTCTTTTGCACAGCTGTAAAGAATGAATGACAATCTGTCTGTTCTGGCTGTGTGGGTTAAGTATGTCATTTGCTGAACTTGTGGGATATACTGAAGACTGGATAAATGTTGAGTTTAGAAGACTCATTTATTTTGTAAAAATATTGCTTTATGAGACATTGCAAATCTGTAAAAAATCTGTTACAGCATTGCTTTATCTACAGATGTTAGTTATTTTAGAAGGCAATAAAGTTTACAGTCGAGATTCACATTTAAACTTGTATTTGTAATATTCTCTCTCTTGCTTTTTAAAAATCCTTGACAGAGATATGTCTGGTCCTTTGTGAATGCTTTCAGGTGAACGAAGTGGGGCCATTAGTCATAATTACCTACATTCTTTAAGTTCCCTGAATAAAAGGAACAAGAAAAGTACAATTGTATGCTGACTCTGGCAAAGGAATTCAAATAACACCTTATCTGCAAAGGTCAGAGCCTTTCTCTTGATGTGGGTTTGCCCCATCAGAATCAGCTAGAAATGCTTTTGGGGATTCCTGTGAGGCTGCGCCACAGTTCTGCCATCCTCAGTCCAGCAAAACTGCTCTGTAGTTAATAACAGCCTATGGAGAGTCCCTTTACAAAATAAAAGGGTCTTTAATAATATAACAAGTGAGGTTATGCATATGTTGCCACTGGGAGGTGTGACTGCAGTATGTGTGGGCATCCTGAGATAACTTTCATCTAGCTAAGAGCAAGCTCAGGTAGCCATATCAGCGAGTCTTTAGCAGCACTGGCTTTATACCAGGCTATATGAAGGTATGAGTACGTGGTTTTCTAGATTTTGCTGAAGTCAGTGCTGCTACACCTTTATGGATGTTGCTCCTCAAACTGGAGAAATTAAAGCTATCCAGTCCCTGCTTATGTAGGCTATAATTGCACCTCCCTGCAGTAGAAGCATACCTAATGCTGCAATAAGTAGTGGATTGAAGTTTTAGAAAGGGGGGAAGTAAATAGTCTTGATTCTGTGTGTAGCATAGCCACAAAACCACTTTTTAATGTCTGCGTTGGCCTTAGACAATGCTGTGTTATCTGGCAGATGACTTAAGCACAGGCCCACATCTTCTCCTTCTGGCAGCTGCAAAGAACCTTATGTGTGTCTCAGTGAGTTGCTGTAATGGACAGAAATGCCCTGAGAAATTTAGAGGACACAGCTCACAGAGAGCATCCAAGGTAAACCATTTCTGACGATAGTGGAGACTACAGCAGGCGTTGCAGACACCCGTTTCCTCTTTATGCCATGTCCAGGGTAGGACCAGCTTTAATTGCCACAAGGGCTCCTGTGAAAAGTGCCAGTATTTGTACTTAATGTTTATGGTGTGTCCTCCAAGTAATTACAAATTCCGTTGTAACTGTTAGTCATATTTAATGTGTCAAATTGCTGCTGCTACAGTTTTATTTAACAGTGACATAGTAACTGTGATGGGTTAAGTCTATCTGAAGCCAGTGGCTTGGGTTTATGGGTTTATTATATTAACAGTTGAAACAATCATTTTTCCCTGTGCATGCTGCTAGATTGTAGCAGTATGACATAATTTGACTTACATTATTTTGTTTTGCTGGAAGTTTGCATTTACAACACACATGCACAGCTATCGAAGCTTAGCAGAGACACAACTTATCTCTCAGCCCTTAGTGTAATGAGATCCTTCTTTCAAGACAAGCATAACAGAAAAACAAACTTGTTTGGCTCAGCTCTCTGAAAGAATAGGATGCATCTTACAGATGGCCCTCTGTATGAAGAACACTGGGGATGTACGGAAGGGTGTATGTTTTGGTGACCAGTACAATAGAAAGACTGAAGCAACTCTAAATAGTAGCAGAAAACCAGAACAGAATAAAGAATACTGCAGTATAACACTGTAGACAAAGATGTGGTTAAAAGCTTTTGGGCTAAGAGCTATCTGGTGCAGAATTTGCAGCTGTATTTCCTGTTGATTGAATGATGTTGTGTCAGGGAACTGAGACCTTGCCCATTTTTTGTATCAATTAAATACTCAGATCCACTTAATAAATTCTTTACCTGAAAGAAGTGGGCAACTGTCAAAAACAGCTAGTAGGTTTAGTATATGTATAAACATTGTATCTTGATAATAATGTGAATTATGTTCCTTATTTGATATATAGGAATCATTTTCAGTACAATAGGGAGAAAGGGAACAAAAGGAGTCTCCTCATATGATGATGTTTTTATTATTTTTACAAATAGCATAGAAGGTAGAGACATAGTGACTTATCTAAAGGATAATTCATTTCAAAAAATACTTAAAGTTGCCTTACCATCCTTTCTGACCTTTTCACTTGGGGAAAAAAAAAAAAAAAAAAAAAGGATTCTGATATTTGAAAACTCCATCTACTTGCAAAAATAATACAAGTTATGTAAAGTCTGAAATTTTTTTAGTTTTCTGGAGCACTTGTTTTTTCCACATTTCCCAGCAACATATACTGTGATCTCTTCCACTGTACACACAGTGATAGGACTACAGAGTATTCTTCGAAGATTTCCTTTCTCCGAGTGTATTCACTGAGTCTAAACAGGTAATAACTAGAACAACCACTCACCCCAAGTTTTTAGCAGTCTGAGACTTCCTTTCTCATTGAATTGGTCTTTGTATGCCCTGATGTATACAAGGTCCTGCTGAGGTGGCACAGCCCACTGTCTCATCTGTGACATTAACTGGTGTCAGATGCTTCAAAACAAAACATGAAACCCTGTAACAGCTCATGGTAGAAAAAAACCCCAGCACATAAAAATCTTCACAAAAATTCTTGAAAGCCACAAACTGACTTGTGCTTGACACCCTAACAGTTTTATAATTCATAGGCAGAACAGTGAATTCTGTTTAATGTAGAATCTCTAACTATTTTCCTTAAATGCAGGGATTATGTCTGGGGGCTTCTTTTGCAAAAATGCACTTGCTCAAACAAAAGATACAGTATCCTGTAAATTCTGACTTAATTTTGATCCCTCAGTGTCTCTTCTTTTTTTTTTCTCCACAAAATGTAATAGAAGTAGAAAATTTTACTTGGATTAAATGCTTCCCCTTATAAATGAGAGCCAGTGAAAAACATTGACTGAAAACAAAACAAAATGAAGATTTTTTTACTCAGGTGACAAAATGTTAAGACTGATCAGCCAACACAGCTGTTGGAAAATAAAATACGTAAGTGTTTTAAATTTAATGATTTAAGACACTTTAAAGTATTTAAGTTACAAAATGTAGAAAACACAGGGAATTTTTAATTTTTTTTTTTTTTTTTTTTTTTATTCACTTTAGTGGAAAGAAATTTTTATTTAGCTGCTTTAAATTGTAGATTTCTAATGTAAATTTTAACTTCAAAGTATTAAGTGTGCAGTGTACTGAAGCACGTTTTCACTTGTTTCCCAGTAACTGCTTCTTGGTAGGAGGGCAAGATAGAAGATACCGTGATCAGAATTAGAGGACTTTTCAATTAGTATGAACAATCAGGCCTGTTCCCATATTTTAAGTCTTGTACTTCCTGATGGATTTCAAAGTCTATTTTGTTCTGCCCACCCATAGTGTAACTTGAGCTCTTACTAGTTAGAATTTCTGAATATTACAATTAGTTTGTATGATTTATGTTCTTTAAGTGCTGCTGTCTGTTAGCTGTCATTTGTCTGGCAAGAATCTGTAGCCACCTGTCATGGCATAAATACAGTTTTCTACAGTACCTTATGCTATGCAGCCTTATCTAAGCTGAAGATGTGTCATGATTCCATGTTTTATCTTTATATTTTAATTTACTATTCCAAGTCTCGTGCCAAAATAATTTCCTGAATCTTGTGTCTATCTTGATGCAGACAATTGTAGTTCTCTCTTTTACAAGTAGCCTCCCTCTTTTGCATGCATAAATAATTTTGTAGAAGGTGGAAGTACATATAATCTGATGGAGTTGTTCCATGCATACACCTACCTTTTAAGAATATTTTAATGCACACACAGATGCCTTAAGCAGGTTTTTCTGGGTTATCAAAATGCTCTAGGTTTCTGCTTCCTGTGGTAAAACTTATCTGAGATATTCTTGATTAGGAAATGTGTGTGAAAATCTCCTAAAAAAGTACGTGAAGGTGAATAATACTTTGTTTGCCTTTCTGTTAGTGCAGAGACTCTCTCTCAAGCTGGGCAGATGTCTGTTATCCTCCCTGGTTCATTGGGAATCATGTCAGTCCCTACTATTTGTGCTTATTGCAGCGTCTAACCAAGCGCTGACCCTGCAGTAAGTGCAGAAGCATGCCAGGTAGCTCAGGCACTAGAAACAGTCTGAACATGCAGCCTGGTGCAGTGAGCAGGTCAAATTAGCCTGGACTGAGCACCATGCTGCCATCCTATGTTGCTATCAGGGTTCAAAGCAGTTATCTGCAAGTAAGATGGGTTATTTTGATTTTACATGGCAGTCTGCAGTGCTGGTGTACTCTCCACTGAGACATAAGGGCATTTCAGCTCTGTGCAAAGGAGAACGACCTGCATCTCTACTTCATCTTTTCTGGAGAGGGTTCTTGGCCTGTGGTGTGCTCCCTTAGTACTGACTCACTCTTGCTGTGTCAGCCCTTTCTTCTGCCACCTGTGACATGTTCTCCTGGGGGTGTCTGAGAGAGGGCTTATTGGCAGAGATGCCCTTAAATGTCTGTTTTCCAGAGGAGCAGTAAATGCTTTGGGTGTGGGGTGATGAGGCCACATGTGAAGAGTTCCCTGAAGGCATTGAGGTAGGCTGATAGTTTAAGCATTGTAGGAGATCACATTCATTTAATGAGATCTTGGCTAGTTTGATATTCATAGTGGTTTCATTTCTTTTGCCCTTTCCCACTCTACCAAGGAGTAGTGATTAAGAACTATTTTTTGGTTGATTGCTTTTTAATTTTATTGCTTTAAGTGGTGAAACTGGATAAGATATATGAAATGCATTATACTGCTCGTACTTAATGGCTACTCAGCTCTCTAGACTTGCACTAAAGCCAAAAGAATCGAGACCAAAAATGACATCTTCCCTTGAAACCAGATTTGTTTAAACACTTCCATATATCTCGTAGCCTGAGGTGAGAAAGTCACAGCCTTTCAGCTGCAACTTGCAAGCAATTCAGATGCAGTTGTCATGCCAAGACTATAGCACGGGGCTGTCAGCAGTGCTGTCCTGGCATGGGATAGCTGGATATGTGGCCTCTGGATGCAGGATGAGGTGAACCAGCAGGAGGTGGGGAGATGAAACATCAGCAGGAAACGTAGCATCAAACTCTGGTCTGTGCTCTCCTAAATTACGGCAACATAGATGAATTCCCATTGTGCTGTTAATCACCTTTGTCCTTTGAACTATCCCTGGAGCTTCCTCTGCTCTACAGATCTCAGGGTATGTAGTATGTGTCATGTGGCCTTTGATCCTCTGAAGATTTTAAATGCTTACAGGAAAAGCATAGCCACCCTGGCAAGTCCTTAAAATACTCTTACATAAAGGAATAAATGCTATCTTCTTGTGTCTTCTTTTAATGCACTATCAACACTTTTTCCTTTTGACCCATGTTTCACTTGTTTCATTGCTCTAAGTCATCCCCTGTATAAATGATTTTCATTTGGTCCAGTGGTTGACTGAAATATCGAGTCTGTTCAATGGAAAATATTCTTGAGACCTTCTGTGCCTGCAGTTTCCTTGAAACTAGCATTTGTGACTCTGGGATGGTAAAATGTCAAAATTGCCACTGGCAAATGCACACGTGCACATACAGACATGTGCAGACTTGCAGACAAAAACTTGCAGACAAAAATGTAGCAGAATATTACTATATTTTTCTGCATACTTGTCACATTGTTCTGTTTATATATGTTTATGCCAATTTCAGAAAGAAAAAAGTTGTGTCTGTTTTTTTTTTTTTGTTTTGTTGTGTTTTGTTTGTTTGTTTTTTTTTAATTAATCTGCTGAAGAGGCTTAGAAAAACATCAAGAATGAGAGCGGAAATTAATGTTATGATAGGTGAGCACACTGGGTGTGGGATGCAACCAGTTAGGAAGACAGCTGAACTATTTCCAAAGTAACAGAAGTGCTGAAAAGTAAAATAATTATCATAGAATGAGAGCATGTATCTCTATTGATATGAAAATAGCAAAGAGAGACAATTTGTTCTTACTGGCATGCAAACAGCAAATAGAACTTCCCAATTAAATACAAGAATAATTATGATAATAATGTTTTGAATTGGTGAATATTTTTAGGTGAGGATTCTCAGACAGTTTTACAAAGGAATAGGTCAGAATTCTTACTGTAAGAACAACAAAGGAGGACAAGCCCTCCTCTTGTCAAAAATACCCATTCAAAATATGTTGGTAGATGCTAAAAATAAGACCAGATGTGTAGATCTAGAGAAATTGCCGGGGCGCTAATTTATGGCGAGAATTTGTTGTGGCATTCACCCCTTGCTGCAGAATTGTCTCCATTCTGAGTTGTGTCCACACTTGTGAAGCTACTGGGATTTACTGAAATAATTATTCCAGAATAATTTGGTAAATTGCCAGAGAAGGTCCCAGCCCTAGTCTTAAAATGTTTCTGGCCCTGATGTTTGAGAAAATATATGGTTTTATTTGTATGGTTGTATGCAAATAGAGTTGTCTTCCTGAGGTCACAGAGAAAGCCAGAAATACTAATGTTCAGAGATGGGATCTGTCCTACCAGGCTTGTTTAAACGTAAAAAGGCAAGTCCACAGCATAGTAAATATGAAATGTAGACTGAAAGATGAAGTAAAAGCAATTCACTATCAGATAGCACAGGAGCAGCGTTACTGAATGTACACTTCGTATTAAAACAGTAACCTGAATTTTAAGGCTCCATAAAGTTGTAGATTTCTGGCAATTTACACTCATATACTCTAAAATTTGGGGTTCTTCCTGAAGAAAAATAATATCCAGCTTTCTGCAAAGCACATGGAAGCTCCAGCAGAAGCAACACATTATGAGTTGTACTTCTTGATGCCTCAACAGGAAGATTATCTTACCAGATAAAACTACATATGCTTTCAAACTCTAACTGCTATAGCTCTGTATAAGAACCTTAAACCCTACAAACACTCACAGGTGAATAACTCTTGATAAAGATGACATACTCATGCAGGGTCAGTTAGGTATGAGGAGAAACAGTGGTCAATTCAACAGAGTGCGTCAGGATGTAGAATTTATATTTTATTGGCATCACATAGTCTCCAGAAATAAGTGAATTGTTTCATTTTAAACGTGTGCATATGGGAGAAGTTGTAAAAAAAAAAAAAAAAAGCTTAGTGTATTGAGGTGGGCAATAGTGATTTACTATTTTCTGATTTTCTGATCTGTGGGATGGAGAATCTGCACTCTGTAAGAAAAGTATCCATCTCCTCTTTCTCACAGTGTTACCTTTTATAAACTTGTGTTCACTCTACTTGCTTCTTCTTTAAAAAATAATAGTCCTAATTTTATAACTTGATTTAGAATTTTTAATGCTGTCTCTAGCTTCATTCTTTTCTCCTTGACCTATGTATTTTTTTTAGGTAGATGAGTGAAATACAATCCATCCTTCAAATACTAGATGTATCATTGTTTTATCTAGGGCTTTTTTATTTTATCCTTTAGAAATCAGTGCTAGAATGTGTGTTTGATTTCTTCTTTATGTTGTTGTACATATTGATCTCAAATGTGTCCAACACTGTCATGAAAACCTTTTTGAGGATAGTTAAAATGAAAATCACACCAGAATATATGAATATTCAAAAAGTCTTTGTGTGTTTGTTTGTTTTTTTCCAGAGGACAGTAGCTTGTACATACCTGCAGGAATTCCACTTGCTCTCCTATTGCCAATTGTCTACCTTCAGAGAGCTCCTTCTGAACATTGGGGTAATCAGTTCTTTTTGCCAGGATTCATCTCACTATAACTGCGTAACTGCAGCTATCCAAAGGTGGAGGCTAAAGCAGTTACTTATACTTTCTTAGTAGCCTGAAGAGACAAAGAAGGGCTTTCAGGGAGGGTTTCATCCTGCCTAGAACAAGAGGCCCAAGACAGGTGGAGTGACTCAGCCTCCAGTGATGCTGATCTTTGTCCACTGCTTTGCATGTGAGGTGTACAGATGATGACACCTAAGGCAACAAACTACCAGACAGCAGTGAAATGTGTATGTCCTGACAGTCTAAACCAGTGTAATGAGCTGTGTGCCTGCAACACCCTCAACAGCATAGGTCTTAGTGCAGAACTGTGGGATTCTGCCTGCTGAAAATTCTTTTTCACTTATTCTTTTTTCTTTTTATTTTCCATTTGTGTTCTGCAAATATATAATGTATAGTTCATGTGGGTGGTTTTTGTTTGTTTTTTGTTTGTTTGTTGTTTTTTTTTTTATTGTAATGACAACAATACCTACCTCAGACACCTTTTATGCCTTTGAATATTAATACTTGAAAATAAGTCCTAGATAACCCCAAACCAATCCACTATAAATCAGAAACAGGGAAAAGGGAATTACACGTCTGAAGGGTATCAACATGAAAAATACATGCTCTGGAGTAAATTTTCCAAATACTGCTACTCTGCTTACAGAGAACATAGCCATAAGCATACAGTACATATTTAACTATTTAGCCCCTTTTAATAACCACTTATAGCAGTTTTGAATGCTTCTGTTCTACTTGTTCTGTTCTAAAGAGTTCAATGACATCATGGGTCACTGTTTATTTACTTATTTTCAGAGGAGCATTTCTGATTTGGTTATCCCAGTTTCATGAGAATTTTTTAATTCTCATGAAAGAAATACTAGTTTTTAAATGACAGATGCTAATTAAACTCTTTGACCTCTATTTACCAAGCTCAGCTGTTCTGTTTTGGGGTAGGGTTTTTTTTTTGTTGTTGTTGTTTTTTTTAAACTAACAACTTTTGCTCATCAGGCAAAACAGCTAGTTTGTACTAGCAGTGAACGAAGAAATCCAGTACTAGTTTTAAGGGACTGACTCAAAGACATTGAAATCAGAGGTAGTTCTTTCGTTGATTTCAGTAGACTTTGTTTGAGGATCTAAGCAATTAGTTTGTCTTAACTTGTTTCTGTCTAAAGTGTTTAAAATTCATGGAAGTAGCAGAAAGTTACTGCTGGGATATTTATGTTCTTGCTTCTAAATATAAAGTTGCTTTGATGTACAGATATAAAAGAATATAATCTAAAATATTCTACAGAGTATGTTATGAACCAGTGATATTTTTCAGTTCAAAACCCTATTACACTATTTAAAGACAGTTTTGATATATTTAAAATGTCAATGTTTTAAGAAGTTCCAAGGAGTTGTAGACAAATATGATTTTTTTTTTTACACCCATGACTATCTTAATAGATGAAGGTAAAAATGAGATTAAACACCTGTAATAGACTCAGAAATATGTAAAGCTCACTTCAACTTCTTTTGGGGGAAGAAGGAACATTTAAAATAAAAATTGTCTTTAAATACTGAAACAATAGTGTATTTTTCCATGCTGTTAGGTATATTTGAATATTTAGCATCAAGATGGTCTGTGTGAAGGATAATGTAAAAATGATTCTCTGTGCTTTCATATTTGTTCTGATTTTGAGATGACTGGGGAAGAAGTAAATTATAATAAGGACAGATTGTGAATGCAGGATCATCTGAATAATTTGAGAAATTTACTATAAAGTAATGTTTGGGTACACTGAAATGCCCATATGCTGAAAGGACTATTCAGGCCATAAGTACAGGTGAGGGGCCTGGGAAGGAAAGACTCTGGAGAAGGCTTGAGCATCATGACGAGATACCATGAATGTGTCTCCTGGGTAAGTTTGTGTGGATTGGCTCTGTGGGACCTCTGTGTATGGATGCAGAAATAGTGACCTGAAAACAGCAGGCTGAAGAAAGAAAAATTACGTGCTGAGAAGTAGTGTGTCTGTCAGGAGTTGACAAGGTCTGGCTGGACTGTGGCTCCAGATGGTCGTGGAACTCAGAGCAAAAAAAGTTCCAGAGTCTCTTGTCTACATATCAAGAAGGTGAAGGGCTGTAGGTTTGACCAGAGTCCTTGAAAACTTGCCTTGGGGTAAGAGAGTCAACGAACATGTAAGTACCTATATCAAAACCAGAAACTCGCTATGAAAAGGCTTTTTGAACTCTAAAACAAACTAGGCTTTAATAGCATCCAGTTGGTGCAAGATGAAGCAGATAAATGTAAACTACAAATAAAGCACACATTTTTAATAGAGATGTTAATTAAACTCTGGAACAGTTTATCATGGGTTGTGGTAGATTTACCATCACTGGAATTGTTTAAATCAAGTTCATATGTGTTTCTAGAGGATTCCTCCAGTTGAAAGGGGAGTTAATTCAAGGCAGTCCTGTGGCCATTATTATTCAGAGAGTTAGGTTAGATGATCTCAGTAGTTTCTGGCCTGGTTAAATATTAATCTAACAAAAAACACTTTGTCTATGTAGAATGAGAAGAATTAGCTATAATCAGAAACAAATAATACATCATGACTGATTTCAAACAAAAGGTAGCCTCACAGAGGGAGCAGGGGCTGGGCAGGTGGCTGGGGATCTTGCAAGACAAACAGTTAAAGTATGTAAAAGGAATCAGGGATGTAAAATAGCCAATTAAATAGCATGAAAATGGAAAGCAGTAAAAACATTTATCTTCTGGAAAAAAACCCCATAATTTTTTACATGCTTATAAGGAATGATTGGAGGGAAGAGGATAAATGTACATACAAGACACATGAAGATAGCATGGTCAGACATTAATTATTATATATGGCAGTGGGGCAAAAATCAGCGTATGAATCCAAAATCACACTCCATCTGTCTGAGTAAAGTGAAAATTAGTTGCACTGGTGTTGAAACACATAAAGCAGCAAATATATATTTGACTGGTGATGATCTTTTGCTCAGCCCCACTCACTGATGTCTATAAACTACTGCAAATGGTATTTACAGAGGTCTAACAGATAACAGTAACGTGTTCTTAAAAGCTGATAAAATTCTTGGATGGTTCCTTAGCTGATCACCATATACAAGACTTTTTAGTGCACATGTACTTGGTTAGATTGTAAGGTGATTTTATGTGCCATCCTAGGCCTTATTCTAATTTGACAGGTTGTTTCCCAGTGACTGCCATTATTAATGTAACAGTCACAAGGATATGCAGAGCTGGCATTGCAATGAAATAGGCAGCCTAATCTGTTTTTAAAGTGTCTGTAACTAAAGGGACTGCAAAGATACTCCCCCAAAATACTCTGAAATAGTGCAAAGGATCAAAGTTTTCTATACAATTGGTTAATTGCACTGTTCTGTGAAAGAGCTCTTAGGACCCCGGACTATATCTGACACTCACAGAGGGGTGGGACTAGTCCACCTCACTGGTACCAGGCTTGTGTGTGGGAAGCTCTGCGTGTAGCCTCGTTGTTGTCCATCTGACCCCACTTGTTCCGGGAAGGGAGATTCACAAATAATTTTCCATCTGTATCCTGGGACACACCTGAGGTGTCCCAAAGTAAAATACAGGTGAGGCTATCCTATATTTGGAGGTTGCAAAGGGATCTTCCTTCAACCCAAGCTTCTGTGAAAGGAGGTCATAGCAACGCAGCTGTGGAGCTTGGAAATTCTCTAAGATAATTGTTGGCTCTTTAATTTATGGGAAAGCTTAAAATGTAGCACCACTTAGCAAATCTTCAAAGTTGGATTTTAATCCAGGCTCTGGATCAAAGGCATTTCTGCTTTGCAAAGGAGAGCAAATTATATCTCTGCATGACAGGCAGACCGGTAGGTTGCACCCCGCTGCATCAGGAAACCCCAGGAAAGGACAAGCCTGCCTGTTAACTGAGGATGAGTAGCTTTTTTTTTTTTTTTTTTTTTTTTTTTTTTTTTTTTTTTTTCCATGAGACTCCTGTGCAGCAGCGGGAACTTGAGCTCTGAGAGCAGGCTGCAGCTCCTGCAGCTGCCTCACCTCTGCAGGCAGGTGGAAGCTGGCGAGGCCTTTGGCTGCTTGTCACTGTCGCTTCCCACTTCATGCCCCAGCCGCGTTGCTCAGTTGTATCAGCTGGTGATACCTCAATAGTTTTTCTTCCACAGATTGCATTTTTGGATACAGGACTGGCAGTGACTCAGTGTTCATAACTTTTCAGTTATATCCTTGTATCAGGTCATATCCTTCTGGGACAGCAGCATAACTAGCAGCAAAACATGCAAAATGATAGCACAGAGCTTTCACATGGTGGCCAGCTGAGGAGGGGAGAATGTACTTATTCCAAAAGCATAACCTGGGAGGCAAGTAGGGCAAGTGCACAAAAAATGTTGATTCCTTTTAAAAATGTAGATCAAAGTTGACACCAAAGGGTTAAGTATCATACAACTGATTAACTATTTCACAATTGCAGCTGCTTTTGTAAAAGCTTGTCAGAGAAAAAAAAAAAAAAAAATTTAAAAACCTGTTTTCTTTATCCTTTGCCTTTGTGCTAGTTTTCAGGGCATAATGAAGGTATCCTTTAAAGTCTGAGGTTTTAAAATTAAGTAATTTTAAAAATTATAAACACAAAAAGTCAGGCACTTTAAAACATGTGAAACCAGATGACATTTTTATTTGCATCTCACTCAGTTTGATGTTTTTTCATCAGATGGGGCTGGGAAAAAAATCCTTAAAGACCTCTTCTGCATTCTGGCAACAAACAAGGAAAAAAGAGACTGTGTGGTGATGGTGGGTGCATGGGAAAGGAGGGCTAAAAGGAAAAAAGAAAACTGAAAAGCTGAAAGAGGGAAACATTTCAGTGTGAACTTTGATTCTGCAAATTGACACAGATAACAAATTTCTTCATATTCAGGGCTTCAAGATTGAACCTTTTATAGATGCATTACTAAACTCTTAAGGAGGATTATTTTTTCCTACCTGGACTGCAGAGATGATGTTAACATTCATTATATTTTTCATTACACCATATATTTTTTTTCTCATTAACTTCCCAGGTTTTTTATTAATTCCATCTTTCCTTTTGTTACAAGTTTTTATACATAGTGATAGGACTTGCATTTGCAGTAGTTCACTAAGACATACCAAATCTACTGTCTTCAGTCGCTGACATTATATTAATCTCTGATTAGCACAATTTGGATCACTTTCCAAAAAGGAAGATGAAATAGTAGGAGACCTGATCTAAGAAGAGAGATCGTGGTTATGTACAAAAATATAAACAAAAGTTATGAGGGGATCTGGGAATTCCAAACTTCAAGTCTGTGTCCCACCATGGTCCAGATGTGGGACTCTCATGCATGGAGGAGCCACCCCAGTGGTATTGTCCCTGTGGCTGGAGCTGGTTTCTTCTGCTCCCTGCAGAAAGCTTCCTGTATAACAAGAGGGGAGAGGAGAACATGTGTAAATGGTCTGTGAAGCCTGGAGAACAGGTTTTGTCAAGAAAAGGTGAAAACTGAGTGCTTTAGGCACCACAATATGCTACAGATGACCCACTATCAAAAAAAGAAAAAAATCTGTGAGGGTTATAAAAATCATAACTGGATTTCCCTTCAGAAACTAAGCAACATACATTCCCTAGAAAAAAATCTGTGTCAAGACCACCGTAGTTTATTCTTCTCTGGCTTGAGTTTTCTCTAGCTCTCACTGAGTTTGTTCTGAAATATTCTATTACAATAATGATAGCTGAAATTATCAAGAAACTGTGGCATATTTCTTGGTGCTGTCAATTGTCAGCCTAATTTTGGTTAAAATAATTTATGCATTAATTTTGCACCACCTTCTAGCAAATAAACTTCTTTCCAGATGTCAAAGAAGGCTGTTTTGCCCCATTATTTGCTGTGTCCTTAAAATGATGAAGATATTAATCTTTATTAAAACATGTAACTACCATTCTGGGAAAATATTCAGCTCCCTTTCACCACCTTGTTAACAAGTTATAAATGGTTTTGAGTGATAGCAGTACATGACAGGTTGAAGAGTGTCATATAACATAGAGAAATGGCCAAGTATCTGAGATGGGGATTGAATATAGCTCTCAGGAATTTTTGCTGCAGTTTGTGTTCCAGTTCAGAACAGTGAAATAAGAGGCTAAGGGCTAAAATTAGTCTTCATAGTGTTTGTGCTTGGTGCTGTTTATTTTCTGTGTCCTAAAGCATATGAGATGCTTTGTAGTCAGAACTACAACGTCTCATGTTAGAGTGGCACCTGAGTCCTCAAATGCATAAAATGCAGCTTTATTTTCGTATCCTTTCATCCCACTGTTGACCAGCACCTGGTCGTGCAACCATAAAATAAGTAATATAGAAAAAAAAAGAAAAATGTGGAGAAAACAAACAAACAAAAAAGTGTTTCAGCATATTTTTTAGGCTTGGCTTCCATTTCTTCTTATGAGGCATGCATTGTCTCCATTTTCAATCAGTTTTAGGGCACAGTTTTAAGGTCTGCAACATGGACACTGTGTGAAGATATCTGAGCTAACTTTTTGTAGACATCACATTCAGTTTGTAATTTATGTTTTTTCCTGCCCTAAAAGCGGAAGAGACATCCTTTCCTCACTTCACCTCTGCTGATCCATGAGATTGAAATTACACCTACTTGTGTCAGCATGGGCCAAGTGAGCCCTGAAGGGATTCACCTGAGTGCTCCTACTGCCTTCCCACCTTTGAAATTCCTGGAAGAGTGAGGAAGCAGTATTTGGTGAAAGCAGATTTACATCCCTCCACCAAAAAAATAGTGGGAAAATGGCTAACTAAGCCTTTCGTTTTCCAGCCACCCCACTTATGCCCTCATTACAGCCAGCCCTGCCGTTGTAGAGGATCTCACGAGAGATGGTTGTTCTCTGGCAAGAGTGAGTCAGTTTCCAGGCATCCCTAAACAGGCTAAATTTAGACAAAGAATCAGAGAGCTGTAACTAGACTCCCAAAGTTTCCTGCTCTGCTTCGCTGATGATAGGTGAAGCAGTGAGTCTGGCCCAGTATGCCCATTCCAGCTTTTAATCCTTTTGCTCAAAAGATGGGATAATCCAATCCAACATCCTCATGAAATTTAAACGATTGTTTTTTCATAAAAGGGCATCCATATACATTTTTGGTACTGATCATGGGAACACCTCATTCTCAAGATGTGTAGTCTGGGGGTAAGACTTTTGCTGTGAGATGAGTGTGTTCAAATGCTCTTGGACTAACAGAGACTTGGAAAATGGGTTTCACACCTCCTAAGGAGTGCATCAGTAATTTAATGAGTGATACATGATACAAAACTGTACAAAGTGGACATAATAGCAGCATTTATAGAAAGCATAAAGACATAAATACATAACAGCTTTATTTTGCAAAAGCTGTGTATCATCATCTATAGGGTTTTCTGGCTAAAGTCATTACTCTGTTGGAGACTTGGGCGTGCTCTTCAGCAGAGGTGTAAGCTTTACTTCAATACTGTGAGATAGAGCCACGGGGTAAGGGACATAAATACCAGACAGAAAGAAGTAATTGAAAAGCTCTCGTGCTTCTTGGAGGAGTGCTCTGTTGCCCTGTTATTGTGCAGAAGGCTTCGTTTGGTGGATTTTTTTGAGGTTTCACAGTGGTTTTGAGATGGCGCATTAAGAAGAGATTTAAGGCTGTCCTGGATGGGTCTGAGTTGGAGCTGTCTGTGAGCAGATTCTGCAGCTGGGTGCTGCGCCCTCAGGCCCCCAAGGAAGACACTGGGACCTGCCGTTCTCTCCACGTTTGCTGCTGGTGCATGTATTTGGCTACGCAGTCAGTGCGCTGCCATGTGAAGATCCCATTTGTGGATGCTTCATACTCCACCTGGTAGTGCAGACACTGCAACATCTAATGTTGGGCTATGAATTTGATTTGTGCCCCAGCACCTAAACATTCATGTGGCATCGCTCCACAGTGGTGCTCCAAGAATTACACTCGTCTGCAATTTGACATTGATGGGTATTAAAATGACATAGTCATGACAGAAGTGCTGAAGATCCTATTGAAGTGTATTATAAACAGCCCTGCATAGCTGAGCTAGTGACCTTGCCAGTATGATTTTTCACTAACTCAACTAGTAATAGTGCTTCATGTTTTGTGGGACAAATGTTCTTCTCACAATTGTGGGCTTCTTTTACCTCAAGCACAGGAGCTGTATATTAATCACAGTAAGAAAACCATAAACTGAGAAGTCTAATAAAGTCATTAGAGATATTGTATTTGATTTTATATTTTAGTTTTCAAAGGAAATGCATTTACAATTCTTAAAGCCTGAGGGCTGAATCACAATATAGAGTATCTAGTTTCATATACCAGATAAGTGCTCAGGAAAGATTGAAATCAATTATGCTATTGTAAAGTTTTAAAGTTCAAAGTGTTTGAGATCTGTAAAAAATGTTTAGATGTAATCTTAAGGCAAATAATTAGGCACTTAGAGCTTCATTTGGAAATGTGCTTCACAATCACAAGTCATTTCATTCCATCTGTCTTAGCTTGGGACCCAGTACTGCAGTGTATTAAACAGCGGATTTGATAAACTTCCTTAGTGCCGAGTTGCAGGAACCTCATGGCTGAAGTGACATTGCAGCAAACACCCTTCTTACTTCCCTTTAGTCATCTTAACCCATGTAGAGATTGAAATATTGTATCATAAAAGCCCCTAATAACTGTCAGCTGCTGCTCCTGAGAGCAGTGTTATTGAAGTCCAAGGAACAACGTGTCAGGGAGCACACAGATCGCAAACAGTCCTGCCGCAATGTTAGAGGTACAGCACAGAGAGTTTAGGGGAGAGCAGTTTAGCGTTTGCAGACTTAGACCTTCATGTCTGCTGCTTCAGTCTGCCAGGCAAGCTGCATAGCTGCAGGGAACCTTGGCTTCACAGAAACACTCACCCCAAATGTCACTGCTTGAGGCTGTAGCACAGTGCAGCAGGCTAAGCAGTGGAGCCGAGACCTTTCTAGTAAGTCTATGATCAGCTTTGAACACAAGGTCCTTTTCCTGTAATTTTTTTCATCTAGTACAGGATGATCTATACAGCCATCTGTGCCAGAACTGAATTTCATCCATAAAGACTAGAGAAAGAAATAATAGTTTTCAGGTTTATATCCATATTCACCCTGAGAGAATTTGTTTTAATGAAAAAGAAAAAGGCTTTATTTTAGAGCTAGCTATGTTAAATTCATTGGAAAAATAGTTCTGAGAGACTGAAGAGGAATACAGACCTTTATGCTGTGTCTATATGAGTAAGCGTGGGCACTTGCATCTCTGAACTTGCAAGACAAGGGCTTGGACTAACATCCGTGCAAATATGCTAGTGTAGTATGAGCTACTTAATACTGCTTCCCAGCAAAATTTATTACCTTAAATTCAGATGGCTTCACGTTTTACCAGGCTTGGGAGATGGGCATGGCAGATGTGCAATAGGTACCAAAGTACATAGACATGCCCACAGACCTCTGCACAGCTGCCGGAAGAGTGGTAGACTCAGTTTGCTTTTGACTTTTTCATGGCTATGTTTCTTTTAAATTTTATTTCACCTCTTTTATTATTATTATATCCATATTCCTAGACCAGTGTGCACCTCAGAAGATACTCCCAGCCCTGTGGGTGCCTGGAAGCACGATGTCAAGACAGCCTTGAGCAGCCAGCCAGCCAGGTCACATGCATGGTTTGAAAGAGCTCAGAGGAGAGGTCCCTAGGGCTGAGCACAGCACGTGCTACAAAGCCCAGCACCCTTTTAGCTTTCCTTCCCCAGAACCAGCTTGAGTGAAGTCATAAGGACTAGAGTTTATCTTGAGAATGAAGGCAAAACTACAAAAAGTATAGAAGAAACAGTAAACTTTTTTTTTTTTTTAATTTTATAACCATTCTTAAAACCTGTTTGTTACAGCAGCCTTCCTCCCAGTATTTTTAATCTCCACTCTTCTTTCCCACATCAGTTGCCTGGTTTCTTGTCTTGCTTGTATTCTCTGATTTGGGGCATAAGAAGAGCTCATGTTCTTCTCTTTCTAAGGCTCCCAGTATTAGATGGTAAACTTGTCGGGGCACACTCATACATTGCTCATTTCATGCAAGTGTACATTGCTTCTCCATTTGCAAAGTAGCACTTAAGAGAGTTTATTATTAATAACAGTAAATTATTCTACATTTTCTTATCAGATAACATGAGATCAAGTAGCTGTCAAGACATGTTGGGCAGATATCTACAAAAACAATGATATCTAAAGATCCACAACAAAAAGTAAAAATTTGGAAGGTCTTCAGTCAGCTCCTAGCAGCTGCAAATTTTACTTTGGATGAAATAATGAACCCATTTAAGGGTCTCTGAAAACAGTCTCGCTGAGTTATGCTTGTCAGAAGTTGTATTTGGCTTCTCACTTTGATATATTCCCAAAAAAAGGAATTGGAACAAACACCTAGAACTGGCTAAGTCAGGAAGACATCTAGGTAAGATTAGGATGTATAAATTTAAAAAAGTATAGTGGCCTTACATGTAGCTGGTTTGCAAAAATAAGACACTTGAGATGCTGCTGGAGTTGCTTTGGTATTACTTACCTAAATCTTTCACTCATTACTGATATTCAAATTTTACACTATATAATATGATGTGCAAGATAAATCTCCAATCTAAATTCAGCCAATGCCCTTCAGGCCATGATACAAGTGCTTCTATGTGTATAGTATTTGATTAACTCTTATATTTCTCTTGTTTCCTAGTTTAGATTTCTGTAATAAAAATGAGTGGCTGTATTTTGTATATATTCCAAATCTTCATTTATCATCACGGAAGGAGCTCATGGCCTGTATGCCCCTTACACACAGCAAGTGATCAGAGAGGTCTCATCTGGCCCTGGCCAGCACACAGTTCAGTTCTTGTCTGCTTGCTGAGAAAACAAATCACATAGCGAGTATATGCTACAAGAGGCACCAAGCCAGAGAATTCCCAGGTAGAAAAGACTATACTTTAGATGGCCACAGAGTCTTCCTGTTTACAGCATTAAAACCCACCGTGTTTTGTCACTTTTCTTTCTGGCCCAGTAAATATTAAGCTTTGTAAACAACATTCACATATTAACTGAGAGGCTACTACTGGTTCAAACAGTCAGAACTCCTGTATTCAAAAAGGTGCTGAGATAAGTTGTCTAAATGAATAAACATCAGTTCACACTGTGGAATGGGTGGCAGGTCAAGTTAATCAATAATTTGACCCATTTTGCTTACTTCTAGTTGAAAGGGAATTTCTGCATTCTTGCGTAAGTTATCATTTATTCAAGTTCTTACAGATGGATTCAGATGATGCTTTTCCTGCCTTGAGGATAAGATGAACTTAATCTAATATTATAAATGAAAAACAGGTGTCCAGATGCACATTCTTTTTCTCATAGCTTGCATTGCATTTATTTACTTAAAATAATTCCTAACTCAAAATCTGCTGCCAGAAGTTTAACATACCCTCACTTAAGGTGAGTGTGGCTGTGGATGCAATCACTGCAGCAACAAAAAATGACTGTTAGCAATGTTTTTTTAAAGTTGCAAGCCCTGGTGAGAAAGCCAATCTTCACATGTTGCAGTTATTATTATTATTATTATTCATTTTTATTGGGAAGGCAGCTGGCTGGAGCTCCAGAAATAGAACAAGTTTAAAGTGAAGCAGAAATTCTCATTTGTCTCTAAAAATAGGTCATCTTCCAGTACGGAATTTGAAACTGCCAGTTTTTATGCTTTTGAATTCCCAAAGTTATTCCTGTTGGATTTATCTTCATACAATTTTAATATGAACCCTTTGAAATTGGATGCTGCCTGAAGTGTTTCTTTAGCTTGAAAGTCTGCATTTCACTTGCAGTTGTTTTAGTTAAAAAAGAAAAGAAGCTGGATGAGAACAGGTGGTGTAACATACATTTTTTTATAAGCATTCTGGATTTATGTGGTGTATGGCATCGTAGTCATCACCACAGTCAGGTGTGTAGCAGAGAAGCATGCATTACACATCCTTGAGAGATTAAAATTCTATTTTAACTGCTCTTTTGATTTCTGATACTATGATATGCTCTATATAGATGCCCTACGACTTTGTAACAAATTATTGTGCATGTATTTATTGTAATACTGTCTAGAGATCTAAACAGAATTAGGATGTTCATGTCTTAACTCTCAACAAGGAAGTCAAGAGACTGTTCTTACTCCAAACTGATAGCAAGTAACATGGACAGCAGAATGGTTGCATTAATACCTCCAGTATACAGATGAGAAACCTAAGTGCAGGAAAACATAAATTATTGTCCCAGAAGCACTAAGCCTATGTCTAGACACCATAACCTGGAAAACATCTGAGTTTCTTACTCAAGATGTGCACAAAGGCCATGTCTGGATCACATTTTGGAGTGAAACCCGTGTGCATGCCAGCCATCTCTTCCAAGATCCCTGGTTTCCACAGGGACATCTAGGGATGTGAGCCAGGCTGGAGCTACAGTGAACCCAAAGAGATGCCCAGCCTGGCCAGCCAGGGAGCTGGATGCAGAGGATGGAGCACCTTCGCAGTTAGGTGTGCTTCAGGCAGAGCCACAAATCATTTAAAAAAAAACCCTCTAACCTTTACAATGCTCTCCAGTGCTTAGATGCAAATCTGTCCTCTATGGGCCTAAAGATTTAGCAGGATTAAAATGTTCAAATGGTTCTCAGTGTGCGAGAACAGTTTTTAAATAGGGTGATGGGGAAATGGTTGGAATAGCTCCACTATTGTCTAGAGCCATTTGCTAAATGCTGGGAACAAGCTCTCCTGTGCAGCCCCCCTTTTCAATACGCAGAGGCACAGAGTAGATTCATTAGGCATTTTGGAATGTGCAATGTTTATTCCAAAAAATAAAATGTCTGCTACATCATGGGTGGCTTACTCATGAGCTGCTAGATGTTTTAAAACCTCTTGAGTGTATTAAAGAGGAAAATGAAGGGACATTTCAAACTGAGAATCCTGCATGTGAGCAGTGTCTTCCTTTAGTGCTACAGTAGCAGTGACTATTTAAGGACATGAGCAAGGTAAAGTTTATGAACAGGGGTAGTATAGTCCGTATTATCCAAATACGGTCTTTATTACCTCTTCCTACAAATACTGTCTATGTATTTCTGATCTGTACTACTTTTAGCATAACGGTCTGTAGCTTCTCCTAAAATATTTTATGATAAAGCCACTTCCCCATGTAGAATATTTTATGAAAAGTCTCGCTAGAATTTGAAGCCAAAGCTTTACTGTTATTTGCACCCCAGACTTCAATATAGCTGTAGGATTTATGCCTACTCAACTAATCACATCTTCAGAGAGCACATTCATTTAAAAATGCACCTCAATGTGTAAATTCACAGATGTTAATGATTACACACATGTTTTCCCTTATTGCTTCAAAGCCAGCAAAGGCCAAATTCTTCTGTAATTTGTAGTGTGGTGGTGAGATTTGGATTAATATCAATTAAATGAAAAACCATACTCAGGCACTTGTTGCTTTTTGCAGATAATGGAGCATTTCTGGACATGTCTGTTCTGGAGAATGAAGTCCTACACTTTTGGTGATAAGGCAGCAGGGGGTCACTCCCTCAAGGGTGTGTAGAAGGTGAAGAGAGAGGACAGAAGGCACCTTCTGTACCCTATGGCAGAACCTGGATGTTGGAACCACTGTCTACATATTATGGAAGAGAATGAGAAAAAGAGCAAATAAAGTGGTGGGTAAGAAACACACTGATACCCAAATGTAACAGCAGTGGTGATGTTTGCATACTACACACATTCAGCCATGCCCTTTGTATCTATTTACATAATTTCACATGTTTCCATGAATGAATTTTTGCTGTTATATACATTCTAAACAATATAGTTTCCCCATTTCTGTAGGAATTCTGGTACCAACCTTTGTAAGGTGAGACGATGAAATATGAAAAAAACCCCACCTTCTCTACAAATATGTGCAATCATAAATAGTTTTACAAGTAGAAATGTGTGCCCTATGAAGAAAGTTTTCATTTGTTTTTCTATCTTAGAAGCTAATGTAAACATATGGGTTTGTCCAAATTCTTTCTACATGATTGCTAAGATTTTTAGAAAAGGCTACTCTTCAAAACCCTAATTTGTGGCTGTATATAAACCTTCTGTTGCACTTTCCATTCACATTAGAAAGACCCACTAGACATTAACAATTTTCAAAACTTTAAATTAAGTGTTTAATTACAAAGCAGCCAGACTCAAAGCATCTGTGTCTGAAATTTTTACTCTACTCTCTGCAATAGCCCTTTTAAGGGTCAGATTCTATTTTCTGTAAGTGGAATTTAATGCTTGTAGGAATGTACACGCACACAAATACTTTTCCTGTCTCTTTGATGTCAGAACAAAAAGCTGGTGCCACGGTTAAGGGCACTACTGTAAGGCATCAAGCTGGCACTTCATACAGCTTATAACTTACTGCGTGACTGAACTCCAACATGAGTCCATGCAACCAGCGTGCTAGTGCCTTTTGGGAAGGGCACTCCTCACCCACTCCTCTGCGGTGACAGTTACACGATGAACATGACTCCTAGCTCACCACACGGTAGTTTTGCAGTGATGGCCACTGTCCAAATGCCTGATATACTTAGCATCAGAAAGTAATTCAAATTCTTTTAGTTCATGTCTTTGGTCTGGAAATTTATTCCCCTCTTCAGTCACTCTTTAATGACAGGATAACATTTTCCCCTTCTAATCAGCCACTTACAAGGTTACTTCATTTCCCCCCTAGGCCATCTATGCTAAAGCATAAGCGTTTATAACTAGCTGCATGCAAATACATGCACTCTGCTTTCTGTATTGCAGTCCGTCACTGAGGTATGTTACTGAGGCATCGTACATTCATATTCAGGCTAATTCAGCAGTTTCACTTGGTAACAATGCTATATACTTACAGAACATTTTCTATCAGGGAGTTAAGCAAGATTTTTAGGAAGTTCAGGAAAGCAAACTAAGTCTACTGGACTCACACATTCTCACAGTCTTAATCAGAAGTCACTTACAGAATTTTGGAGGCTGTAAGTAAACAGGGCATTTTGTCATGACAAGGCACTGCATAAATTCCATGCAAGCTAAAGCTGTTCCTCTGATGCAGCAGTGATCTTGAATTACCAGACTGAAGTTGTTTTGCCATGGTTTGAGACTCAGTTTGATGGGGGAAGAATGCAACAGGCACCTGGATTCATCACTGCAGTTGGTGCAAACAGGCTTTAAGAGGCTTAGACTATAGAGACTCTTTATGGCTTTGACATCTGCCTAAAAGAGCTCACAGTAGGACTGGACCCAAAATGACCTGCTTCTCATATTATGCCGTATCACTGAAAACAAAGGAAGCTGAGGAACCAGACTTTCAGACACTACAAAGGGCACTATTGTGTGAACACTATGAGGGCATTGAAGGGAGAGGTCCAATCCTGTACGGCATATTTACAGGTGCTTAATTTCAAACATGAGAATAACCATACTGATGTCAATGAATTGCTTATGAACTTAAAATTAAATGCATGCTTTGTTGGATTAAGGCTAGGGCACAGTCTTACCAAATTTAGCCCCTGGTTCTTTCTAACTGTACAACTAGGCCAACCTGTTCCTCGCCATTCCCTTCCGCAATTGTGATTAATTTGCAACGAGTTGGTCTCTCACATGACTTTTAAATTTTTTTAAAAAAAGATGTGTGACAACTGTTGAGATGCAGCATTGACCAAAACTAAGAGGGTGGCTAATATGCTGCTACCCGCACTGGCCTTTCCTGTTGATGAATATTGCACAGATGCTTTCACTACTGTGAATCATTACTCATATTAACAATTCAGCTGGAGCACACCCATGCCTGAAGTCATCTGGATGCCTACCAAAATGCAGCTCAGAATATGCTTCAGTGAAAGCATATGGCAAGTACTGTGTGAAAAAAGGCACCAAGACGTTTGCACTTCCATTATAATTTTAAAAGTAACTTCGGAGAGAAGCAGCAGTAACTGGGTTTATTTGAGGTCTCATCAGTCTTATGAGGAAATAGTATAAGGAGCTATTGAAGGGACTGTTCAGTCTGAGGAAGAGAAGGCTGAGGGGAGACCTCATCACTCTCTACAGCTACCTGAAAGGACATTGTAGAGAGGTTGGTGCTGGTCTCTTCTCACAGGTGATTAGTGACAGAACAAGAGGGAATGGCTTTAAACTGCAACAGGGGAGGTTTAGACTGGACATTAGGAAAAAATTTTTCACAGAAGGATTGGTCAGAGAGTGGAATAGGCTGCCCAGGGAGGTGGTGGAGTCCCCATCCCTGGGTGTGTTTAAGGGTCGTTTGGATGAGATGCTGGGGGATATGGTGTAGGGGAGAACTTTGTGGAGTAGGGCTGATGTTGGACACGGTGATCCCAAGGGTCTTTTCCAACCTGAATAATTCTGTGATTCTCTGATTCGCCCTTCATCAGCAGTAATGATGCAATTCTTTCTCTCTTCCTGTGATACCATCTTTGTGGAGTTAAAAAACAAAACAAAACAAAACATGTTATGTATGTTTATATAATTTAATATTTCTTGTTTTCTTCATTGAATTCTGGTTTTGGTTTGGTTTGGTTTGGTTTGGTTTGGTTTGGTTTTTTTCCCTCAAAAATACCTAAACCATGAGCGTAAAGAACAACGCTTGAAGTACTTAGAATAGAATGGTTCTGTTGTAAGGGACATATAACGATCATCTAGTCCAACTTCTTGATTCTAGTTTTTAAAAAAATTATGAACAATCCATTTGGTCTGGGAATAAAACTCTTTAGACATGACCAGAACCATCCTTGAGGCTATCTGAAAACAACATCACATAAAAATATATGCTCACATATTACTCATAGAGTTTTTAATTGTCTTCTAGAGTATTTTATGGAAATGTTCCTACATGTGGGTGTTCAAGGCAGATATCCCAGATTTCAATCTAAGCTTCCTAATGGAGAGATAAAGGGGCTCAGGGGCTCTCATCATTCTTTTTTGACCTGTTTGCTTATGTGGAAGACAAAAGTGCAGGGCTTTTTTTTTTTTTTTTTTTCTTTTTCTTTGTTTTGCTTTTTAATCAAGAACTAATAAGGAGGGATGAAGATGCTTATCCTACTCAGCTTCCAAAGAAAGCTGTTTCAGCCATCTTGATGAAGTGCAGCCACAGTGCTGAGGTAATACTGCAGACAGGTACAAGGTAGAGTAAGAGGTGGCTCTGCATGCATGTCAGGAGGGAAGTGGAGCCGTTGCTATGATGTCTGCCCAGAATTTTAATGGACTGGAGGGACACATTTTCAAGAGGATGGACATGGAGGATCATGGGATCACAGAACTGCAGGATAACTTAAGTAGGGGGGACTGCAGGAGGCCTCTGGTCCAACCTTGTCTCACAGCAGTGTTAGCTCTGAGGTCAGACCAGGCTGATCAGGGCTTCATCCAGTCAGGATGAAAGAAACATTTGGAAAATCTCCAAAGACGGAATGTGCATCACCTTTCTGGGCAACCTGTGCCTGTGCTTGGGTATGTTCTTATGGGGAAAACTTTTACTCAGTTGTCATAGTTTAACCCTAGCTGGCAATTAAGCACCACACAGCTTGCTCACTACCCCCCAGTGGGATGTGGAGAAGAATCTGAATACAAAAAGTGAGAAAGAAACCTGTGAGTTGCGATAAAAGCAGTTTAATAATGAAGAAGATTTTTAAAGAAAAAAATGCAAGGAAAAAAACTGCACCAAAACAACAAAGAAAGAAGAAAATAAAACCTAAGAAAACAAACAAGCGATGCAAATGTAAACAATTGCTCACCACCAACCAACTGATGCCCAGGCAGTCCCTGACCAGTGGCCTCCCTGCCAACCTCAATCCCTAGCTTTATTGCTGAGCATGATGCCATGTGGTCTGGGATGTCCCTTTGGTCAGTTGGGGTCAGATGTCCAAGCTGTGTCCCCTCCCAGAATCTTGTGTACCCCCAACCTACTCACTGGCAGGTCAGTCCAAAGAGCAGAAAAGGCCTTGAGGCTGTATAAGCACTACTCAGCAGTAACTAAATCATCCCTGTGTTACCAACACTGTTTTCAGCAGAAATCCAAGACATAGCCCCATACAAGCTACTATAAAGAAACTTAACTCTATCCCAGCCAAAACCAGTACACCAGTTTTAACCCCTCTTCTTTCAACATATACCTGCTGTTTCTCATCCTCCTGTTCAGTACTGCTGTGAAGAGCCCGGCTCCTTCTCCTCAGTGTCCTGCCTGTTGGCACTAGGAGCTGCTGTGAGGTCCTCTGCCCAGGCTGAACAAGCCCAGTCCTCCAGCTTCTCCTCATAGGGCCAGTGCTCCAGCCCCCACCATCTTGGTGGCCTCTGCTGAACTCAATCCAGTTAGTCAATGTTTCTCTTGTGTTGGAGGCCCCAAATTTGGATGCAGTTATCTAGGTGTGGTCTAATGAATGCTGAGTAGAAGGGATTAATCTCTTCCCCTGGTCTCTGGCTCTGCCCCTGTTTACACAACCCAATATGCTGTTGGCCTTCATTGCTGCCAGGGTCGCTGCTGGCTTGTGCTCAGCTTGCTGCCCACCAGCCTCCTCCATAGAGCTGCCCCCAGCCAGGCAGCACCAGCCTGTGATAGTGTCAGGGGCTCCTCCTTTCCAGAAAGAGGACTTTGCATTTGTCCTTGAATTTCATAAGGTTGGACCATTCCTCCAGCCTGTCTGGGTCCCTCTGGATGGTCTGCTCTCAAGTGTATTCACTAATCCCCCTCAGTTGGTGTTATCCATAAAATTTAATTAGAAATAGATCCATGCATGTAGGCAATGGATATGGCTACATGACTTTTTGAAGACCAACATGAGCTCACTCTTTCCCTGCTCCTAGTGTTTATGTAGCATACAGCCTAAGCTAATATACTTTACCTCTCAGCAGAGTTTAAGAGCTTGGGATCAGGATTGTGCTAATCATGGAAAAATAGATTTTGGTTCAGGGCACGGGATAATAGAGCTGTGTCGGCTCCGACATCCTGTGTGAGTATAATGCATGAATCCACCAAAACACATGTTCCATTAGCGCTGATGGAGTGCCTGAAAGATACAGTGTTGTGATAAAGTGGATTCAAACCCAGTGATGGCTAGAAAACTGAAAGTGAGAATGTTAATTAATCTGAAGTCACTTAAAACAATGCTGTAAAGAAATCATTATCTATCACCAAAACTAAGGACATGTTATCCTAGTTGTCTGATAGAACAACATCAGTGTGATTTCCATCTTGATTTCTGGCCTATTGAATAATATGCCTCCCAGCCACTCAGCAACAACTCCTCTAGCTTTTGGCAGGCTTTGAGTTGTGTGAGGGTTTATGGGCATCAACAGAGCTGTGCATGAAAGAGCTTCCAAATGCACTGGCGTGGCAGCTGATGGAAGGAATAAACCAAGGAAAGGCATGTCAGGGTCCTGATACCAGGATTGGATCCTAACCAATTGGAAGTGCAATGTTGGGAATCAGATGTTTCTCAGGGCAGAGAGAAGCTGAGGCTTAGTTGAATTGATACTCCCTGAAGAAATGCTTGTTGGCTTCCAGAGGACTTCATTTAGACCTAGAAAAGTAGGGTGGCTAACAACATGAAGGGAATCTGTATATTTATAGGGATGACCAGGTTAAGGATGTAACTTCTGCTCACCCTTACATTGTAACTACAGGAGTTTATAACAAAGAGTGGGCATTATTAAAAAGTCAGTAGCTGATGTTGTAAACAGTCAAAAATCTAAACAAATAAAGCAAGCACCAGCCTTAAAGTTTCATATTCTTAGGGAGTAGGTAGAAATGCGGTGCAGTGTTGCTAGAGGAGTCCTAGAAACAACTCTGGTACAGCCCCATCAGGCAATCAATCATTGCCTGAGAGACGTGCATCAGTGAGAAGTACCTTTGAAAGAAAGAAAGAAAATATCAGAGCACCTATTAGAGATTGCATCCTGTGAAATCAACTTTTTATGGTACACCTGTCTTAGGTAACTAACAGAAAGGAAGCTTTTGGGTCTGACATTTTTGATAGGATCGGTCCGCTAGGCTCACTATGGCTCAAATCACAGGCTGTTGTTAGGAAACATCATGAAGCAGCTGCAGAGGGCACTTGAGCACACTGTTACCACTGAGCCTGAGGGCTCTGACAGCATCAGAGGTAGGGGTGCCTCTACGGTCATTATGTTATTTATAGGGTTTTAAATTTTTTTTTATTCATTATTTTATTTCTTATTGTATTATTATTTATTTTATTTGAGAACTCCACCTAGCATCTAATCCCTTAAGAGAGTCTACACTTCCTGGTAAATAAAAATATTCATAGACAATAAGAAGAGACAGATAGCATCACTATAAGGCTATCATGGAAAATTGTCAGCACGACTTCAGGGCTTTCTATGGCCCGTGGCTGTGGTGGCCATTGACAATTC
Organism: Athene cunicularia; assembly: GCF_003259725.1. NCBI lineage: Eukaryota > Metazoa > Chordata > Aves > Strigiformes > Strigidae > Athene > Athene cunicularia. The sequence continues at coordinate 19,400,577 of NW_020799091.1, read as the reverse complement.
CTTTCTGTTTTGTCTCCTATGTGTTTGTATAGCCAGATGATAGGTGGAAGAAGAGAAATAGTAAGGCTGGTTAGCAGCAAAATCCTAAGAAAAATTCTGCTTAGGGCTGCGATATTTCTGCAGATCATGGAGAAATCTGGTCTTCACCCCCTTGGGAACAACTTCCTGAAATGATTGGTTTGGACCCTCTAATTGATTACAGGTGAAGGGAGAAGGGGAGGTAGAGGAGGAAAGGTGGGAGAACTCCATTTATACTTAACTAGTATGAAATACTAGAGGTCAGAAATAAAAGGCCACTAACTTGTAGGTAGAGGCTAAACACAATAAAACATGAGAGATACTAAAAAATGAAAAGGAGTAGCTCTTGTGCCAGACAAAAACTAGATAAGGGAAGATGAACAAGATTTTGCCTGTGAGTGAGCTGCCTGATACCAAGACCAATACACTAGTGCATGACTGAGATAGAACAGGAGGTTGAAGGCAAACCTGGTTATCAAGAAGGTTGTGAAAACTGATTTAGGAATGTTGTTTGAGAAGGAAATACTTAACTTTATGCTCAAGGATCAATTTCTGCTAAAAAATGTGAAAATAAAATGTGGAATAGCTACACAAAAAAGGAAAAAAAAATGCATGAAAAAATGAGTAGACCATTTTGAATGAGAAATACTGTCCAGTAGCTTAAAAATATCTTCTGGTTCTTGGCTATCCATGGGTATTGCTGATGATCAGTCATATTTTCTCTTCACTTTCCTCTGATAAATTAAGCAGGTTTAATCTCTTCTTTCAAGGTGAATGTTGGTTTTATAACTGTATTGCTAGGGCTTCTCTGAATCTGTTCTCTGCATCTTCTTGGAATCCTGCTTAACCAGGATCAAATCAGAATCATGTCGAATCTTGCAAATAGCTCTCATTCACTAATAATTTACTGTTTTCTGACTCCTGTAGATCACACTTTCCTTCTTCACAGCCATATCACACCAGCAGATAATGGTTATCAACAACCTTTGTGATAATGATTATAATTATCAAATTATTTTCTAGATTTTTGAAAGAAACATATTTATAAATAAAATATACAAAACTACATTTTATGTATTTATATACAGAATATATACACAATATATAATGTATGCATGGTTTATAGGTTATTTTATTATTGTTTATTATAATAATTAACAATCTTTTCTCAGACTGCAGGATGGAAGCAGGGTGCAGGCTTGTCGACACTGCGGTCTGACCAGTCTGTCTTCAAAACCCAGTTTAATACCCCTCATTTCACCCAGCTGTCTCTTCTGTTCTGTCATGATCCCTGGCGAGCAAGTACAAAAGAGAAAGATGAGAGATCCTTGAAATGTCTTCCATAGCTTTAGTTCTATCTGTTGAGGTGTCTGGAAATTGTTACATATGGGTCTTTTTATCTTTCTCTCCTGAGCATATTTCTTTGGCATGTAAATCATGGCAGATAATGTGTTAAAGATGACTCTGCTCTGACTGTTGAACATAATGATTCATGCTAGCGCATGCCTATCTTATACTCTGTGTGACACCATGTTTAAGAAGGTATTAGCTATCATTGCTTAGGTGAAACATCTACTCATGTAGGAAAATATCCTTTCATAAATAAACCAAGATGGGAAGTGACACAGCTCTGAGCTGATTACTGAGGAACAACCTGCAGAAGCACAAAACTAATTCTACACAGTTTTTCAAACACTTCTCACAAAGCTCCTCCATGGTGAACAACAAAAATACGCCCAGAGCAGGAAAAGCTGAATCAGTTATTTACATCTATGTTCAATCACAACAGAGCACAGGGCAATCTCCATGCTGGCATCCTTCCGGATGGAAACTGCACAGAGTAGCTGTCTTGAAGTTAAGTATGTGTTGAACAGCAGATAAATTGAAGAGTAACAAATTACCAGGGCCAGATGTTTCACACAGACATTTTCAAAAAGAAGTTCATTTAAGAACTTGGGAATGAAATACCTGAATGACTGTCCATGTTCGTAATTTTGGCTTCAAACCCCTTTGGTTCCCACAGGGCTGGAAAGTGACCGATGAGACCATTTTTCAGAAAGGTTTCCAAGAGGTAGGTGAGGAACTACAGACTGGTATGTTCAGTATCTGTACAGGACACTTTCATAAGATTTCTAATAAAGAATAAAATTTGAGGACACGTAAATAACTATGGCATTGGGCAAAAGTCAACATGAATTCTGTAAGTGCAAATTGTACCTCACATACCTACTTGATTTGGGAGAATCAGCATATAGGGATAGTGGAAATCCTGTCTACCTGGATTTCCAAAGGCATTTGAGTTTACTACCAAAGTTTTTAAAGGAATTTTAAGTGGTCACAGGATAAGACCACATGGATATCTGGATATTGTTGAAAAGATAGGAAATAAAAAGTAGCAGTAAATAGTCAATATGCATATATGAATATATATAGTTCACAGTGTGTGTGTGTATATATATATATATATATATATATGAGCCCTATACGGTGCCTAAGAAGCAGTGTAGATGCAATTCTGAGTTTTACACTGTCTGAGTGCTACAGCTCAACTACCTGCTATGACATGGCTTCAGCCTCCTGTAACTATCTGCTTTTACAAAGCTGGTTCTTCATGGTCCCACCTCGCTGGGGAGCCTGACCTGAGGTCTCTGCCAGTGCACCTTCCACAGTCTTTTTGCTCTTAATGCAGATTTTTGCCTCCATTGCTGCTGCCAGTATTGATCATAGAAAAAGCCCATCTCCTGAATTTGAACACTTGGTGTCAAAGCCAGTTCTTCACATCAGCTGTTTCCCACTTAAGGAATCTGAGAGGGCTGCACTGCACTGTAGTAGTTAATACATCTACTGCCCTGGGCAAATGGGGTCAGTCAGGCTGCACAGCTCTGGCCGGGCTGCATGCCATGGATTGACAGAGCTGCCATTTACATCTGAGTTAGAGGATGAATACATCTCATCATTGTTTTAATTTCCCTGCTTGGAATTCTTGAGAATTCAGTCTTTTCATAACTCCTCCTAATATTATATTTTCCATTATCATGGTGATACAAATGCACCAAAACATATTTTCTTGTGATTTCATGTATATTTAAAATATGAATATATATGTTTCAATGACGAAAAGTATAGTTAATGAAAATGCAGCATGTCAAGCCAATCTGAGCCTAAATTAAATTCTCAAAGGACTATAAAAATCCACACCATTGGTGTGCTCACGCTAATAGCCTGGGCTGGCAACATACTAATCATTCTGGCTCTAGAAGACCAGGCTGGTATTTTAATCACCCAAACACTAATAGCCTGGCCTTGCTGGCATTATAATTGTTAAGGCACTAATAGCCTGGGCAAGATGGTATTTTAATCATCCTGGACCACAGCCTAGAAATGTTAATTTTTAACATGTCCATCTTTTTATCAAGGTTAAAAAGAGGTCTGCTGCAGATATGATCAATTACAAAGTGTAGAAATCACTATTTTAACTTAAAAAAGAATCAAACTTGGGAGTCTTTGGCACTCACAGTACTGGATATTTTTCAGTTAGATCACCTCTTTCCCATCTTTCTTGTTTTTTTTAAACTTCTTTTTCCTGCAGCGCCTTTAAACCACATGTGACTCACTTGGGACAGCTAGATGGGCTGTACTGAAGTGTTTGCTGTTCTGGTTATTACAATGATCTTACTACAATATCCAACTAACACAGTCCTAGATATTTAACCTCATGTGATAAAACCTCTCCCACTGTTCTTGATATTTTAAGAAATTAATTCAGATAGTCAACAATTTGGTTTATCTTTAAATGTCACTAATTAGTTATCTGTTGAACATTCATTGACTTCAAAGAGCCCATTTAATCTTTGCTCTTACATAGTGCAGGTCACTAACGGATTTTGCTGGAAGGTTTTACGATCAAGCTTCATTTTTATTCCCTTTAATTTGAGGTTGGGAATGCCAGGGGCTGGGGGGATGGATTAAACAGGAAATTTCTGGCTTTCCTCCAACAGCTGAGGAGTACGATCTTAAAATCATAGAACCATAGTATCATTTAGGATGGACAAGACCTTTAAGATCATCAAATTCTACTGTTAACCTAGCACTGTCAAGTCCACCACTAAACCATGTCCCTAAGCACCACATCTACAGATCATCCTCCAGGGATGGTGACTGTCACGTCCCGCTCAGAAGAGGAGGATAAGTGACTCAGATTCGCAAATCCCCAACGGAGCAGACAACAAGTCTCCAAGTCCAAGCATTTATTAACTACTAATGTACTAACTGCAATGTACTAACTAAACACATGATAATTGTCTAAGTATATATCAAGTTGTGGCAAGCAACACAATATGCCTTGCATTTCTTAATGGGAAAGGGAAAAGAGGGAGATACAGGGAATGGGGAATACAGATCACCGGTCTGGGTTTCTGCACTGATTCCGACAGTGGGGGTTCCAGGAGGCAGCTGTCTTTTTCACCTGCATCCATCTTCCTCGCTTCACGTCACTCTCCAGGACCCCCACCCCCCCACCCCCTTTCTTTCCCCCCTTGATTTATACCCACTTTCCTTGGGTCCGTCCCCTAGGTTGACCCACATACCTATGTATCCCATGTATGGGGAGGGGTAAGGTGTTTCATGGGATGATGTAATTAGCATGATCATGTTGGCCCTCATTAGCATATTGAGGGGTGTTAACTTTAATATGCATTTTGTGGATAATGAAGGAAAGGTCATTCACTGGACAGATGGCCCTTGAAATTTGTCCAGGGGCACCAGAGCAGAGCTGTCCTGTCTCCACATAGCTCCCTCCTCCAGCTGCATCTTGTGTTATTTGGGCAGCCTTATCAGCTTCGACCTCCACACCATCCACCCTGCGACTCATAGTTTTGTCTTGCGAGTGTTTGAGGCATTTCTTCTGATCAGCCTCAACTTTTGCTTTCTCAGGCTGTTTTTCTTAGTTTCTCACAGGCCTGGTTTCTCATCTCTCACAGTGACACAACCACTTCCCTGGGCATCCTGTTCCAATGCTTGACAACCCTTTCAGTGAAGTAATTTTTCCTAAGATCCAATATAAACTTCCTCTGCTGCAACTTGAGGCCATTCCCTCTTGTCCCATTGCTTGTTACTTGGGAGAAGAGACTGACACCCACCTCACTACAGCCTCCTTTCAGGGAGCTGTAGAGATCAATAAAGTCTCCCCTCACTCTCCTTTTCTCCAGGCTAAACAACCCCAGTTCCCTCAGCTGCTCTTCATAACACTTGTGCTCTAGACTCATCACTAGCTTCGCTGTCCTTTGGACATGCTCCAGCATCTCAGTGTCTTTCTGGTAATGAGGGGCCCAAAACTGAACACAGGAATCGAGGTGCAGCCTCACCAGTGCCGAGTACAGGGGGAAAATCACTTCCCTGTGCCTGCTAGCCACACTATTTCTGGTATAAGCCAGGATGCCATTGGCCGCCTTGGCCCCCTGGGCACACTGCTGGCTCATATTCAGACAACTGTCACCCAACACCCCCAGGTCCTTTTCCACCAGACACCTTTCCAGCCACTCTATCCCAAGCCTGTAGTGTTGTATGGGGTTATTGGGACCCAAGTGCAGGACCTGGCACTAAGCCTTTTTGAACTTCATACAGTTGGCCCATTGATCCAGCCTGTCAAGATCTATCTGTAGAGCCTTCCCACCTTCAAGCAGCTCAACCTTCCCACCCAGATTAGTACTGTCTGCAAAATTTCTGAGGGTGCACGTGATCCCCTCATCCAGACTACTGATAAAGATATTAAACAGAATAGGCCCCAAGTGAGGAACCCCACTTGTGACCAGCTGCCAACTGAATTTAACTTCATTCACCACAACTCTTTGGGTCTGGCTATGTGATGGCACTCAAGATGATCTGCTCTATAACCTTCCCTGGCAGCGAGATCAGATTGACAGGCCTGTAGTACCCTAGATCCTCCTTCCTGTCCTTCTTGTAGATGGGCATCACATTTGCTAACTTCCAGGACTGCTGCTAAGTGATTGAAAGTGGCTTGGTGAGCACTTCTACCAGCTCCCTCAGTACCCTTGGGTGGATCCCATCCTGCCCCATAGACTTGTGTGTGTCTGAGTGGTGTAGCAGGTCACTAACCACTTCTCCTTGGATGATGGGAGCTTCTTTTTGCTCCCTGTCCCTGTCTTCCAGTTCAGGGGTCTGGGTACCCAGAGAACAACTGGTATTACCATTAAAGACTGAGACAAAGAAGGCATTGAGTACCTCAGCCGTTTCCTCATCCTTTTTCACTGTTTTCCCACTGCATACCATAAAGGATGGAGATTCTCCTTAGCCCTCCTTTTGTTGCTAATGTATTTATGGAAACATTTTTTACTGTCTTTCAAGGCAGTAGCCAGATTAAATTCTAGTTGGGCTTTGGCTCTTCTAATTTTCTCTTTCAATGCCTGGAAAAAATTAAACAAATTGTGGAGAAATTAGAGCTCTCTCTGTGAAAATTAACTGTGGTTAAGATTTTGAATTTTGTTTCATATTTTTTTTCTAACAGCTGGGTCACCTCTTCTGAGATTTTCCACAAAGGTAAAGCAGTCAAAGATCCCTTATAACTTCTGAAGTGAGTCTGTTACCTAAATGCAATACTTTGCCATCTGAGGAAGATTTCAGCTCCCTTCATTAGGGTGATGGCTGTGGGCTGCATATGGATGATGAAACCATTTGCTTGGCCTGCAGCACTGCACTGGCACGGTGTGTTTCAGGGATGACTGACAGTGTGTGTTTTTGGCTGCCCCCAGCCCAGTGCTGCCCAGTGGGAGCCCAGCTCTCCCCACCCTGCCACAGCCACTGCGCTGCATGGCGGTGAGGACCCGAGGGGCACAGGGGATGTGGTTTTGTGCCTCTCCCTTGGTGGGCATTGTGCAGAGGCTACTGACACCGGCAGTGTTGTGTGAGAGGAGGTCTCCCATTTAGGGAGGAAGGAGGTGAAATAAAAGAGGCAGAGAATTAAGAATGGGTCAGGCTGAGGGAGGAGACGGGTGAACTTATAAGGCATCAGCCTCGTGGGCGACCCATTTGAGTAGCTGGCTGCACTTCACCCATGTCAGCACCAATAAAAGTCATACCAAACTCAGCAGCAGCAATAAGCCTTCTAATTTTACTTGATTTTCACAGCTGGGATGGCGAATTCATCAATCAAATACTTCTTTTTGCCTTTGTTTCAAAATGTCCCTGGAGGGGAAATTTGCCCTTCACCTGCTTCCCACGTGGGAAGCCAGCTGCTCTTTCAAGGCTTAGTTTCCAGACACAGGGCTGCCCTCAGCTGACGTTCTTCCATAGAAGACTGCTAATAATGCTAGCAGTTCCTAATCTATTTTTTTTTTCACTCTAGGAAGGGAATTTCAAAGGAGGAGGATTCATGCCTGTTGCTTAAAAAAAAGGATTTGAGCACTTTGTGGGAGAATACTTTATAAGCATTCTCTTTTCAATGTCCTGTCCCCCACTGCCTTCTATCCTTGCAATGCCTCCTGTGTCATCCATGGCTTCATTTGCACCCCCTTATATGGGTTTTTTTCTGCTTTTAGGGCCTGACATTGATAAGCAGGGCTGATGCCACCCTACTGACCTATGTAGCCAGCATGGCCCTGGGCAGTTGCAGCTGACATGTGTGTCCTGCTTGGGAAGCCAGGTGTCGTTCTCAGCATGCCACTGTGTTGGAGCCAATGCTTTGACCAGCTAAACTTAGGAGCAACACAACAGCTGTGTGAGAACATTGTGCTGCAGGAGCTTATCCAGCCAGGCAATGTTTTGGAGACTGGCACTGCATGTTTTCCTGGCTAGATGGTTTGCTCTGCCTGGTTACAATGTCCTTTTGTTTACTTGAACTCAGAGAGGATGTCTTACTGTGACCATATGAACTTCGGTAAAGCTGAGATGTGATGACTAGAAAAATGTGTTTTTCTTAATGTCAGTGCTACAAAAAGTACTATTATAGGGCCAGTTTTGATGCTTACTTATGCTCAATACCTCTTTACTTCTCATGATCAGGACTTCAAATATAAGGATATTGGCCTCTTCTGGTAAACTGCTTGTGATAACACAAATTCACTTACTGTCAAACGTACTTTAACAGTAAACAAGGGTTTTTTCCTTGGAAGATTAGTATGTCCTTTTATACAATGCTGCAGATGCCTCAGTGTTTGCAGTGTTACTTTAACCTTCAACATGAGAGAAGTCAGTCTCAGCTCCTTGGCAGGAAAAGAGGTTTTTTTAATAAAAAGCAGCAGAGTCATAGTAAAGTCCAGGAGTTCTCTAAGGAGGAGTCCTCTGTCTGTGTGAAGCTGCAATAGCACTGTTTTCTTCCTGTCAGTATTTGTTTTCTCTCCCTCTGCTGGCATTACCTTATAGACAAGCTATTTCTAGTCCATCTTCTGTGCACCCAAGGACTGCAGAGGAAAAAGAGAGCTCCAGACTCCCTAGAAATCCCTAACCTTATGCTTTCAGCCAGTCCTGAAGTTCTTGTAAAGTGCTATGTTAGTATAGCATTTTAAATGAAGACTGGCAGGGGTTGGAAGGACATCTTTCTGGCTGGGGGTTGCTGGGCCATGGGGAGGGGCAGCACTTTGCATGGGTATGCAGAATTCGAAGCAGCAGGACTGGCATGGTTAGAAGAGCTCTCAAAGGAAAGGTTTCTAAGTTTTCTTTGGAGGGCAACCTGACAGATAACCTGAGTGAGTAAGGTGAGAGAATGAAAAATCTTAGAAATGCCTTAAATGGGCCAGTCTTTGTTTCGATTAAAGGTTGTACCTGACATCCTCGATTCTTCTGAGGTCTGCTTTATGTAGATGTGATCACATTATTATGAATATGAGTGTGAAATACATAAAGAGCTAAATTTTAAAATGTATAAGTGCTAACAGCTACCTGTGCCAACTTGGAAAAGAGAAAACAAACCCAGGATGCTACTGGTAGCACATGAACTTCTGTTCTGAGTCTTGATGTAATCAGAACCAACTAAATTAATCTAAGAAAGGCCTAAAGACCATGAGCATACCACACTGTTGGTAAAGGAGAGAGGCAGAAGCATAACAGTAAGGGTATTTACTAAAGCTGCTATATCAACAGAAGTTTTCAGAGGCGACTTCTTAAAATCATTAACAGTTTAAATGTAAACATTCTTTGACATAGCAGGATAGCTCAAGCATGAAATAGGTAGAAAACCTGTTATTTCTATTGTATAAGCCGAAACAAATGCAAAAAAGTGAAGAAATAATGCAGCAAAATGCCAGGAAGTAAATTTGAATTGAACAGAACAAACCACAAGATTGGTTCTGTTACAGGAAATACTTCAAATACATGTTATGCCTTGAGTAGTACCTCTTCAAAACGTGTTATTTTGGCCTCTTGTTTTGGTGCCCTTCTCCATCTGATGGCTACCCCGTGCCTGCAGTTTGTATTGTGCTTCTGAAATCTGAGGTTAGTGAGGACCGTATCTCTTTAAAAAAAAAAAAAAAAAAAAAAAGCGCCACACAAAAAAATAAAAAAAAGCCACGCTGGGAAGGGGGAGCTAAAGCCTTTGCTGCATTGGGCTGTTTAGATACATCGAGGCTGCAGCAGTGGTCACGCATCCTTCTGCAGCCTGCTGATTTTGCAAAAGAGGGGAAAAGGGTCGTTTTACAGTCCAGATGCTGTCAAACACAAGCAACCAATGGAAGAAATGGCACAATGAGCAGACAAGCATGTGGAAGCAGTTTATGAAGAAATAGTTAAATACTGAGCTTATTCCTGGCTGATGTTGTAAGTATGAGCTCAATAGCAGATCCCGTGGTCACTGCAGTTGTTTGTGAGAGATGTTTTATGGGTATCCCGATTGCTTTTAGTGCTCATAGGTGGAGAAACGATTAACTGTGACACGTTTAATAGTGTATTTAGGCAAATAACTGTTTTGTCTGCATCTCTACAGGATTCTGGGGGGACTCACGAGCTGCAGTGAGCTGGCAGGGTGGGTGAAGCATAGAATTTACACAGGAGCTGCTTCTCCTTTCCTGATGGCTTGTCTGGGCTCTATAGATGTGCTAGCAAATTGCTGCAGTACCACCCTCCCCGTGCAAAGGCCTCTCTGAATTTCAGCACTGTCTTTTAGCACTGGGATACAGAATACATTTTTTCATGCAACAGTGACTGACTTAATTTTTAAAAACCCTAGAATTACTTGTTACACAAACTTACATTATGCCAAGTTTTCGATTACTAATTTTTCTTATGTATGCAGTGTAGAAAGCTTATGAAATTACAATAGCTTTGTGTGTTACCATTGGGAGACTGGTTCTTAACATAGCTCTCCCAAAGAGAGTGCCAAGTATGATTTATTACTCAAAGGAATGAAAATTTTCCTATCTTTGGTCTGTACGTATTTTTAAATGTAAACATTTGTTGTTATGGCAATCCAATGCCTTGTTCTTTGGCAAATGATTTGATGCTTTTTATTCTGCATATGCCCTAATGATCCAGTACAGCTTTAAAAACAAGTAAAAAAGCAGAGCTAGCACAAGTCTACTGCTCTGTGTTTCTCAGCAAGTTTTTTTGGTAATCAGGCAACATTTTTTTATTGTAGCTAAAACTATGCATGTCAGCAGAGTAAAAAACTAAGTAATGAGTATTTTCCTTTTTATTTTATTACAACACTAATTTTTGCTTTCACGTGTTTAAGTACTGTGTATGATGATTTGCTCTAAGCCAAATAATATCACCTATTTGATGGTCTCTGCTGTTGTACCTTGGTACTTAACCCAGCTGCTGCAGAAACTGCTGGGAAATCTCACTCCAGTAGCAGGGGAGGTAACAGTGGGGTAATTGCAATGAGAAGCCTGTGCTGGCATGTTAAGGAGGATGAGTAGTTGATGCAACGAGGAGTCTTCTTTTGTGCATCTCTTTTGGGACCTGTCATAACTGCAGCTCCTGATGCTAATGCACATCTGCCCCCATCACGCTGATCACCACGGACGTAAGGCAGCATCCCTTACACTGAGGAACCTACAGGGAAGTTTTCCTATCACTGTTTTGGAGTTGCCCTCACCTTGTATTCTCAGAGGTATTACAGCTCTGTAGCTGTTTATTTGCAAAACACCTTCTTATTGCTTGCTACCAGAAACTTAATTATAAGAGGCCCAGTTTAGCCCTTAATGAGCTTATAACAAAATACTGTTACCTAGGGAGCACTCCAGCAGTGAATGTGGATGCTGAGGCTGTGGTATTGTCAGTGTTCAGTTCTTGTCCCTTCCTCTCCTGTGTCAGGATTTTCACCCTCCCACCACCAAGGAATATCTCTGGTTGGAAACAGGATTTCCAAAGGTTAAGAGAGTAATCATTTGCATTGTCATTTAAGGGTTGTGAGAATACAAAAAATCCAATCCCATATAGAGAATTTCTGTTCCCATACTGAAAATGTGAAGGTTCATGACATAATTTAATTAGATAAAATTGTTTCGTGGGCTGACTGTTGTCATGTGAAGGCAGTGGGAAAAATTCAGCTCCTGTGTACTTCTGTTGTTTTCAGCAGAATTACTCCGGGGTGAATTTAGCATTTTTAGGGCCAAGTGGAACTTTCTCTGTCCATCTTGCTTAATTGTTTTCCTGTTTCTCAGACATGATTTTTTAATAGCCTGCAGGGCAAGAGGACCAGATTCACTGAAAAATAATACAAAGAATCTAAGATGCCCAAGTTAGGACTCTGCTTGCCTGAGGCTCCCTGTAATGTCAATGGAAACACAGGAGCACTTCCAGGAAAACCGATATAGCACATACCTAAAATTAGCCAGTGGTCATTGTGCTTGGGGCTGCTTGGACCCTGCTCTCAAAAGCACAGTTTCTAAAATACTGGATGAGTTTTTATGTTAAAGTATACAAAAGTGTAGGTTTTTGTAATGCAAAAGAGCAGTTTCTTGAAACACATGGAATTGAAAAAATGCATGTCAGATTTTGAAGTATTTGATCTTTTGGAAGATTGAATCTTTTAGAAATAAATTTGAATTAGTTCAGCAATATTTTTTAATACACACATTCAGCAATTATTTCTGCCTTGGTTTTCTCTGTAGGTCATATTCAGATTTTTCTAATAAGTGTGTGCATGGATATATTTGCATTTTAGCAGTTGATCTAAATCTTTAAATGGGTGGTCTAATTTATTAGAATTTTTCTTCTTCTTTTTGACCTGCTCAACAGAAGACAGTCATTGCTTGGAATTTTTAGCAAGTATGTTGTTGGTTGTGATGGGTGTACACCAGAGCTATGTAAAGAAGGAAGGCTTCACACTGCCTGTGAACAGCTACATGTGTTTATGCACAAAGAAATGTGCAGCCATGAATGTCAGACTATAAATAAATGAGGCTTAGATGTCTTCCCTAAACTTACCTTTAGAAATTGTCTCCATCCAGGTGAAACCAAAATGAGGCAGCGTTTCTGATAGTCAGTGATTACATTTGGGGTACGATTGGGCAGGTGTTTTGAGCTCCTCTGGTGACCTCTCAGGGCGGCATGAATGTGCCCCAGGCTCTCTCAGCAGTAAGGTTTAGCTTCTTTTTTCTTACAGGAGAATGATACAGCTGATTGCATATCCCAGTCACCACCTATTTGAGGTAAGACAGCTGGTAGAAAATAGTAAAGGTCAGAGCTTTAAAGCTCTGGTCTCCTGTGAAGAAAGAAATAATATGTTAGTATTTAAATTACCAGTTTTAGTTAAAGCTTCAGGTAAGCAAAAGAAACAGCTTGTCCTTTTTTTTTAGGACAGGCCAATTTAGTTGATTGTCTCTTTGTTAGTTATATAGGGTCCATGGTAGAGCTTTGTGGCATTAACAGCAAAATTATTGTCAGGTTTTAACTAATGTAAGCTGAGATCCTGCAGAACATGATAGTACCTTCAGAGTGGTCTGATGTGCCTTACAAGCAGGCAACAGCTGTCACTGAGTCCTGTTCCATAAAATCATTTGCACTATGAAAGACATTGCTAATGTCAGGAGATGTCTGGAAACCCATTGGGAGAGAAGGGGAATTGCAGTACTGTGCTCTCAGTCCTTGCTTATGCTAACAGTGCTTTCCCCATAAACAGCTCCCTGAAAACCTTCCCCTTCCTTCTCAAATTTGTCCTTCTGTATTGTTCTTTTTCTCCATCTCAGGCCAATTCCTACGTGAATTATCCCTTATGATCAACTCTTATGAGGTGTTTTGTAACAGTAGTGTCCCTGGCCCACCCTAGTCCTCCACCAGCACTGCACGTTTCTCCTAGTCCCCAAAGGTGAGTTTGGAGGCCCTGGCCACATCTATGCTTCTAAATAAGAGAACTAGGGAAGAAAAATCTGCTCAGGTCCTTAGCTCACTCCTTTGTGCTTAGAGGTGCAGCCAAGCTCTTGCCCTCATTGGACCAGCACAAGCATGTGTTGAGTCATAGTCTCTGTCTAGAGCAGTCCATGGGTAAGAGATGGAGCAGATTGTGCACCGGACGGTGATTTTTGCACTGTATAGTGCTATGGAGTCTTTTTCCAGGCACTAACAAATAATTTTCACCTCATTACCTTCATGTTCATATTGGACTGGCATTGGAAACACTTCCATGGCTCTTGGTGTGGGCCTGTGTTATCCCAGCAGTCCTGTGCCATGCAGTATCTCAGCCTAACGGTCTTGATCCATCACAGCCAATTAGATTTGAGAGTTGAAGAATTTAAGTGCTTTCTGGCTTGCTTTGGTTACTTCTGTCAATGCTAAACCCATCTCTTTAAATCATACTTCTTGTATGATATTTATACAATGTATGTATATGTACACACAGACTTCCCCCAAACAGCAGTAGTGGTGTGGAAAGCTCATCACTTTAAGACATATACAATTATATACAATAAATTATTTGGCTACATACGTTAGAGAGCACTCCCTTACTGAAGAAAAATGAATCATTAGACCTGAGCTTTTTCATCTCTTCTGTGATGCCACAAAAGTGATTTATTTCAGTTTCTCATTAGCTGTGACAAGGATGATGTCAGACAAGTTATGCATGCCCTGTCTTATAAATAATAAACAAGAAGGACCATGTCTCCTCTTTCTCTAATGGATCAGCATTACAGCTGGATGGAAAAGGCACCAGATTGCTTTATGAAACATAATGGAGTAACAAAATTGCTCAGACTCAGCTGAGTGTATTGATCTCAGGGGCTCCTATTTGCCCCTTCATCTTGATCTCTGGCTTCTCTCTCATGTTGTAAAAATGCTACTTTGATTAAGAGGAATAACAATAAGCTTGTGTAAAGTTTTATAAAAAACCTAGAAATAACAGAACAATGTGCATGTTCTTTTTGTTCAACTTAAACCCTTTAATATAAAAACCTTCCAAATACCCTTTCAGTGAAGCTTCATTTATTAATTATTAATTTAGCAACTCCAAACTGAAATGTGGTTCTCCTTTCTTTCTTTCTATTGCAGTGTTTCCAGAGAGAGCTTTGTTGTTATAAGCTTCTCATTAATCATAATTTTCACTAATAAGGTGCTGTTTAATCAAGTAGTTCAAAACACTCTGCAGACACTCATGAATGCAGCTTTATGATAGCCTTGTTGCTTAATATAGCTGTTTGTGAATAACATTATTTCTGTTTCATATGCTGAAACGTCCATATTCAGTTCCCTTGTCTTTTCAGCATCAGGCCATCTTTTTAGCCCTTTTAATTAGGAAGAAAAGAGCACTGAAATACCTGTTTAGAAAGAAATACCTGGAATTGGGTATGTTGTGAAGCAAAGAAGAAAAGAAAGATGTCAAATCATGGGCACACCAAATCTTGGCAGAGTTCTTCTTAGAGTCTTTATCAACAACAGTTGCTGTTGTGAATGGCACCTGCTAAAAAAACATGCTATGTTTCAGCACTTTCACGCTGGTTTGCAGCATCAGCAAAGGAGTTAAGTATTCTCAGCTTATAAAAGATTTTCTCCCCACTGTCTTGGCATGCTGTATCAAGCCAAATCTCTGTGTTAATCTCCTTGCTTCTGCAACATTTGGCATTCAGCATAAGTGTGTCCCAATTTAGAGACCAGCTTTCCTACTTATGGAGAATAGTTTCATATAGATAAATTTGCTGCTTAAAAGCATACTAGTCATAGATAGAAAATGCCATACCATTTGTCATTAATTTTGGCTGACAAATGGCATAGAGATGAAAATATTTCTGGTCATGTCTGTCAAACTCTATCCATACTGTATGTAGTGATCTTAAGAGACGCTTCCTTCTGCTTTTCTAAAAAACTAGGCTTGGAGAAACTGAAGACATGAAGGAAAACATGTTTTTTATTTTCAGTTACTGATATTAATAAAATTTGGCCTTGCACCAAATACTTCAGGAGTATTTGTGTTGGTCTGAATAGCACTGTTTGCCAGGTAGACGAACAGAGCTCATTGGAGCTCATCCCACTTTCAAGTCTGTTTCCAAAACAGCTCCCTGTACTTTGCAGAAGATTTGTCTTGCTGCTATGTGGAACTGTTCTGGAGAAAGAAGACAGCCTGCAAGATGTTCCCCAATTCTTGCCTATGGACCTGCTGCTCTCCTTGACATGAGTTATGGAGGCATGCTGAATTAAGTCTGTGATAGTGACTTCATGCTATAAAAGTACCATTTTTACACAACCTAACCATGATTATTTCTGGCCTTTTGACCTGAAAAGAACCCTACTGTTCCCTCAAAACTCCCACAATCTGCCAAAGCCACAGGTGTGTCGCATGGGACACAGACCCAGGAGCAGGGGTACGCACTAGGTGTGTGGCTCAGATCTAGCCTGGTTCTGACCTTGAGCACATGTGAGTCAGTATGCACCATTTAGACTGGGGACCATGTCCTGCTTTTGGGGCAGAGGACTAGTAGTGTAGGCACAGTCTAAGCACTGTGTATGTTTCCAGGATGAAAAGAGAGACAGTGTCCAGCTGGTCTAAAGGCTATATACATTCTGTAATGTATAAAAGACGTAAATGGTCTTTTATGGGCAGGATGAGAATTCATCTTAACCCTTCTGCTCTGCCATATAACTGCCTCTGACTTTATCTTGTTGTAGAAAGTAATTTTCTGTCTTGGTTCTTAAATACTACAGCCTCTTTTTCCTGTGCTTTTGTAGTTACAGTCTTGACCTGCTGAAACTGACCCAGATGCTGTTGTGCAAATGATTTTCCTGACATGCTGCTAGAGCAAGGCTGCCCTGATCTATGCTTTTCTTGATTCCTCTCTTCCTAAGCATCAAACATGAGCTGCCTGTCCTTACTTTCAAAGACTTTGCAACCCTCATGCATGCTATTCTCCAGTACTGTGAAGCTGACCTCCATTTTTGCTTGGGTAATAATGTTCTAATGTTCCCATGTTATTTTTTTTCAGTTGAACCTCTCAGTATGTTCAGAGGTTGCTACATGTTGATCTGAATCAACTAAAGATGATGAGGATGCACTGTTCAACTTGTGTCTGAAGACACATTGCATAATGTGGCCATATGTTCCTACCAGCTAGTGCTAATGGGGAGGAAGCAAATTGCCTTTATCTCCTCCTTGCCTTTCCTCATTACTGTCCTCTTTGAAAAATACCTTAGAAAACTCTAGTTTGATAATGAAGTATTAAAAATAGACAATCTTTCAGCTATGTCAGTGTTACCACACCACCATGTCCTTCTAACAGGTACGGCAGGCTCTGTTTCTAGGACTGTGATTCTGGGGTCAATACTGGGGTGTTGTGACTGTCATTATTAGGGGATTGGGGAACTGTCATGAAGGGAGTTTTCTGAGACCCCAGGGAAGTCTCCAAACTTCAAGCAAGCCATTTTTTTTACTCAGGTACTGTAACAACTAAATACCAAGTCTTCATCACACATGCCAGTAAGCCCTAGGTATAAGATACTGTAAATCTGATTCTGCCCTGATGGCCAGAAGCTTTGATGGTTTAGTCTGAGAGGCTGAGATGACCAGCCTTGAGAGCTCTTCAAAGAGGGAAGCTGGAACTGAAGAGGGCTTCTTTTGTCTTCAAGTGCCACTGGATATTGCTGGAGTTTATATACACTTTTCCATAGGCCAGGACCAGTCTGGTCCAAAGTAATACCTCCTCTCCACACAGATCTAGTCTGTTCATTCAGGTGGTTGGTTGCGAATTATGTAATTCCTTCTAATAGCTGCAGATTGAATACCGTTATTCTAGATTTGATACTATTATGCAACTATACCAAACAAAGAGCTATTACAAAATATTTTGCTCCCTGCCCTAAATCAGACAGTTCTGTGGTATGTCTGGGTGCAAGGCAAAATGGATGTGTTTTGCTTTTCTACTTTAAATTTGACAGTCTTGTGGCATGCCAGGGTGCAAGCAAACAAAATCATCAACAACAACATTGGAATTCCCTGCCAGCTGACTAAACAACAGAGTGAGCTTCTGTGTTAGGAGACTATGCTAGAACATTTTTTGACTTAATGTCATTTTTGTTTAGACCCATACATTTAGCAAATCTGAGATGTATGAGTGAACTTCCTTTAAAATAAAGCTTTGTTGACACTATCACAGAATCACAGAATCATCAAGGTTGGAAAACACCTTGAAGATTTTCTAGTCCAACCATTAACCTAACACTGACGGTTCTCAACTACACCATATCCCTAAGCGCTGTGTCAACCCATGTGTCAACTACTATGTTGACAACACAGAAGTATTCCAAAAGCATAAATACAAGATCATTTATTTTTACCCACTTCGGTTAGAGAAATGAGGAGTGAATGCAGTGACCTGGTAACATGCCCCACAGGCCAGTGAACTTACTTGCTCTCAGGTAAGAGGGTAGATGTGAATTTCAGAGTTGAGAACTCCTCACCCCTCTCCAGCTGTCATTTTCCAGATACACCGATTTAGACAATGCCGGCTTAGATGTCCCAAATGATTCCCAGGGCTTGGCTGGGCATAGAGAAGCTCTGTGGGGTTGGAAGGGATCTCTTGGAAGAGAGCAGTGCTCTGATGTCATAGGCTATGAGCGCCTTTTTTGGAAGAAAGCTGATCAGTCTCCAAAGCTGACACTTTGCTTGCATCTCCTTTTGGAGGGCTGCCTGAGAACCTCATTGCTTTTATGATTTGTTTTTCCCCACTCCAGGCTCAATTCACTCTGGGATAATTATATCTATATATTTTTCTGCTCACAAGATCGAATCGGTTAAAATAAGTCTTCTTCTTTTCCTGTGATCATCATCTAATAGATTTATAAAGAATTAATCTCACCTTCTCTTTGCTATCTTTTCTTTCATTCTCCTTGGCTAAAGAGGCCAGTTTCTCTTACTCTCTGCTAAGAGAACAGGCTGTTGATTCCCTTGTCTGTCCCTGTGGTTTCAAGTCATGTCTTTGGGGAACTCTTCTGGCTTTCTATTATCATCTGCCATACAGCTGGTTCTGTATCTACCATTATTGTAATAATTTTAATCTTTTCCTTCTTAACTGTTAGTTTTCAATGTGATCATTGTTTCTTAACTTCAGGAGATTAAATTTATGCCATTTCCTTTCTCTAGAAGATAATTTTTCAACAGAAGATATTAGGTTGATTGCTTATTTTGTCGTATTTTAACTCATTTTGCATTTGCTTTCATGTCTTTAACTAGCATTTCCTTTCTAAAGCCTTGTACACTATTGATGTTGCACAGAGGATCTGTAGTTACTCAGATCACATTTTCCCAGTCATACAGTACTAACTTCTATTTGATTTATTAAAAATATTTCCTAGTAAAACTGCTCTTTCTATTGCTGCTGTGGCCTTGGAAGGGGTAGTCACAAACAACAATATTTGGGGATTTCTGACCAGTGACTACAAAATTTGCTCCATTTTTCATCTGTTAAATATTTTTATCCTTGTACATATATTTGTTGTGTTTCATCAAAAAGGAACAATGCCTACTGTGCCAAATGCCTCGAAATCATCACACTCTAGAAAAAGAATCACTTTTGTACAGCTGCTATCAATCCGTCCTCTACAGAAAAATCAGTAGGACTGCAGCATTTTTATTAATGATATTAACAGCATTAACAACATAGTATTTATAGTATTAATACTATCAAGAATATAAATAGTACTGAAGTGTTGGCATTTTTGAAAGCTTTTAGTTTACTTTTAGTCTTAAAATTGTATGTGATCAAGCATGAAAGTTCATGCAGTGCGTAACACTATAAATGCAGAGCCATATACTTCATTGATGGCACTGATTTATATCTGCTGATGGATGGCCTCAACTACTCATTTCAGTTGAATTTGCTACACCAAAAATGTCTAGACAATAAACATATTAAGGACATACCTACTTTACTTCCAACATTTCTAGCTTGCAGGCACATTATTATATTACACTCTGTCAGGTCCATCTCAAATTTCTGCAGAACAGCTGTCTCTGAGAAGGAACTCTGTACATTTATGTAGTACCTGCAGTTGTGTGATAGCTTTCAATTTAATTTAACCTTTGATAGAAAAGCATTTTGAATGCACCTAATATACTTGTGCATTGACAGGAACAATTTGTACTTATGAGGTGTCTATCTTCTCAAAATATTGATACCTAGACAGTCTTTTTTTCAGGGTTTAGCTGCTTGCTCTGGACTGTGCACCAGTCCTTGTTATATTTGTAGTGAGTGTGGTCGAGGCTCATTCAGACCTATTGCTGATACTGCATGGAGTTGGATTTTAATTATGAGAATTAAACCTGGCAAATATTCCTGCCTAATGAATCCAGGAGAAAGAAGAATTTAGTGAAACAGTGGAGCCATTCTCTATTTATAATGGTAAAATGGAGATTACAAATTAGCCCTGAGATGACCCCATACTCCTTGAGATCAGAGATTAGACCTTGGACATATTTGATTTCCAGCTTGTTCTGCGTCTCTTGGCACTCATCTATCAGCCTTCGGTTTTGCCAGTTATCCTTGTTTTTTCCCTTTTAAAGGGACGTTTATCTCATGCTAACAGGTTTAGAATGCACATTTTTAGTTTGTCATCACCCTGTATTAGCTCATAAAACCATTATTGGTAAAACCAAAATGATGTCATATGCATGAGATAAGAGTTGTACATTTTCATTCAATTTACAAAGAAAGCATTCTGGGGGGAGAGTGAAATGCCCTAAACCAAAAATGTGCTTTTCCCCCATCCTGTTCACACAGGGACCATTTCAGTATCTGTGATACTGAAAGGAGCCATGATTAGTGTGAGGTGATTGTGCCATGGCGTATCCTTGAACCTTGAAGACAAATGCCAGGTACAGCCAAGGTTACTCATGAATGCAGCAGATGGACGGGGTACCTGCGGCTGTGCACATCCCACTAGTGACCCAGCCATCCTGCAGCTCTGGTCAACTCCGCTTGCTCTCATGCTATGCTGCTCACAGTTGCTCTCCTACTTGAGGATATATACCTTCTGTTGTGGTATTGTTTATTCCAATAGAAGTAATCATAAACAGTAATGGGTTTGTGATCAAATTGTGCTTTTAAACTGTATAAAACAGAAATTGAGAAGGCTACTGCTGTGCTTTGTTCACAGATTTTTCTGTAAATTTTGGATTGCGTTCAGTAATTCTGACAGTTCTTGCATCCTTCCCCTGCTGCTGGATTGAGTAATAACAGTTCTGATTTAGTTGTTATTGCTGAGGAAAGAAACTCAGTGTATGTATAGTTTAGACTGCATGTAGTAGAATGTGAAGTTTAGACTGATCCCAATATTAAAAGGATGGATGAGGAGTGAAAAGATAGGTAGCCAGATCAACTAATCACAGGCATCCATAAAACTGAAGATTGTTTTTATAGATTGACTACTAAACCTCCTCCTCCAAAATTCAATTGCGTACAGACATAAAATCCTACAGCAAAGGTGTTTCTGTTAAAAACCTATAAATCCCACAGTAGAAAATTGCCATGGGCAACTGTTTTTTTTTTTTTTTTCTCCAGGAGTGATTTATGGTTATGTCTATAGTAATAAATTCAATGACAGAATGTTCTCAGATGCTGCAGCTCAATATCATATAAAGCTATAAGGTAACCTGTATGACCACTCAGGCACTGAAGAAGTGTAAGGTCAGGAAGTTAGTGTGCCAGGGTCAGTCTGTATCTGGTATCTGACAGCCAAGTTGGCTCTCTTTCTTACCATGGGAGACACCATAAAGATGACGGTGTCATAATCTTTCTAGGATTGTAATGTGATCTGGTAGCAAACTGACAACACCGTTTGGTCACATCCATGCTGGCAAGACCAAACTCCTTCGAGGACTATCGGAATGATTTGCCAGTGTATAGATGTCACTTCATGCTGTGATATAACTTGCTCTTCTGCTGAGCAAACTTATTTATTGAAATAATAATACTTAAGCTGCTTTCAGGTACTTTGGACATATCCATTTTCTAGACAAGGTGTCATTGTCAAAAATCCTAGAAAATATTTTTATTTTCCTAGAATGTGTCAGTACCAAGAGCAAGTAACATATCGGTTCTTTCAAAACGGGGCTTTTCAGTGTCCTGGGAGAAATACAGCAATTACTGACTTACTAAGATAATGGACTTAGCTAGAATCTTGTCAGCATGCAAGTCATGCACAGTCCTATGTGCAAAATCATGCACAAAATTGCAGTGAATTAAAAAGCTTCCCCACAGCAACATAATAAAGGACATTATTTGAAAGGCCAAACCTAGAAATAGAACGCAGTCTGAGAAAGTGTGTCACTCACTAATAATGGAGAGGCTGTGCGGCGGGCGGAGGAAGCAAGCAGCTGATTCAATGTGAATGACAGAGCAAGCTTCAACTTTATTGATAGAAATCATACCTTATATAAGCAGTCTACAATACACTACTTGCAACTCTATTGGATACATTTAAGAAACTATATTATAATATCTCAGCCATTGGGTACATCTAAAAGGTCACATTATAATATCCCAGCCCCTTGTAGCATCTCTGGTATGCATAAACATCTTTCTTGCTGTGAACCTGCTTCTCTCCCAGGGTTGTTTTGCTTTCACCCCCAAGGTCATAATGCGCCCCAACTTATCTCTGTGTTCTCACAACAATCCTCGTTAGCACAACTGAGCCCTGGGTCTTCATCCTTGTTTACATAACTGTACCCTGGGTTCTTTCCTTTGTTTACCTCAGGTGGCTGGGACCAACTTCTGCAGGGAGCTATGGCCGACCAGCTCCTGCAGGGAGCTATGGCCTTGCTCTCTGCAAGCCGTTCTCCAACAAGGCTGTCTCTTAAAGTCATAATTAGCTGTCTGTTATAAGCCTATTTTTTCTTCTTCCTTCCCCAAGACAATTGAAGCTGCTCAAATAACTAAACATTTTTCATGTGTGATTTTCCTAATGATGTTTTAGGGAAAACAGTATGTCGTGGTTTAATCCCGGCTGGCAACTAAGCATTACACAGCCAGTCACTCACTACCCCCTGGGTGGGGATGGAGGAGTCAATCAGAAGGGCAAAAGTGAGAAAGCTCATGGGTTGAGATAAAGACAGTTTAATAGGTAAAGCAAAAGCTGCACACACAAGCAAAGCAAAACAAGGAATTGACTCACCACTTGCCATTGGCAGGCAGGTGTTTGGCCATCTCCAGGAAAGCACAGCTCCATTACATGTAATGGTTACTTGGGAAGACAAGCACCATAACTCCAAATGTCCCCCCTTCCTTCTTCCCCCAGCTTTATATGCTGAGCATGACATCCTATGGTAATGGAATATCCCTTTGTTCATTTGGGGCCAGGTGTCCCAGCTGTGTCCTCTCCCAACTTGTGCACCCCCAGCCTTCTTGCTGGTGGGGTGGTGTGAGAAGCAGAAGAGGCCTCGACTCTGTAAGCACTGCTCAGCAATAACAAAAACATCTCTATTATCAACACTGTTTCCCGCACAAATCCAAAAAATAGCCCCATACTAGCTAATATGAAGAAAATTAACTGTATCCCATCCAAAACCAGCACACGCTATAAGCTGGCCTTATCTTCCACTGCAGTCAAAATGCCTTTCCTTGGCACTTCCCTCCCAACTGCAACCCATTACGCAGCAGGGCTGCAACGGTTTTAATGTCTATGAAATCATTCATACTTGGGCAAATGAAGCTGGATTTGCATGGCTGTTTGCTTAAGTCTGTATTACTTAAGTATGACTTAAGTGTGGAACTTTTCTTTGGATTACATGCTAGATATACATCTCAGCATCTGTAGAAAGAAAAATTTATATTTAAATCATTTAGTAACACATCGTGCTAAGTTAAATTCTCTGTGAATCTTCACAGTAAACATGCATTCAGAATTCATCTTCAGTTTATATACTTTGATATTTCATTTATTAACTGAGTAGGCAAATTCCTAAGTATTAAAAAAAAAAAGCCACTAATTCTACCCTCCTTTCTTTCATTGTATTTCAATATCATATGTACACAGTAAACTAATTCATCTTTTGCTATTTAGCTACAGTTGTTTCCCTTTCTGGATCAGGAAAGAATGTCTCTCTATTTCTGTTCAGAGGGACATACGCAACTGCACATTATGAAAAAACTTGCCAACACTGTCAGGGGCTCAGAGAAGGATTTATATTTGCACAAATGCAGAACAATAATGGAATACCACTGTCGTCCTCCCAGCTCTCTCAAACATATCTTCCTTGAGTAATAGCTTAACATGTATATTGAATGAAATATTTTCTGCTGCTTGACAGCACATGCCTTGCCTTGCCTCACTTATACACTATTCTGGTGCTACAAAAATTCTGTGTGTCAGCTTGAAAGAAGAAGTTCCCAAAGGTGGGTGCAGCATAGGGTAGATTTTGACCTGTATAGCCAGGAGTGGGCATTAGCCAGGAAGACTTTGAATCCTCCTTATGGAAAGTCATTGCAGGCTCGTTAATCTCTTTCCCTAGCTTCAAGCCATTTGAATAGAAGGGCAAAATCCTTTTTCATAAATATTCTGCCCAGCCTGTTATTTTCTTTGATGGCATAATTTTATGTCAAGGCTGTAATATATATCCTAGAGCCTGATTTTTTTAAGCAGGTACTGAGGCAAGGGAAGAAATTGAAAACTTGCCCATTTATTCAGCATACTTACAGCTGCATGTGTTCATTATCGTACTGGTTGCATGATACTGTACTGGAGGAGAAGCAGGAAACCTCACTGCTATTTTTCAGTTCTCCATGTGCTTACAAGTACTGTAATGCACAAGGCAGTTTATAATTAGTATCATGACTCACTTAATACTCGTAACTGCAACTATGTCCTCTGAGGAAATTACTTTTCCATACCCTTCAGTTCAATTCTGTTTTGTATTAACGGCCCACCCCTTTTCTTTTGTGTCTCTTCTTCCAGAACTTGTGAGCTGATGTTAAGGAGTGTCTTCTAGCACGTGTGAGGAAGCCAAGTCAGACTTTGGCCATCACAAATACTCTTCCAACTCTGCCTGCTTCCAGAATAAAGGAAGATAAAGCAGAAACAGCAGCTTCCAGAATTCCACTCCTCCAGTCGATAAATATAAATCAATTGCACAAGAACATAGCTTGAATTCAGTTAAAGAAACTAAACAAAACCTCCTTGCTTTCTGAGACCTGTTCTATTAAGTCTGTTCCTGATTATAAGAGAATAAACTTCTGTGAAAAATTAAGCAAGTGACTTTAAAAGAAAACTGGAGAAGTAGCAGATGGTGAGGCACAGAAGCATCTCTGGTAGTTCAGGTATGGAGTGAACACCGAGTTGAGTTTCATATGGTTGGGATTTCTAGTGTCCACTGAAGAGATGATGAGCCACCAAGCAAAGAAGATTAAAAATTAATTTGCTAATTTATAGATCAAATATCTGCTTCATGTTCCTATTGGGAAGATATCAAGGAAAAAGAGACAATGGAGATCGAGGATAAGAACAGGTAAAATAAAAAATTAACTCCTGAAAGAATTTTCTGTTAGTCTGAGACGTTCTTGCTCAAACCCCCAGGGTCAGTATGTTAAAGACCGAGTCTGAAACTTGCCTAGTGTTTGTACAAAATTACTACGTTTAAAGGTGAAATTAATTTCTTAAGTTTTTTGTAACTGCTTGAAAAAATTAAATGGAATCATAGTCTAACTTACATGTACAGTCTACATTCACCATAGTGTTTTTTGAAAACAAGTGGAAGAGAAAGTTTTCTTCCTGCAATTGCCTAACTTTGAATTCAACTTATTGTTTTACTGGGAAGAATATATAACCTCGCTAACAACTATAAAGCAAAGCAAGTTCTTTCTGTGAACAGTGCCTGAACAAATCTTAGGAGATAAATGCATATTTGGATGTTAAGTTGTAATTAGAAGTGTTCTTATTTGGTATCAGTGGGCTTGCAAAAAGATGTCAGCCTCTACCCTCAGCCTTGCAATCTGCAGAATCCCCCCTGATGTGCAACTCTGTAAAGTACAGCCTCTGCTTTTTCCTGTGTGTTAAGACAGTGGGCTTTGCATTGTGTTAGAAAGTTGTAAATAACAGTTGACTTGTTTCAGGGTCTGTTCCACTGGCTTCCTGGGTAATTTTGTGAAAATTGATGAAAGTTATGTATTTCTGTTGCAAGGTGACAGTGGGATAGAAAATTTGGGGGTCTGAATCTCTCTCTTCTAGATTAGTTAACTAGGCCTTCTAATGCAAACTTCGTACATCTGGAAATCTAGGAGGTTTAGGCATTGCTCAGATTGTCTGTGCAGCTCTTTTATAATCCAGTAACACGTGAAGGTCTCTTGTAAAAATCTAGTCTGATGGTCACCTTGGTTGGCACCAAGGACTGAAATGGAATGAGAAATGAAATGACAGTACTGGCAGGGACAAGAGCTGGAAAGTATGGATTGTCCTAGATTGAGCTGCAGGGCCAATATTCAAGCTGGAGACTGTTCATGGGACAGAGGTGGGACTGAATAAATCAGGCTTCAGAGTTGTAGCCAGGGAGAGGCAAGCAGACTTGACTTGACAACATACTTAACTTTTACATGTTGGCTCAATCTGTTCTGCTAAAAGCAGATTTCTTGCAGTGAGCATTATTCATACTGGCAACAATTTAGAATTCTGTATTTCGGTATTGACATTCTTGGGTACTATTAAATGGTGGGCTTTGTTCCACCAAGATCATAAATGACAAACATCCCGTCATGTCAGCTATGTAGTGAATTTTGTTCGTTTGGTTCCATGCAGTTTATGGTTTTTATGCAAGTCTCAGTTAAACTGAGTTTCCATTAGGCTATGTAGTGATATTTTCAGAATCCCTATTGGATGTTTTTAAATTTAGTATCTAGTCAATTATAAAAAATCACAGATCTCAAAGATTTTGGTACAGTATTTTACCTGAGCTTCAACTTTAATATTGATATCCTACCTAAATATTTTTAATGGTAGTCAAGTGTCAATTTCCAAATCAGTGTGCAAAATTAAGGCTTTAGATGCCTAACTCGAAGCTTAGCTTTAGCAGACCCTTGTGCCCTTGTGATATTGCACCAAATTAGTTTTCTTCTCAAATTCTGGTGTATGCCTTTCCTGCAGCATGTCTTTAGTTCACTGCAAATAGATGCTTTCTGGGGCAGAGCCAAGATTTTATGCTTTTTATTTTTTTTTGTACAGTGTCTATAATAACAAGACTCTGCTTCCAGTTGGAGCTCCATGGAGTTTGTGCGATAAATATAAAGGCAGTAGCTAAAGTACAGACTTCCAGTCCAGGTTTTGACTTTGAAGTTTTAGAACTTTTTATCATACATATTTGCTGCTTTTACTTTAATAAATAGTAATAAGGGTGCAATTCTCTTAACTTCCCATCCTTATTCCTCTATCAACAAACAGATGCAATACAAATATTTTAAAAAAAAGTTTTTCAGACAAGTTTAAACTAACTTATTTTCCAGAAAGACTTCACTGATTACATTGTAGATGGGTTTTGCTGCAATATTGGTTTGTGTTAAGTATGTGCTGCTGTTAATCTGGTTACTATGCATCCACAAAAATCTTTTGGTACTGAAGTGCTTTAAACTGGTCCATGACCAGAGGAAAGGAGTGAGTGCACTGTAGCTCTTGCAGTGCTGATGCTCTGATGGGATACAGGCACACTACAGCTTTAGTTACCACAGCCCATCAGCTGCTTATCCAGTCTTCACTGTGAAGCCCTTGACTATTTTTTGTTTTGGGTTTTTTTGTTTGTCTGTTTTTTTCAGTGTGGCTACTTCTGTTCAAGATAGGCACAAGCAGGGTAATTGAAGAGAAGTTAACACAGGCTTAGTTAACTTTGCACTTAAGCCATACCCATATTTCAACAGAGACTTTACATAGATAATAACAATACACATATTGTATCTAATCAACAATTTCCATAAGTGTGTATCCATAAATATGAATACATATGCATAATAAATAAGTATACAGTCTGTTGTACATTTAAAAATCTGCTCTGTGGCCTCTATAGGTGTCCTGTTCTCCATCTCCCTTCCCTTAACCTTTGTAGAAAACACCCTTGACTTCTACATTTCCCGCTTCTCTTCTGTCCAAATATGCAGAGTTATGCCAAGGGGCGTACCATATCTGTTCTGCCACACTGACAGACACATAAACAACAATGATGGCATTTTCAAAAGCACTGTGCTTGCAAACAGTGGATGTTTTACCATTCATGTCACTGGAAGCAGTTAGGACGTCTTCATGTCTTATCATCATTGAAGCTACAGGCTAGCACACCCTCCATGCTGAAGATATCACAGCTGCCTGTGCTTTGTGTCTCAGCTCCATCAAAAGGAGCCAAATTAGCTCAAACAATTCAAATAGTAAGAATTTGTTAAATAGAGTAATACCATCTGAACCAATGTAAGAAGTTCCACCAGAAAAATTGGAAAGAAGAGAGAAATACAATGGGGTTGTAGGAGGTTGGAAGTACTTGATGTCTTACCCCATGCTACTTTATGTAGGACAGGATATGGAAACACTATTTCTGGTTTCCAGTGAACAATTCTGCAACTCTTGTGTTTGAGCTGGTGTTTGGAGCAGTATTTACTTGCAGCTATTATGGCTGTGTGACCAGACTTGTCACATAACCCAGGAATCCCTTTCACTGCTTCTGTGTGTTTTCCCTGTGTCATTTCTTCCCCTTTTCATCCCTTCCTCTCACTAGGCCTTAGATATGGCTCAGGCTTCTTCCTCTGTTCCACGAATTCTTCTGTTGTCTGAAAGATAAATTGTTGCTTGTATTTCTGTATGAAACCCTGTTTCTGTATGAAACCAAACTGATACAGAGCTAGTAAAGAGCTAGCGTTATCTGAAAGGATATTACTGGCTATCATCCACTATCTGATGTACAGATCCTCACAGAGGCGCTTGAAGTTGTGGCTTTTCATAATTTAAGAAAATGACATGTCTTGTATTTCCTTCTGTTTGATATTCTAATTTTCTCCATATACATAGGGCTCTGTTCACTGATGCTTAGAAAATATTATGAAACTTTGGAACATGATTAGATGCAGTATTCAGAAACAATAGAAATGGAGAAATACTTCTTAAAATGTTTAATGAATATGTAATCTGGGGCTGCTGATCTCATTTTAGTTATTGAATGGATTTTCCTCACTTATGTAGAAAGATAATAGCTTCTTTAAGTACTCTGGAATGAAAATAAGAAAAATGTCTTAAGGTGGTATGGAAAGAAATAGCTTTGATAGGCTGATTACCATGTGTCCTAAATGGAGGCAAAATCCTAGGCTTGGATTCATTATGGTATTTAGGAACCTGCATTAGGCACTGAAATCAATTTACAAATTTAGGCTCTGCTTTTTTATGTTTCAAGGTTAAAGTGGGTGTTCTAAATCTTGCTCTTTTATTGGCACCAAGGGCCAAAAGGAAACACCACCAGTAATTTAACATACTGCTTATTAAAAATGTATGCCAACAGCAGTTCTTGCAACACTGTAGTCCCTCCTAATGCAATTCTCTACAGAGCAATTGAGGAGTTTATTTTTATCACTAGGTTGGTTTAATCTTTCACATAATTTGAAGTGCATTTTGTACTTGTATTTTGTTATTTGTACCAACTGGAATAGAAAACCCTGTGTTCTTAGCAATTAAAATTTGTGGAGTAATGGTTACTCTTCTATAGTTAGAAAGAAAGTTACGTCTTCGAGGACTTATTCTTTTCCTGGAGGTAGATCTGAAAGAAGTTTTACTTCAGTGTTTGAGAAGATTTTGAAATGTTATCATTTATGTGTGCCTTCTTGCTCTGCTCTTTATTTGCAAAGAATAAACAAACAAGTTTTATAGGTCTTTTAAGTACTTTCCATTAGCATTTGCTTAGTGCTGTCAAGGAACTGGCTTGAATATTAAAGCAAATAACCGAGAGATCAAAATCATTAGATGGGAATAAACGGCTGTTCCTGGCCTCTGTGCCTTTAAACCTTTTGCTTATTTTTAGTTGTATTTCAAAAGTATCCTGTTCTTTTGGTATTTGACATTTAGAAACACATCAGCTTGCAAAAGGAAAAAGATAATACTTTCCTCTAGTTCTTTAATATTTGACTAAGTTACAATCATACAGATATTTTGCTTAGAAACTCCCTATAATGGTTTCACATGAAGAGTGCAGAGTAGGAGAATTGATTTAAACTCATTGCACCAATCTATACTAAAATAGTTTCAGCAAGTTACTTAAATTGCATAATAGATTTTTAGGGCAAAACTAAATATTTTGTTTGAATCAAATGTTTCGCAAGCCAGAGGGTTTTCTGGTCATTTCTACTAGATAGGACTACAGCCATTACAGTGATTTAAGAAGGAAAAAAAAAAAAAAAAAAAAAAAGTACTTGTTTTCTGTTAATGGAGCTATTAAAATAAAATAGAAACTTTCCAGTAAGGGGTGGCTTTCCAATGACTAGCACATGTGTCATCAGCAAATGGTAGGTTTATTCTCAAACTTCTTGAAAAGGCATTAGTAAGCAAGGATAAATCAAGCTCCTGGCAGTGACCACAGACCAATGCAATCTGTAATCTCCAGCTAATGTGAAATATATACAATGTAATGTTTAAAACATCTGTTAGAAACACTTAAGGAATTGATTTAAGAATGAAGGTAAGTGCTTACTGTGTCCTAGAAAGTTTTGATTTTATGCTTGGTGTGTGTGCACTGTCTCAAATCTAGATGTAATTGTTGAGTCACTGTTACTTGCCTGCCAGCACTGCAGAATGTTATTTGCTGCACTGGAACCTACTGTACTGCTGCAGGTTTCCTCTTGCATTAGTGACCTAATCGTATTTGTTTCTTATCACACCACACTTCTTTTGCACACTCCATTCCATCTTTCTAAGCACACTCATAAGGGAGTAAGGGGCTTGCATCCATCTCTTTCTGCTACTGCACACTTATTTTAAATTTTTCGAAATATGAGGTGATTATGCAACACAGAATTTTCTGTTTTCAGGGAAATGTCATTACAAAAATAACTTTCATTTAATCTTATAAAAATACTTCAATGTTGCAGAGAATCTTACCATTTTTTTACTGCATGTCCCTTCTTGCAAGGGTTACATGACCTCATTCTGAACCAAACATATCTCTTGTTTATAGACACAGGAGAATTTTCCACATGTATTTTTAAATATAAATGCTGTTCTGCTTGGAAGAGCTGTTATAAAAATGTTATAATAGGAATTTCTATATGCAGTATTTAAAAGTTCTCAAATCAGTCCCAATGATTTTAGATTTAAAAGATATTTTTTTCTAACTGCTATGGCTACAAAGTTCTGACCTGGTCAAGTCAAATGGATTTTTTTTTTTTTTAACATTGTCACGTACGATGTCATGGACAATGTCACGAACGGCTGAGGGAACTGGGGGTATTTAGTCTGGAGAAGAGGAAGCTGAGGGGAGACCTCATCGCCCTCTACAGCTACCTGAAAGGAGGGCGCAGAGAGCTGGGGATGAGTCTCTTTAACCAAGTAATAAGCGATAGAAGGTAATGGCCTCAGATTGTGCCGGGGGAAGTTTAGCCTAGATATTAGGAAGCATTTATTTCCAGAAGGGGTTGTCAGGCGTTGGAATGGGCTGCCCAGGGAGGTGGTGGAGTCCCCATCCCTGGAGGTGTTTAAGAGTTGGGTTGACATAGCGCTGAGGGATCTGGTGTAGTTGGCAACTGTCAGTGTGAGGTTAATGGTTGGACTGGATGATCTTCAAGGTCTTTTCCAACCTAGATGATTCTGTGATTCTGTACAATCATTAATAGCAGTTCTAGTAGAAAATATGTATGTGATACCTTTAACTTCACTAGGATTACACAGTTTCCATAGTTCTGTTTTCCAAGAGGATAAGCAAGATTAAAGATAAAAAAAGGTTGTGTTTTTTTTTTCTGTTGCAAAAATCTGCAAACTGGAACATGTACTCCTTTTTGGTCAGGCAGTGTAATTTCTATATAGTCACTCTTCTAGGGCAATTTTATTTAGAAATCAGGAAAAAAAAGGTTTACAAGGGTCACTGTCATAAGCTGTAAAGAAGAGAGTTTGATAACAGGATATGTATAAATCACTTTGTAGTAAAAAGGAGATTTATATTCTATGTTCCTTGCCAGACAAATGGCTGGGACATTGCCGATAAAAATCAGCATTGTACTTAATGCTGTAGGAGTGGCTTTAAATTCCAATTAAGTTTCTGCAAATAGCTTTCTACTGAAACTGTACTTGGAATACTTTGATTATTTTCTTTTTTTTTGTATTTTGAGAAGAACTAGTTGTCCCTCATTCTTTGGATCTGGTAGCATTATTGGTGTTCATTTTCCTTACTGAAATCAGTGCCTTCTCTTGTTAGGAAGCTATGCCATGAAATTGGTAATTTTAAATCTTGGCATCACTGAAATCAGTGGCAGTCTTGCTTATTATCATCAGTAGCAACATCTAGTCCATAAATAAAATGGGATGGGGACCCCAGGGAAGGGGCCAGAACTCTAAGGGTAAGTGGCATAGCACAGCTTGTGTGAAAAACATCACAGTCTTGGGCCCTAAACCAACATGTACTTGTTTGTTCTGCCTGTGGAGAGTTGTCTGTGGTTTATGAACCATGCCTGATCATTGTCCTGAAGACTGGTGGTGGTTATGGGTCAAAACTGTGCCAAGAAGCATGACAACAATTAAAGACTGCGAATGATCAAAGGGCTGCATTGGAACACATGCCCTAGTCATGCTTACTCTTTTAATACAGTGGTACTAAGAGGATCAGCATCTTGCTTCTATCTGGATGGACAGAAAAAAACCCCAACCCAAAGGCAGAAATTATCAAAAGGGGAAAACAGAGTAGAAAACACATGATAAAGGAGAGGCAAATTAAAGGTGTCCCATAGTAAATAGAAATGGGACACTCATTCCTGCCAGTATGAAAAAAACAGTCTCCTTTGTAATGAGAGGATCAGATTTATGAGACAAACAGATATGGCTGATTTCCAGGAGCTCAGGAGTTCGACTCCTTTGCCCTGAACCTTGCACAGTTCCAGTTCTGTATCACTGTCTCTTCACAACTCCTCCCCCTCTACTACAGAGGTCACATACTAGACAGAATCTGTGATACATGGAGATTTTTCTTCCAATACTGATGTTAAATCGTCACAGGACATAATTTGGGAGTATTGTCTTGTCATGTGATGTGACATGGGTTGGAGAACTTCAGCCAGTCACTGACAGCAGGATTGTCTGTGCCCTGAATGTGCCCCAGCATTTGAGATGTCAGCACAGAGAGGTGGCTGTGAATTGAGATAGCTCTGTTTCTCTCCAGGGTCCCATTCAAACAATTGTGCATGCTTCATAAAATGCTAAATGACTCCTGTGATCCCAGCTGGAGAAGAATAATTAGATTTTGCCAATGTGGCTTGGTGGTTTGACTGGTCTGGAGACTATTTTAGGAGCTGATATGGATGGGACTGCATCAGGTTTCAACTCCTTCCATCTTGCCCAGTCACCCATATTTGTGCCCCTCATGAAACACTCTTCTGCAGAGTATATTCCCTTGGTATCAAGACATAAAAAGATAAACGTAAGAATTGGAAGGTAGACTTCTCATTCCTTTGGACATAGTATGAATAATTCTGTGATGACAAACTGTGAAGGGGATGTAGCAAAATGGAAAGTTAAAAAGATGAAACAAAAAATGAATAAAGCCCTAAACTAAAGCAAAGAGTTTGATCCATCTTTCTTAAGTTAGAAGTTTCTAACGTTTTGTTATCCTGTAATACTCAATATAAATACTGCTGATGAATGAAATAAGATGTTGCAGCAGTTGTGCAACAACTTCTGTGTTGCAGCATAGGCAAAACCATCTACTTGGATACTGTGTTGGATCCTGATCCACTTGACCTTTGTGGCTTTTAAGTCTCCTTCCATTTTAGTGGGCTCATCTTTTCTTAGCTTGGTACACTTTCTGTAAACAGGTTCAACTGTATCTTTTCCCCCTTATTGTGGTTTAACCTGGCAGGCAGCTAAACACCACACAGGAATGTGTTAATGTCTCCCCCAGTGGGATGAGGAAGAAATCAGGAAAAAGGTGGAACTTGTGTGTTGAGATAAAGACAGTTTTACAGGACAGAAAAGGATGGGAAAATAATACTAATGCTAAAAGAATATCCAAAAGAAGTGCAATTGCTCACCACGTGCTGACCAATGCCCAGCCAGTCCCCGAGCAGCAGGCTGCCAGCCCCTCACCAACTCCCTCCAGTTTTATTGTTCAGCATGATGTCATATGGTATGGAATATCCCCTTGGCCAGTTTGGGTCAGCTGTTTTGATGCTATATTGTACCTTAGTCTCCTCCTCCTCAGACTAAACAAAGCTAGCTCCCACATCTTCTCTTTGTATGTCACGTGCTTCGGGCCCCTGACCATATTAGCAGTCCTCTGCTGGGATACGGAACTGAGGAAGCCCGAAACATCACATTCTGGTCACAGTATCCGAGATCCAGCCTCATCAGCACTGAGCAGAGACTCACCTCCCTTGATCTGCTGGTCCTCCTCCTAGGGAGAGCATGCTGTTGCCTCATATTCAGCCTGGTATCCCCCAACTCCTTGGAAGCAGGGTTGCTGTTCAGCCCGTCACTGATGCACATGGCCCTAGTGCAGAACTCTGCACACAATGAACCTTGGAGGGTTCAAGCTGGCCTCCTTCACAAGTCCCCTTAGCTCACTGGGATCACAGACTGACTAAAACTCTGTTTTCAGCAGTGAGTGCTTTCCCTATGTCTTGAATGGCATGAGGACTTACCATATGCACTGTAAGAGTAGATCAACACCAAGGAAGGAATATTCATGATCAATCAAGTGACTGACAGAAGAGCAGAAAAAATGTTTCTTTCTGTGTTCTGCATCCTTGAGAAACACGTTTATCAGCTGTAACTCTGTGTGCTCTATGTGGCGGTGCCTGAATGCTGGGAATTCCGTGAAACCACCAGCGTGCTCCCCTGCCGGCCTGCCCCGCCGAAGGGGGAATTTTTGTGCGGTACCGCGTCTGGAGCTCAGCGCTAGTCGCGGCTCCGGCGGCCTCGCACCACACACGCACCGCCGGCCAAGCCAAGCTGCGGCCTTCCCCTCGCCCGAGGCGAC